>NW_027491474.1:992500-1379309 GCF_021521415.1 Bidens hawaiensis
ATATGTAAAAGCTGACAAGATCTACATTGAAAAGATTAAAAACTCATCATGATGATGTAGCAAATCTTAAACTTCAAATTTTTCAAAAAGAGCATAATGTTATTTATTATAAAAACATAATTAATGATTTAAAAGATGAAATTGAAAAGTTAAAACTTGAAGTTTCTAACAAAAAGGAAAAAGAAAAGCAAGTTGAAAGATTTGAAGCATCATCTGATAAATTAGATGATCTTATTGGAGCCTAGAGAAGTACTAAAGTTAAAGCGGAGCTGGGGTATGATTACACTGCCGTACCACCACCATTCAATGATAACTACACCAGCTTGCCCCACTTTAGCTATAATACTTTTCCAGAGGAAGAAATGGAATATGGTGTTGGTAGAATACCAAAGCCTGTGAAATTTGTTCCTGCTGCCTCTCAAACTGCTGCTCCAGTCCCATCATCTGATAAATCTGACATCAATGTGTCTTGTGTAGCAGCTGGTGATGTAAATGGTGGTGAATGTGGGACGGTTAACCTGGGTTGTAGGCTAAAAAGAAAGTTAGAACCACGTTTTGAATCATGTGTGGATCTAACCAAAACTATTAACAATCCAGTTTGTAATAAAGTTTGTGAATCCATGTTGGGAAGTTTAAAGTCAGGGTCAAATTATGTATTTTGTGAAAATTCAAGTGATGATAGTTGTACAAACGTTTGCAATGAAAATGAATGTTCTTCTTCTAATTCAGATTATGAAATTGTTTGTGATGAAACTTTTGTTGAAAAATGTGTCAACGAAAGTAGGCCTGTTGAGGTGTATCAAATTGTTCATAATCAAGTTGTGAGACTGAGGATAATTCAAGTAAAAGCAAAGTTTTTGAAAATGAAAAGACAAGTACTTCGTGTAAATATGTTCCACCAAATAAACGATCATTTTCTCAAACAACCAATCAATTAAGAGATCATCAGTCATTCAACTTCTGTGATAACAACTACTATGGTCATTATCAACAAAATTTTGTTGATCCATATTACGCAAATGCGTTTTATAATTATGTTCCTTTCCAATGATCACCTTTCCCACCGCACCAACCACATTATAGTTCAGACGAGTTCTATGGCACTCCTAGGAGAAAGTGTTGTTTTGTGTGTGGTCACTCTTCTCACCTTGCAAGCACTGGTTTAAGCAACAACTTGATATTCAAAGGCGACTTAGTCAGTCCCCAAAATGAGCTTTTAGCAGCCCTGATTCAATGACTGATCAAGCTGATAGTGAACCCAGTGAAATGGATGTGAGATCCAAAGTAAATAAAGTAAAACACAAAACGAAAACTTTTTGGAAAACGAAGAAGGATAAAATCAAAAAGGATTCTAAGACTGTAAAGTCTGAGGATTCACCAAAAATAGTTTCAAAATCAAGAAAAGTAAAGTCCAAAACTGACAAAACCAAGGAACAAGTTTTTGCTTGAATTCATAAGAACTGTTCTTCATCAAGTGAGGATCCAACAAGAAATAAATGGTTTTTAGGAAATAAAATCAAGTTTGGTCGATTTACGGTTGACCTTCCCGGGACAAAAGTATCCGGGGAACCCATGTCTATTTGAACGCTTAGTGCATGCAGGGTCAATCAAGGAGGACTATCAATAGTATTAGGTACTTAGATAGTGATTGCACCCGGCATATGATGGGAGACGAACCCTTGCTATTTGATGCTAAACCATTCGATAGCGGATTCGAGTGTTTCATAAGTGACATGGGAGGACAAAGTTCAAGGAAGGGAAGCGTTGTTTAAATGGTTCAACAACAACTTTTCGAGCGTTTCTCAAACCAATCTTGTCCAACTGCTTCTCTCAAGTGATGGATCCAGCATCAGCTGTTGGATCTCGGTTTGAATCTCTTCAACTTTGTTATACAATGTGATAATGCATGCTTAAAATAGTCCATCTGACAACAACTTTGCTGACCTTTTCACTGAAGCCATCGATCATACCCGATTTGAATTTCTGGTCGAATCGTTCGGCATGATCAATTTTGATTAAAACAACCTATCTATCTTTTTGTATATAAAATTGTAAATATTTTTCAAATATATCACAATTTTAGAGGGAGAAAATTGAGTTAAGTTTAACTCACCAAAAAGATTTTCAGTTTGCTTTCAAGAAAAACTAAAACGAGTCATTTGACTTAACAAAAATATTTTACTCCTATTAAAGAAAAATTTCAAAAATTCAAAAAGTATTATCCCGCTTAGAGGGAGCTCCTTCGTAGAGGGAGTCGTATATTTAAAATTTTCAATTAAGAATTGATCCGACCATGTGAAAAATGATAGTACATAGGTATGCAATGATCTTAGCGCATGAAAAGAGTAGATCAAAAGTCCACAAAGTCATTCACAGATGTGTAGGTAAACTTGACAAACAAGTAAATGTCGGGTGATATACCCCGTAAGTATATTATTAACTTTCATACAATAAAGAAAATTAAAATCTAAAACATAAATATTAAAAAACTAAAAATGTAAAACGACCCATATAATACGGGGCGGATCATGGGTCTCACCAAACCCAGATATCTTTTAAGCGGGTTATAACATTTCATTTATTTGTAAAACTCTTTTATCATCAAACCCTAAGTGTATAATTAACTCTCTTTTACAATAAATAAAATTAAAATAAAAAATATATAAATATTAGAAACGAAAAATAAAAACAACCCTCGTAATACGAGGAATAAAATCTAGTAATATATATAAACAAAACCTTTAAAAGCTCTTTGGTTCCTTCCTAAATTCTCTGAAGCTACTAGATTACTTTATTTGTAAATGGAGACTTCTCATGCATTTTACCCGAATTCACGGGTATGGCTCTCACCAAACCCAGATAGCTCTTAAATGGGTTATAACATCTCATTAAATTAAAAATTAATCATACCAAATATTTGATTGAAAATCCTATAAAATAGGGATATACTAAAAATTAATATCCAATTTAAAAAAAAAAGATATTATTTATAATTAAGAAGCAATTTTATAGTAAAAAAAAATAAGCGGGTAATGAGTCACAGAATCCAGATAGCTTTTAATGGGCTATAACATATTATTTATTTGTGAAACCCTTTCATAATCAAACCTTAAGTATATTATTAACTTTTTTACAATAAAGAAAATTAAAATTCAAAAAATATATATTAAAAATCGAAAAACGTAAAACAACCCCGTAATACGAGGGATAAGGCTGAGGGGTGTGGAGCGCTAGAAAGGGCGCAAGAGGCCAGACGATCGCGCCCCGGGGCGCGAGCACCACACCACCGAGGCGCGAGAGGGGCGCGAGAGCGGAAAAAGAGGCAGGCGCCAGGGGGTTCGCGGGACAGGTTGAGCGCTAGGGTGCTTGGGGTTTTGTGAATATAGCCGTTTGAAAGATAAATGAGCCGTTGGCTCTTAATATTTAAAAAAAAAAAAAAATTTCTACTACTATATATTACCCATTTTATACAACACTTTAACACAACTTCAAAAAACACCAAACTTACCCATTTCTTTATACAACACTTCCTATATATTACCCATTTCTTTCAAACTTTTTAAAAAAAAACCTTTACAAAATCCTATATAATACCCCTAAATCAACCCATTTTTACCATATCAAACACAACTTCAATCTCCAAACAACCCATCGTCCCATTTTTTTTTTTAAAAATAATGTCGTCGTACTCGTCTGATTCCGACTCCTCCGAAGAGGATGATTTGCTTCTTCATGTAGGGGGAGTTTTGACCGCAGCCGTGGTAAATCTCTTGCAAAATCAAGCCCATCAACCCCGACTCCCGAGGGTTAGAGCACCACCTCGTGATCGTGATCGATCGGGTGCTAACGATACTTTGATGAGGCATTATTTTAGCCCTCAACCGGTATACGCGGAGTCGGATTTTCGAACTCGTTTTCGAATGAGCAGGCAATTGTTCACGCGTATAGCGAGTGATTTAGAGGCACGGTATCCCTTTTTCCAACAAAGGGAGGATGCTAGGGGTCTTCCCGGTTTTACCCCTCTTAAAAAATGCACGGCTGCTATCCGTCAACTAGCGTACGGCATCTCGTCGGACGCTTTGGATGAGTATTTACAGATGTCGAAAAGGGTTGCACGTGAATCCCTTCATTTTTTCTGCCAAGGTAAAAAACATTAATTTTACTTTTTATTAAATATTTATTACATTTTTTAATATATATTGTACGTAGGAGTCATATCGACTTACGCTCGGAGATATCTGCGTAAACCTACAACGTATGACATCCAACGCATATATGAGGTGCACGCAGAAAAACATGGTTTTCCTGGGATGCTAGGTAGCATCGATTGTACGCATGTTGGATGAGCTATGTGTCCAACGGCCTGGCGAGGTCAGTTCCACCGTGGTGATCATGAAGGGCCGACCCTCATACTTGAGGCGGCGGTGTCACAGGATCTTTGGTTTTGGCATGCTTTTTTTGGTGTTGCTGGGTCAAATAACGACCTTAATGTTATCGATCAGTCACATTTGATCAACGACCTTATCGACGGGGTTGAACCACCTCAATCTTTTGTTGCAAATGAAGAACTCTTCAAGTACGGGTACTATCTGGTCGATGGTATTTACAACGAATGGGCTGTGTTAGTTCAAGCTTTTACAGATCCAGTCGCCGACAAACGGAAGTATTTTACGAAGAAGCAAGAGTCTGCTAGAAAAGATATTGAAAGAGCTTTTGGAGCTATAAAAAAACAATATTATGTTCTGGCGAACCCGATACGTTATTGGACTCGGGAGAGGATAATGGACGTCGTCTACACGTGTCTTATCCTACACAACATGACGTTAGAAGACGAGGGCAAAGCTATATGCCAAAACTACCAAGGTGACATTCCGCCACAACCGTCCACAATCAGTGATCAACAAAAACTTCATAACATAGCAAATATCAAGAGCCGTGAGATACACGGGGATCTTCGACATGAGTTGGTTGAACATTTGTGGGCGAGGCGACCAGAGGATCTTGTATTAGATTAGTTTTATTATTAAATATTATTGTTTGTTTAATTTTTAGTATGTTTTTTTTATTATATGAATTTTCAAAAAAATTTGTGTTTTTTTAAATAATTTCTTGTTTTTTTAATAATACGTTTTTTTAATACATTTATAAAAAAATAAAAAAATAAACCGCTCGCGCCCCCTCTCGCGCCCCTCCACACCATAGCCCGGGACGCTATCACCACTACCAACACCCATCTTATCAAGTTTCTCTCTCTGCCACACGTCACAATATTATTGGCTGGCGCCCCCACTCGCGCCCCCTCTCGCGCCCCCCACACCCCTCAGCCTAACACTTAGCATTCCATAAATTTTTTAATCGATGGCGCTAACTTTATCCATTTTGTCCTGTTAAATAAGCAGACAAATCAATTATTTCAAACACAAGCATTATTTATGTAATTTATGAATATCATTCAAGTTGAAGGACTATTAAATTTACCAAGTATAAAACGTGGTCTTAAACTTTTAATAGCGAATAAGAATATAGTTATAATAATATTAATAAGAAAAAATAATTATTATACTACTAATTATAATAATGTAATACCATTTACCATAACAACAACAACAGTCTTTCAACTACTAAATGGTTTTTATAAATTACAGAATTATTAATTATTTCTTAATATAAATGATTGAATTGTCTTCTATTCAACCAAAAAAAAAAGAAAAAAAAAGAAAAAGGATGTGGTCAGTAACAAAGACTGAAATGACTGTAAAAATTAAACATCAGGCATGACATTGATTAATGATATCAAAGAACTTCTTCGACCTGAAAGGTTTAAAACATGCTAATTAAACCGGCCACATGCATGGACCGAAAGCATAATTTACTCTAGATTTAACTATCAATTTAAAACCAATAAGACTCTACTAATCTAGTCAAATACTTTTGTACCTTAAAACCAAGAGTCGTTGCCTAATAAAATACAAGTTATAAATTCAAGAACGTAATGCAACATAAACCCCAATCGTGAATTATGAGTATGCATTCACATATTTTAAAATAGAACACATTGTAAATCTTAGAACGTTTCATTTGGTTAATTCTTCTATTTCAACTAATCTAGCTTGTTTCATACGTGTGTAAAACCTAGAACGAACTTATAGTGAAAATAGTAACGAAGAACCAAATTCGGCCGTCTATTGGATCCGGGTAAATACTTCTAAAGAGACGGCCTCTTAACATTTCGGGATGGATCAATCAACTATGATCAATAAGGGTGAAGAGGTAGGTCCCAGCAGAGCCCAGTTGGACCCGCAAGACTCACCTCAAACAGAGACGTCTGCGCAGTCGGACCCGCAAAACTCACCTCAAAGGACGTCTGCGCGGTTGGACCCGCAAGACTCAAAAGAGGGACGTCTGCGCAAAGACCAACTGGATCCGCATGACCCACCATGCTCAGAGACGCGACGTCCTTACGCGCAGTACGCAAGCTGCTCCCGCAGGAAACGCCTCCCAATGGTCGACGTACTCCGCCTGTTCCCGCAGCTACGGATACTAGCCATCAGGGAAGGCTACCCGCACAGCAAGGCTACACGCACAAGGCACTAACTCTCAAATAATTCAGTAGTCACCTGAAGAAGGAATGAGCAAGCCGGGAACACTCCCGCCTAAAGCCGGGAATACTCCCGCCCAAATGAGCCAGTCCGTACGATACTGGAGGATCTTTTGTACTGTACCTGCCAAGGTATGGACAAAAGATCTGACCAAAGCTACGACAGCTCACTGACAACAGTACGACGGGCAGCACGCTCTAGTACTTAAAGTCACTATCAGCCGCTGCCTACTCACCAACCCCTGTCGGGGCACGTCCATAGCCTGCAGTTGGTGGAAAAGGAATAGTACACAGCCGGCCTGGTCACTATCAGCCGCTGCCTACCCACCAACCATCAGCATGGCACGTGCATAGCCCACAGTTGGTAGAACATGAATACTATTCAGCCGGCTGTACCTGCTTGGAAACCTACCTTCGGCTATAAATACTCCAACACCTTGGAACGGTATCATTATCTTATATCTCCATATATTATCTGATATCTGCTCTAGTCATTCTCTTAATATACACTTATATTCAAGAGCAATCTAGTCTGATTCTCACGCCGGAGGGTGGTCACAAGGAGGTACCCCCCCTTCTCAGTGACGAGCTCACGGTGTCTGTTTTGCAGGTCATCAGAAGAATAACCATCTTGCTGGACCTAACCCTCGTGGGAAACATCTATTTAACCCCCAGATCATCCGTAATCTGTCGGGGTCGATTAGTGTTTCTTCAAAGGGTAAAACAAAACGTTGTTAACTTCACCATGTAGGGATATGTATTTCCCTTTAACCACCAACCGATGTAAGACCAAGTAGTGGTATATATATTGCGTATTATTACCTGTCGTTGTTGAAGGACCGTGAGCCCCACAATGGTGTAACCTTATTGATAGCAACAATTACATTCGCGATTGATGACCGATTGATATACACTCCACACATCTTGTCATATAGCCGAAATATCGATCCCGGCCCAATAAGTCAGGATATCGTGTGCTAAGTCTACCGAATTATCAAGTAACAAATATGTAATTTGCTTAAAAGATAAAACATACTAAGAATATGAACTTAAATCAAATGAAGATATTAGTAGAACTTTGCATATTTCCATATGTTGTTTATTGAAAGACGCATGGCCAGAACTGGCGCTTGGATCGCAATTTGGGTCGGTGGCTCGTTGGTGCTCTGGTAAGGAACCATTTTCAAAGGTTGGTTTAATTTGTGTTCCGACAGCAGTGGAGATGATTGTAACATCCTAGACGAATCTCCTACTGGCGGTGGATATGAACGATTCTTATTTCATACATGAATACTCGGCCTCTTAAATCACCAATGTGTTTTGAGCTTAATATCGGTGGACGACAAGAGCGTTTCACAATTAAGCGTTCTTAGGTGGGATTAGTTTCAAGATATCTATTCGGAATGGTGGGACAAACATCATCAAGGATGGTGAGCCCCCAGGGTGTCGAGAGGTACAACTTAGGTGAATCGCACATCCAGGATTGGATGGTGGGGCAAACCTTATCGTGGACGATGAGTTCATAAGGGGGGGGGGGGTTGATTGTAACACCCTAGGCGAATCCCACATCGGCTGTGGACATGAGAGATTCTTGATTCATAAAGGAATACCATGTGTCTTAAATTACCAACGCGTTTTGGGCTTAATGCTATTAGACGAAAGAAGAGTTCCACAGTTAAGCGTCCTCATGTGGAAATAGTATCAGGATGGGTGGCCTCATAGGAAGTCTCCACCTGAGTAACCGAAAACAAATTTGTGAGCTATTCTTAAGCAAAATGAACAATATTGATTGTAAAAGGGACCAAACGTTACAATATGATGGTGCATTCTAATTTATTTGTAGTACTAGAGTTTAGAAAAAAAAAAACAAAAAAAACAAACATAGACTAACACAGATAGTGTGGGGGCGGATAGGACCACTACCTAAAAAAAGGTATCGGGTCTTTTTTTTGATTTTGATAACAACTTTTTTTATATAAACAAATTGATTACAATAAAGTAACAGGTAAATAGACAAGAAATACGTTATGTCACGATCCTTAAGTTATATAATCTAAAAAGGATTTATGACTAATAGGTTTATAACAATTTACATGTAAATTGAAATCAAATGATGCTTAACTAAACACTTAACATTCATTAAAAAAACACTTTAATCAAATTCTTTTAAGTATTAAACTACTAGGTAGAAACCCATGTATTACCCGATTGAGCTCGCAATTGAGCTGAATTACAATATAAACCCTTAAAAGTTCAAAATCGAAAAGGGATTATTACTACTATGTTTTAAACAATTTACATGTTATTGGTTAGTAAATTCACAAACAGACAAAAAAGAAAAGAAAAAAGAAAACTAAACACTTTAATCTAATTCTTTTAAGATGAAAAAAACTATTTACTTAGAATAATATACATGTGTGTGCGTGTAACGATCGACAGTGTACCAAACAATTAAAAGTCATTTTAAATTAATTGTCTGGGAGCCAGATTCATTGCATGGTACGAACCAGACACACGATGGTCTATGGTGGGCCCTTGATTGGTGTAAAAGCCAAGAAAAAAAGAATAACCAAGATTACAACCGGAATCAACAGGAGCAGTTGCGGAGGCGGCGGTAGCGGCGGCAATACCAACGGTAGAACAACCAGCAACATCGTCACCACCACCATCACCACCGCAGCTATCAAACCGAAAGACCACCTTAAATTCATCTTCTTCGGTTAATTACTAATCAGTAGTCAACGCTGCTATCATATCTGTTGGAACATGCAGTATTTAGGGTTTTAGTATCGGTTTGTGCCGGTTGTTATCAAAACATTTGCATGAAAGATTGTCGTTGTTGTCGGTGTCGGTGGTGAGTTGATAATATTCTTGAAGTGTAAAGGTACGTGTGAAGAAAGGATGATTTGAGGTGTTGGTGAATGTTGTGTTTAGAGGGAGAGAGTGCAGGACCATATGCAACAACAATGGAAGTCTCATGTCTCTATATTCAAACATGGAAGTTGAAACCTAGGAAATAAAGTCTGATTGACATGATTAGGATATATATTATTTTAATTAATGCTAGATAAATATTCAAAATTTTATTAAACGATCCGCCTAGCACTTCTTTTATTACATCCATATAATCCAATCTTGTTTATAATTATACTAGAACCTTGTTCTACACTGAGCGGAAATTATTAATGATATAAAATTTTTTACATACATTTTATAGATGAAAAATTATATATAATAATGGTAAAGGTATAAAAATAGGTAAGATATAATATTTAATTGGTCACAGAAATAGATTAATTATTATTTAATATAATTTGAACTCCATTTTTTATTTGATTGAAAACAAAAGCAACAAATAAAATTTCAAAGTTTATTAAAATAACGGATAAATTTAAAACATATGTGTTTTATTAATATAAACAGTATTTTCTCTAAAAATAAATCATTTTAAAAAAATGTAGGCGAGAAAAAAAGCGAGAAAAGATATGAAAAAGACACATAATGTGAAAGATCTTTCATTTATTGTATAGTATAGATAGATTGTGAGTATGATTAATTCAACTATTTTTTTTAAAAGAAGCTAATACAAATGAAAGAATTTGACCATGTGTGTTTGATTCTAGTAAAAATTATACTAGTATGAGCATAAATGATTCAATCACTAAAAATATGAGTGATAGTTATAAAATTTGTAAACTTAAAACAAATCCAAATGAACACACTACCCACACCACTATGTGCCGCCATATCTATCTACTAGTTGCAACCAGTAATCACCACCTTGACCATCGTGGCTGTCGCACACCACCACATCACCACCTAATCAGGCCCCTTTTTCATAGGCGTTGTTGCCACCAACATCGCAACCACCACACCACTACTGTAATCACCAACGTCTCTGCCACATTTGTTTTCCAAAATAAGCTTCCCGAGAAAAAAAAGGGCTCGTCCTTTGTAACATATGGCACGAGATGATTTTGTCAGCCCCACTACCACCACCTACCGAAAGTAGGCGCTGCTACATGTCATCACAAAGCAAAGATAGCGTGTGAACATATTTTTATATATATTTTTTCATCTTAGCCGTCTCATTTGAAGACGAGCCCATTTAGATCATACTTTCTTTTGACATGAACCAAATCATACTTTTATTTTAAAATCACGTAAATTTGTCCAGAACGAGAACCTATTTCAATCCGACCCAACCCATATCTGCTTGACCATTTATCATAATATCAACACTTTGGTGTTTTTATTACTTTTCTTAACGTATCTTTGTTAGTAGGTATGTTTTCAGTTGAACTTTATGTAAATAAAACTGAATAAATATTTGACTAACTAATAAATGTTATGATATTAGCCCTAATTATAACAATATTTTCGAAGTAATAACTGAACTAAGAAATATGCTGAGTAAACAATATGATATCTTTGTTACTTCTGGATATCAACCTTCGTTCAAATCATTCTATTTATAATGCAAAAACTACTGTGCAAAAGTACTATTTAAGGAGACAAACGAAATATAATTGGTGCATATAAAAATATAGTTGGTGAAGTCATGGTGTCATACAAATAATAGTGTCGGTGTCGGTAATTCATAACACTCCCCCTTGGATGACACAATTTCAAAACGTCGGGGTCTTGAAGTACTGCCTCATTAAAAACCTTGCTAAAGGAAAACCCAATGGGAAAAAACTTTAGCTAAGGGAAAAAGAGTGCAGTATATAGCTCCCCCTCAAATTGTAGGTCGTTACATTGTTCGTACATGGCGCATGCCAATATCATGAACATGTTTCCTGAATGTTGCTGTGGGAAGTGCTTTTGTGAAAAGATCAGCTGAGTTGTTGCTGGACTGGACATATCTCATTTTAACCTGATTGTCTTTAATAAGGTCTCGATTATACTCAAAGTATCTTGGTGGTATATGCTTTGTTCTGTCACTTTTGATATATCATTCCTTCATTTGCGAGACACAAGCTGCATTATCTTCATAGATAGGAGTTGGAATTAGATTTTTCTCTAGTCCACAAGAAATCAATATGTGTCGTGACATAGATCTTAACCATACACATTCTCTTGAAGCTTCATGCAATGCAATGACTTCAGCATGATTTGAAGATGTTGCAATGAGTGTTTGTTTCTGAGAACGCCATGAAATCGCAGTTCCTCCATTCTTAAATACATATCCAGTTTGAGATTTTGCTTTATGGGGATCAGATAAATAACCTGCATCTGCATAACCAACTAACCCTTCTTTTGAATCGTTAGGATAAAATAAACCTAAATCAACAGTTCCTTTTAAATACCGAAAAATATGTTTAATGCCATTCCAATGTCTTTTAGTAGGGGATGAACTGAATCTTGCCAATAAATTAACTGCAAAAGAAATGTCAGGTCTTGTACAGTTAGTAAGATACATAAGTGCTCCAATTGCACTGAGGTATGGTACTTCGGGACCAAGAATCTCTTCATTATCTTCGCAGGGACGAAATGGATCATTGTCAACATTGAGTGATCTAACAACCATCGGTGTGCTTAAAGGATTTGCTTTGTCCATATTGAAACGTTTTAAGAGTTTCTCAGTATAAGTTGACTGATGCACAAGTATCCCATTATGCGTATGCTCAATTTGTAAACCAAGACAATATTTGGTTCTTCCAAGATCTTTCATTTCGAATTCTTTCTTTAAAAGAGCAATTGCTTCATTAATTTCTTTTTGTGTCCCAATTAAATTTAGATCGTCAACATACACAGCTATGATCACATATCGTCAACATACACAGCTATGATCACATATCCTGATGTTGTCTTCTTGATGAAGACACATGGACAAATAAGATTATTTGTGTATCCTTTGCTTATCAAATAATCACTCAAACGATTGTACCACATCCTTCCAGATTGTTTCAGTCCATACAAGGATCTTTGTAATTTGATGGAATACATTTCCTTAGGCTTTGAGCTTATTGCATCGGGGAGTTTAAATCCTTCGGGAATTTTCATATAGATGTCACTATCTAGTGATCCATACAAGTAAGCTGTGACAACATCCATAAGGCGCATCTCTAAATTTTTAGAGACTGCTAAGCTGATTAAATATCTAAACGTAATAGCATCCATGACAGGAGAATACGTTTCTTCATAGTCAATTCCTGGCCTCTGAGAAAAACCTTGAGCTACAAGTCTTGCTTTATATCTTGTAACTTCATTTTTCTCATTTCGTTTTCTCACAAAAACCCATTTATATCCTACAGGTTTCATTGACTTTGGTGTAATGACAATAGGTCCAAAAACCTTTCGATTGTTTAGTGAGTTTAATTCAGCTTGCATAGCATCTTTCCATTTGTTCCAATCTTGTCGATTTTTACAATCATCTACAGATTTTGGTTCAGGGTCATCATTTTCTTCCATGATATCGCTTGCCACAGAATAAGAAAATATATCATCAATATTTTCCATTTCATCTCGATCCCACATTATTTGTGATTTACCATAGTTTATTGACAATTCTTTATTGGAATCATTTATTTCTTCCTGATGAAATGTTATATCATTTATTCTTTCCTGAGGGAAGGTTTTGTCAATCATTCCTTCCTTATGGTCAGTATCCTTCTCAGATTGGCATTTTTCGAGGATTTTTATCCTTTGAACCGATTGGCCTTCCACGTTTTAAACGTTTTTGAGATTCATGAGGTGCATTATTATGGTTTTGCTTGCTTGGAATCTCAACTCGAGCTGGAGCATTAGCAGCTGGTATATGAGATTTAGTGATCCTGTTTATATCAGTAAATGCATCAGGTAACTGATTTGCAATTTCTTGTAGATGTATTATTTTTTGAACCTCTGTCTCACTTTGTTTTGATCTTGGGTCTAGGTGTAACAATGATGGCACACACCATGATATATCTCTTTCTTGCTTTTTAATTTCTCCCCCTAATGTCGGGAACATTGTCTCGTTAAAATGACAATCAGCAAAACGTGCTGTAAATACATCACCTGTTAAAGGTTCAAGGTATCTTATGATGGAAGATGTTTCATATCCAACATATATTCCCAACCTTCTTTGGGGACCCATTTTTGTGCGTTGTGGTGGTGCAATAGGAACATACACAGCACAACCAAAAATTCTAAGATGAGAGATATTTGGCTCATTTCCGGACAAGTTGTGTGGGAGAGTATTTATGATTTGCACTTGGTCTCACGCGGATTAATGATCCAGCATGCATAATTGCATGACCCCAAATAGAAACAGGGAGTTTTGTCCTCATTATTAATGGTCTAGCTATTAGCTGTAGGCGTTTGATCAACGACTCGGCTAAGCCATTTTGTGTGTGTACATGAGCAACAGGGTGTTCTACAACAATCCCCACAGACATGCAATAATCATCAAAAGCATGTGATGTAAATTATCCCGCATTATCAAGCCTTACTCTTTTAATGGTATAATCCGGAAAATGTGCACGTAATTTGATAATTTGAGCAAGAAATTTTGCAAAAGCAACATTACGAGTCGATAATAAAGAGATATTAGACCATCTGCTGGATGCGTCTATTAAGACCATGAAGTATCTAAATGGTCCACATGGTGGTTGAATTGGTCCACATATGTCACCTTGAATTCTTTCAAGAAACATTGGTGTTTCTTTATCGACTTTTAATGGCGAATGCCTTGTAATTAATTTTCCAAGAGAACAAGATGCACATTGAGGCATTTTATCTATTTTATGGATCTTTTGACCTTTCAGTGGATGCCCATGTGTATTTTCAATGATCATTTTCATCATTGTGGATCCTGGATGGCCTAATCTGTCATGCCATAAGTTTATGATACCAGAATCGCAACAATTTTCTTTGACTGCCATATGTGCTTGAGGCACATTTATATATGTATAATGCTAACCAGAATGGAGCATTAGCAATTTTTTCAATATTTGATCTTTGCTTATGATATGCAAATATTTTTCATTACTAACAGTCCTTGACTGAGTATCATATCCATTATGATATATGTTTCTGAAACTCAACAAATTTCTTGTTGATTTTGGGGAAAATAAAGCATTTTCTATTTTGAGCTTTGTACCATTTGGTAATGCTAAATTAGCTTTTCCCACTCCTTCTATCAAGTTTGTAGGACCAGATATTGTATTGATGATCCCTTTTGTTGGTTTCAGTTTATAAAAATATTTTTTAGATCTAAGTATAGTATGCGTGGCTCCACTATCCGCTATACATATATCTTCTTCATTTGTTTGATCTTGTGCTCCGGTGATTTTCATTTTAAATATTGAAAAATATTAAGAAAAAAAATAAATGTATAACGAAGACATATGATATTTTAATAAGAACTTTATTTAATTGAAACACAAGTAGTACATGAAAGAGGAACTACATAATTAAAGATAATGAGAACACACTTAATAACTGCATCTAATTATAGTAGTCAAGCAACTTTGTTTCAAAGTTCTACCCCAAAGTCTTCAACGCTCAGCTCAGCATTGATATTATTAAAGTTATCAACATGGTTCACTTCTTTCTCTTTTCCTTTTAGAGAGGCTTGGTACAGTTCACACAGATGTGGAGCTGTGCGACAAGCCTTTGCCCAGTGGTTTGTACTTCCACATCTAAAACATGAAGTGCCATTGTTTTCGGACTTACCAGCTTCATTCCATTTATTTTGGTGGTTGGAATTGGTATTGTGTGGGACATGATAATTATTGGCTCTCTGGTTACGACCACGACCACGGCCACGACCACGACCGTAAGAGTTGTTGTTCCATTTGAATGGATGCTTACGATCATTAAAATGCCTTTTGTCAAAATGACCACGTCCACGTCCACGGCCTCGTCCTCAACTTTGTTCCCATTTATGATCAGAATTTTTATGAGAACTTTTGTGAGCAACATGTGCTTCTGGTATTGCTAATGAACCCGTGGGACGAGATTGATGATTTTTCATCAATAATTCATTATTTTTCTCTGCTACAAGGAGTAATGCATTTAGATCAGAGTATCTCTTAAAATTCTGCAAACGATAATGTGTTTGCAAGTTTATATTTGATGCATGAAACGTGGAGAAAGTTTTCTCTAACTTTTCTTCCTCTGTTACGGGATACCCACAAAATTCTAGCTTTGAACAAATTCGGTATAAAGCAGAGGTGTAATCATTTACCCTCTTAAAATCTTGGAACCTAAGACTGTTCCATTCATCTCTAGAAGTAGGAAGTAAAACTTCCTTTAGATGACCGAATCTGCTTTTCAAATCTTCCCATATCATATATGGGTTATCATAATTAAAATACTCATGCTGTAGTAATTCATCAATATGTTTATGGATGAAAACATCAGCTCTTGCTTTATCCTGGTCAGAGCAATCATTGTATTCTTGGATTGCGTCTAACACATCCATAGATTTTAAATGTCTTTTGACATTTGCTGTCCAAGACATATAATTTTCTCCAGAAATGTTGAGTGCAGGGAATTCGAGTTTTGCTATATTTGACATTTTGTTGCTAAACATAATAGAGCAAATAATAAGATAAATATTAGAATCCATATATATCAATCAACAGTGAGATACAATACATTGGTAGAGCTATAAACATATAAAAGAAAAAGAAAATGCCGAAATCTTCAGATGGGAGATTAAAAATTAGAATGAGAAGTAGTATAAGCATTATAGTGACTAACATCAAAACCGGGTGAATCATTTTGAGAATTTTATCTTGGATAAATTTAATAAGAAGAATGTTTGTTGTAAATGAAATGGGGTTAATGATTGGTTATTTATAGTGAAAATTTGTAACCCTTTTATAACGGTTATATTACCGTTTATAACGGTAACATTACCGTTTGTGTGTGTGTATATATATAATATATAATATTAATTATTTTAAAGTAAGATAATAAATAAGATATTAAATACAGTTTATTTTATAAAATATATATAATTAGTATGCACAATAATAAGAATAGAATTGCTAGTGTAAATAAATCTAACTTCTAAAATAGTTATCAAATTTTAATAACAATGTTTATACACATTATTGCTATTACTCAGTATATTAGTTAGTATATGTATATGCATAGATATATATCTAATGTACATAATTAAAAAAGTGTTTATGATGCTTATGTAGATACCTTTGTGTCTATTACCTTTCTTGGTTAGGATATAAGCGGCTCGTGCTGATAACGTGTTATGATATTAGCCCTAATTATAACAATATTTTCGAAGTAATAACTGAACTAAGAAATATGCTGAGTAAACAATATGATATCTTTGTTACTTCTGGATATCAACCTTCGTTCAAATCATTCTATTTATAATGCAAAAACTACTGTGCAAAAGTACTATTTAAGGAGACAAACGAAATATAATTGGTGCATATAAAAATATAGTTGGTGAAGTCATGGTGTCATACAAATAATAGTGTCGGTGTCGGTAATTCATAACAATAAAATAATATTAAAACAATAATAGTTCGAACGAAACAAGTTGAATCTGAAAATTATACGTTTATCCGATTTGTAGCAGTGGGCCCAAAATGGTAAAATCTACAGTAAAATTTGCAAGATTTGACATTATAAATAGTAAAATTTTGCGTTGATAAATATTTTTGATGGTGATGGTTTAATTACTGCTGTTGGAGCAAGAATGAAATCAAATTGATGGATGCAACTGATGTTTTGTGACTATAATCTTAAATATATATGCTAATCCTATTGGTTGACAAGTTTAATTGATTGTGTCAAAAGTTTTATCATGAAGACAAAGAAAGATACTAACATACGTACGTGCGGATAAATAAGGTCTAGTTATTCTCTCTATATATTTTTAAATATATATATTGAATCACGACGGAGGTCGGAAGACGCAATTAAAAAACTATAAAAGTAATAGAACAACGGGTTTTTAAGAAAAGGTTTCTAATCCTAATATATTATTATCACTAGGATATAGCCCGTGTGATACACGGATTGTTAAAAACATCAATAAAAAAATTACACTGAAAAATATGTATAATAACATACCTTATGAATTCATAAGATATAAATAATTTTCTAAAATACATAGATTAGTAAAAATAATATGTATTTGTATTAGAAAATAAAAATAAAAGGTTGTGAATCTTTACCAATTAAGAAAAAAGAGAAGATTACCATCAATTTGTTTTAGTTGAGTTGGTAATGCACAAACATTTTAAAAGCAAGGTAACAAGCTTGATTCCTACCAACAATATATTTTTTATTTTATCATTCATAAAGTGAAGATTGTAAAAATAGAAATTTGTACACTTGACACTTGACAGTCTATGTGAAGGGTTTGAATGACATGTAAAAGGATTGTGTTGCTTTAATAATATAGATAGATTAGGGGTGAGATCCGGTACAAATCAAATTAACCTACTAATAAGATACAAATGGATAGAGTAATTACAGTTATAAAAAATAAAAATGTGTAATAATAATTACTATAGTTTAAAAGTTATAGGGTAATAATAATTACTCTAATATTAGCATAATTACTATGATTATTTATACACTTCTCCCACTAAAAGTCCTTTTTATTTGATCCAAACCCCTATTATTAACTAGCTACTTGTATATGAATCAATATTCTCTTAGTCTAGATTGTAAACATGGATTGATGCAAACTGCTTATATATGAAACCTGTAGGATTTAAATCATTTACCTTTTGCATAGAGGGAGACGCTTTACCATAAAATGTCCCTTGAGATCTTTTGAGAGCAATAGCATTAAGTTTTTTAGAACGATGACTTTTTAGTTTTTAGGCTATCATACTCTCTGAATTTGAAGAGTCTCGATACTCTACTCTGGCCAGACTGTGTTGTCTTATCCAGGCCCACGCTAGCCTCAGAGTTTGGCTTGGGCAATCCCCCAGGAAACCAAACCGCCGACTGCTACTTGATAGTCGTTGTGCCACCACAAGAGCATAACTATCTAGCGTAACACACGGTAGAACGAAAACCAGGCTCCGAGTTCGAACCGACAACATTTGCATAAGGCCTAGCTCAAATCTTTCATTGCGAAATATCCACCCAAAAGTGACACAAGTGTGATTCGAACTTGGGTCTCCACTAGAGAACCAAAGCCTCCTGCCATTAAACTACAAGCAGGGATGAACAATAACATTATTTGTTTTATATTTTCTTTCTCTTTAGTTATTGTAAAATTTGATATGCTAATTATTAAATACTCTTATGAGGCAACTTGATAGTGTGACTTGCATTCCTTCTTACAACATATATACTGAATGTTTGTGAATCTATTTGTTTGTTAAATGTTACTGTCCTTCGATTCTTACCAGTGGTGAAGCTTGAGCAAAATTATTGGGGGGGCCAAAGTTATGGATCCAAAAATTTTTGGGTCAGCAGTTCGATTTGAGTCGGTCAAAGTCAAAACAATATAAAAATTTTCGAGTCGGCGGTTCAGGTCGGGTCAAATAATATAAAATCTAAATAACTAATTTTTCTTCATTCATTCAAAAGACCGTTCTTACAAAAAAACGAATACATAGTTTTTCAACAACAAAAGACCTAAAATATTTAAGACGATCTGAGAATGAGTACCTGATTGAAGAATTACAAAGCAGTCCGACGACCTTTAAGATCTTTGAATTCATTGATTATGGACTCTGAATCAAATGTTTCATACAAATCAAGTTCTGAGTTCATAAAAAAACAACAGTATGATTCGAACCTAATTTAGTAATTTTAACCCAATTTGACTCTGAGTTTATACAAAATCGACCCTATTTTAACCCCATTTAACTCTAATTTCAACCCAAATTAAGTATTACCGGTTACGATGGTCGGGCTCTGGTATTCCGGTCGGCGTTGGTGGCGAGAAGAGCCGAAGAGGTGGCAGTTCGGCTGGCGCTGGCGCTGGCGGCTGTGGACGATCGCTGCAGGCTGCAGCTATTGCCATTTCACCTTTTGACGGACGTTTGGATTGCTGATGGAGTCTGGAGACATGTGCATAGGCGCGAAGGCAGAAGTGCAGAACCCTAATTCAAACCGTCACTTGTTATTTGATATATTTTATTGATTTAAAAACTTTAGCATATTTACAATACAAGCCCTTAAAGTTTGGGATTTCTTTAAGAAAAAGTAAATTATAATAACAAACAGACTTTATATAAAATAAAATAAAATATTGGGTTTTTATAAAATAAAATCGGTGGGAAGCAGTATTATTCTATGGAGAAATTATTTTTGGGGGCCGGGCTCAATACGTATAAAAACAATCCGGAGGGGCCGAGCTCAATACCTATAAAAATTTTCGGTCGAATATCGGAAAATATACGCTACCGACCGGAAAAACGGGAGGGGCCGGGTACCCCTTGGCCCCAACAAAGCTGCGCCATTGATTCTTACACTTAAATAACATTTGATGACATTAAAATCACTAACAATATAAATAGTCAGTATTTTGTTAGGGGATCAAAATAAATATATACTGCTTGTAGTTAGTTTTTAATTGTCATGTATACATAGAGCTCGTTCTAGTGTTTTTTAAATTCTCACACATACCCTTCTTTTCATATATTGCTTTTCCGTGACATAGACACTGCTTAATTATGCTTTTGTGACATATAAACACTGCTGCTAATACTACTTTCACAGCATACATATCGCTCGCCATACTGCTTTAGTGAGTGTGATCACAAAACATACTTAAATAACATCTACATGACATAACCTTTTGCTCATACTCGCTGAACGATTACGAATGCCCTAACTGATTGCACATTTGACATTGACACTGATCTTGTCATACATCAATTATTGTAATAATCATATTCTGACACAACTTGTGTTTGATAGTTCCCTTCCACAGACAAGTACAGTTGAGTTCAATGCACCTACGTTCACCACAATGGGAACAAGTTGATCATTAGTTACCTCATTCTCAATCCAATCCATGGCCACTTGTTTTCCACAATTGAAATATCAAATATGTCATTGACTCATATCCCACCACCCTGCATAGGCTTGCTTGACTTACTATGCTGTTTATTTATTTCATTTATTTGTTCCAAGATGTTTTAAATCATATTTAATACAAATGAATTAGTATGGATTTCTATTAAGAACCACTGCAATATTATAATAAGACTAGTGAGGTATTAGAAATAGAAACAAGAATTACAAGTTACAGAAAGAGGTTGGGACACGGAGCGGAAGTGATGAACTGACTAGATACGTTTTAGCAAACAATTAGATAAAAACCCCTTTCAAAGAAATTGTATTATAATATCAAAAGTTGTCATAAAAAGTACACATAAGCCTTTATTCATAGGCTTTACCACTTGCTTAAAAATTAAAATCGTTCATAATGATCGGCACACTAGAGACAAATTATCATAGATGAAAAATTAATTTCGGTCAGCATTACCAATATTCTACAATTTAGTAAAAATAAAAAATAAAATCCAATGTGACCTAGTGATAGAAGGCTTGTTTTCTCCCGTAGAGACTCAAGTTCGAATCTTACTTGAGTCACTTTTGGATGGATATTGGCAACGAAGAATTTGAGCTAGGCCTTATTCAAAGATTGTCAGTTTGACACTGAGCCCACCCGGGTTTTCATCCACCGTGTGCTACGTCAGAGGGTTCTACTCTTATGGTGACACAACGACTGTCAAATGGCAGGCGTCGGTATGGTTTCCCGGGGGAACGACCAAGCTAAACTCTGAAGCCAGCGTAGGCCTGGTTAAGAGAACATCGTCTGGCCAGAGTGGGATATCGGGGCTCTCCAAATTTGAAGAGTGCGGTAACCTAAATACAAGAAAGTCATCGTTCTAAGAAAAATATATATATAACTAAATTATCAAAAAGATTTTATATTTATTATTTTGTGAGCTTATGGATCGTACATTTTTCACCCAATCATCCATTTTGTTTTTGAACTGCCGAGATTTTATTAGAAAACGCAGATTTCGACAAGAAGTCGAAATAAAAAAAACAACTTACATCAAAGGAGAGGGTTTTTTAAACCACTCGTCCCAAGAAATAAAACTTTACGGTTTTTATAAGCATGCCATAAATACGAATAATGTAAAATAGAATGAAAAATCTCCCAATTCCTTAGCTTGGATGGTTGCAAGATAGACATGTTTCTATGATCCAAAGCACCCACCATGTCTAGAAAACGGCCAATTTAATAAACGTTTTCTTCTTAGCATTAATCTTCATACTATCAACCAACTTTGTCAAAGTTTTAGGCCAAACCATCACCAGAAAATCAATGCCCAACTACGTTGCTACCGAGCTCCACGCCCTAAAACCTGTATAACAAGAACCAAAAACATGATCATTTTCTTCACCTAATCATCCTTCTACTACATTTCGAACGGTTCACATACATGGAAAGAATTGTGATTTTTGGGATCCAAGAAATGACTCGTAAATGCGTTAATGATTTAAAGTAGTAAAGGAAGGGAATATATCATGTGATTCCAAGTTGAGATAATATATGATAGAAACCAAGTTTTCCTTTGTTAGTCAAGATAATTATGAATATAATTGTGTATCTCGTGAACTACAGACTAAACGATCTATGTATGTATAGAGAGCTCGAGACTCGTTCTTTTATAAACTTAACTCATTTCAACCTTCACCAATCTGATTGCAAGTAGCTCATGTACAGTATGGCTCGTTTACACCTCCACTTGATATTAACATACGCTGAAGGCATTATTGCCATTGAATTTTGGTTACGTTGAAAATTGCGTCTCTGTTTTACGTTACCTAAAAGCCTTCGTTAAGACGTTCATATCATAAAGACATAAATGGCACTTCAAGGTCGATACACACTTAAATATAATTCTATATATAACGGCACTGATTTGACCATACACATATTGACATATACATCCTATGTATTTTGTTCTTTGCATGTAACCCATGTATATACCTTTCATAACAACGACTACTAATTAATTATTCTACTAATTTTTGAGTACCAAAGTCCCAAACCAAAAGGAAATATATACTTCCTAACATCTCAAGTGATTGTTGAAATGATTTTGGTGGAAAATAAAACTAATCGTGAAATCTAACGACGATTGTTTTTTAAAGTTTCAAACCAAACTATTACCAATGTCTATGTTCAAGCACCCGTCACATCGTGTAAACATTCATCTACTACATATATATCATTACTAGTAATAATGTATATATTATTTGAAAATTATTTTTTTTATTAAAATAACAAAAAATGCTTTATTAGGTAAAAAAGAAGAATTTTTTCAAAGTAAAACAAGTTGAAGTTTAATATTGCCAAAAACCTCGAGATTCATTGAACATCACAGCACTTTCTGTAATTAAGTTTAAAACAACTGCAAATTGACATTCCTCTTGGGGTCATGCTCATCCCTACTTGAGGTACACCATTACTTATTTTATTACTTATTTTACATGGTACTTCTAGATACTATACTGACGTTTCCACTTATTTATTTATGTTTTATAGCAATTTAGCCTTTCAACTTATATATTCTTTTTTATGTTTTACGTTTGGTCAAATTTTTTTGAGTTAAAACATGCGTTTGGTTGAACACTTTACGTCTATTTTTAATTTAACAGTCTCGTCATGATACCATTTCAACTTATTTTTTTTTTCTATGTTATATGTTTCAAATTTTGACTTACTTTTTTTTTATTTCTATGTTTTGCCTTTTCTTTAATGAATTTAATTTATACAGACCCTATACTGGTATTGGTATTCATTTTAACGGTTTTCAATAGTATATACTTTACAAGTCTATTAAGCCGATGTTTTACAAGTTAACATTCGTACGTGATTCAATGTTTTTATGTCTACTTTTGGTTTGGTTTAACAGCCCTTTCGCAACGAACGGATTCTAAAACTAGTTAATAAAATAAATATATGCATAATTGCATATTCCGATCATAAAAAGAATAAATTATGAAGGCTAAACAACGGTTTTCAAGTTCTGGACCGTTTAACTCTCAAAATTGAACCATATAAATCTCAGATTGATTGAATTGTGCGACTTGCTTCCATCTAAATAGTTTCATTTAGAGGTGGCAATATGAATGGGTTGTGTTGGATTTTGGTGAAGGGTTAGAATGGATTTGGGTCAGGATGGGTATGGGTCAGGATGAGCTTTTAAAATAGAGGGTTAGGATAGGTATGAGTCAAGATGGGTAAAGTTAATCCATCTTGACCTAAATAAAGGTAAAATACAAAGAATTTCAAAAACCCTCAAAATAATATTCACAAAATTAATAAAAAAAATTAATAACTCAAAATAAAAATCAATAACGCAAAAAGTAAAATAACTAAAATGTTTCCCCCTTCGTCATCGTTCATAAAAAAAGAAAAAAAACTCAGTTTTGTCTTGGTTCAAGTTTGGTTTTTTTCCGATTCGGTTTTGCTTTTTTTCGTTTTGGTATTTATTCGGTTCCAATGTTTTCGATTTTTGTTCGGTTTCGACTTCTTGGTTTCTATTCGGTTTAGGATGGGTATGGGTCAAGATGGGTAAAGTTAACCCATCTTGAACCAACTAAAAGGTTTAAAAAATCTCTCGAAAAGATATTCAAAAAAATTAATAAAAAAATAATAACTTAAAATATAAATCGAAACGAAGAAAGTAAAATAACTAAAATATTTCTCTTGTCTTCCTCGTTCATTAAAAAAAACCCCGGTTTTGTCTCGGTCCATTTTTGGTTTTTTTTCTAGTTCGGTTTTGCTTTTTTTTTTTTTTTTTGTTTCGGTTGGTTTTGGTATCCATTCGGTTTGTCTTTGGCTTTGATTTCTTATTTCTATTTGGTTTCGTGGGTTTTGTTTGAAATAAATTTGGATGAAGCTTGTTTAATTTAGTCAATTCTAACCCATAAACAAACCCATTCTAACTCATAATCAAAAGTCACTAGAATTTTCCCAACCCATTTTAATCTTCTTGTAAAATTCTTTTGATCCATCCGACTTATTTCAATTTAAAAGTTATCTAAATTGACCCAAAAAATCCATTTAGATTTATTTTACCACCCCTAGTTTCATTCTATATACTGACATTTTCCCATTATGAAAACTCCTAATCTAAGTGTTTGCAAGTAGAAGACAAATCAGAAAAAGTTGACAACTAAAGCAATCAAGACATAAGTTTATTTTAGGACCTAGATAGAATATAGAAATCTTGACTTACAACAGCCATTAACTATAATATGTTTATAACTATCATAACTATGGAAAGATTCATAGAACTTCATCCTAGTGGAGTTTATCCACAAGTTGGTGCATATTCTTTAGTGTGCTTATGAATTAAGCCTTCTATTTAATATGCAAATTATACTTCCTTTTTTTTAGCAAAATTTAAGAGTCAAAATGTAAGTAGGGTCGCCAACTCGCCATTACTATTTTGACGGAGTGGTCAGGAGGTTTTTCGTATAGTTTCCTTCTGGGATCTTAGGTTGCAATCCCAACAAATGTGCGCGCTCTGAAATACGGATAACACCACTGTAAGGGGGCTTGAAGTACTTGGGTAATAGGGTTATGCCAAGTTTTATGACTTTTTGGAAGAGACACTACTGACACTGCGACATACGATTTTAAGAAAATGCAAGTAGGGTCGCATAGAGCATATATATTCAACTTAATTCAAAGTGGAAAGTTATTAGTGTTAATTATTCTCGAACAGTTGGTTCATTTTGATTTGTGTAATAAAATAGTGAAGTAATTTCCTACTTGCTCCATTTTAATTATTGTATTTTGGATATCATACTATGTAAAGGTTCATTGCATGTTAGTTTTTGTTATAATGAAGCCTATAAACGTAAATGTGTTTTATGAGCAGGCCGTCAGCAAGGATTTGAATACCTTGGCCGAGCCAAAATAAAAAGGCCCATAGCCTTAACGAGTAAAGAAATATATAAGCTAATTTTTTTAAACGGGGCTTAATGTTACAATAAACATTGAAAAATATATTATTTAAAAAAATACCATAATAACTAACGATTAACCAATGATTTGTAAAACTCTCCTAACATGGGAAAAAAAATAGCTTGGTCATTGGTGGCAAGCTTGGTCAACCGTGGAGGAGCCTGGTGGTTAACAACGAACCAAAGAGAAAGGAACCAAAGAAGGAAGGAAGGCACCAAAGAGAAATTTCAATCGACCGCTTTTTCTTTTATTTTGCATCGAGTTTTTATTTAATTTTTGTACTTTTTAGTTTTAGTTCGGTCCCAATAATTTAAACTTGATTAAATGGATTATGGATAAAAAAGAATTTTGGGTCCAATAATTATAAGACGGTAAAGAGCAATTCATATTATCTACGTTTTATATTTTTAAATATATATATAAAAAATATAGATACAAAAAGTTTTAGCCCTTAAAAATTACGTGCCTCGGCCGACGTTCCGACCGACGCCACCCTCCAGCCGGCCATGTTTATGAGGTAGACATTTACCAGAATGGAAATGATTATCAGGCTGGCTAAACCTTTTTCGGCCTAATCGGTATTCTAATATCAAGGCATTTTTCGTATAAAAAGAATATTTTTCGCTTAGTATCATAATATGTGAGAACATGACAATTTCTATACGATTTCTTAAGCGATGTGTAGTGGTTTTAGCTAATTTTTTAGTTAAATGTCACATAGGCTCCATGTAAATAAAAATAAATTCATTATATATCTTTTTAAATCAAGTGTAGTAGTTTTAACTAATTGCATTTATTGCTCAATCATTTTTTATTTACTTATTAATTTATTATTCAATAAACATTAATTAAGTAATAAAACCACACAATAATATACTACAACATTTAAATAAAATAAAAGTTGCAAGCACATAAGAAAAACAATACTTGAAAAAAAAAGATACTTGAAATTAAAAAAAAAAAAGATTCTAGAACAATTTTTATTTAAAAAAAAACACTTGTTCATTGACACATGATATTTGGCATGAAGTTCGTTCTTCTTTCGCCCAAATATGGCATGATCTTCGGATGGTAAATGAAACAAGTCATTTTCGAGAAAACAAAATTGATATCGATTTGTTTTTCACTCTAAAACCGAATAAACAGTTGATTTCAGATTTCAAGCTTTTGTTGGAATTATGAACCGGTTCGGGTAAGTCAATACGGCCAACTGGGTTATGACCCGTGAGAGTTACACCGTGAGGTAACGAACCATAAACTCGATTAAGTTAGTTAACCGGGTTAGACACTTTAACGAGATAAAAATACATGGAACGGGTTTTGGAGCAAGACATGGACTTATTTTCCCATTGGGTTTATAACTAATTAGATTAGTTTAAACCTAGTTAAGGGGTTATATAAATATGAGATATTTTTATAATCTTAACCTTAATCCAATTAACAAGTCCATCTCTTTACTTCTCCACCCTAGCCACTGCCGTCAACTCCACCACTGCCGCTACTCCGTCGCCGCCACTGCCAGTCGCCGCCTGTCGCCTCTGACGACCGCCGCTGTCCGCAGCCGAATGCTTCTATCCGCCGCATCAGCAACCGCACACCACCGCCGCTGCTGGGTTGCCGTCGCGCACCGCCATTGTTGGTTGTTGATCTTGTTGTGTCACCTAGCTCGGTTCGTTAGTCTTTGGTGTCTCAACCGGCTATTTATTAACCGAGGAAAACTTAAATATATCGTTAGTTTTAATTATATATTTATTGTTTGACTTGTACTCGTATTGTTTGTAACTGGATACTGTCGGGTTTAGTTTCGGTGCTAATTAATTGTATACTTTCCGCTGCGTATAATTATTAATTAATAAGATTAATTATTATTTATCAAGTTTATTGAATCGGTTTTAATAAACAAAATTTTAACTGATCACCACTGAAACCCAACAGCTTCCTACTTGAAATATTATCTCAGGATTCATTGTAGTTGAGGTAGATGGTTAGGATCGGGCTTTAGCCTTTACATTATCGCTACTGATCGGGCGAACCGGTTCTTCACAGAGATCAGTATCAAGGTCATCGTCGGTGGTCGTTTTAAAATTATTTGGGTGCGGGCTTTGTTTCGTCGATGCTTGTTGATGTTTCCGATCGCTTAGACGATATACAGGCCTTTAGTTGAGAAAACAGGAAGTGAACTAATATATATATATATACTAGATTTTATCCCCCGTATCATGGGGGTTGTTTTACATTATTTGTTTTTAATATTTATATATTCATATTTGAATTTTAATTTTATTTATTGTGAGAAAGTTAATAATTAATATACTTGAGGTTTGAGATGAAATGGTTTCACAAATAAATGATATGTTATAATCCAATTTAAAAGCTATATGGGTTTGGTGATACCCATTACCCGTTTATTTTCTTTATTATAAAATTGTTTCTTAATTATAAATAATATCTTTTTTAAAAATAAAATAGGATATTAATTTTTAGTATATTCCTATTTTATAAGATTTTCATATCAAATATTTGATGAGATTATTTTTTTATTTAATGAGATGTTATAACCCGTTTAAGAGCTATCTGAGTTTGGTGAGACCCATACCCATGAATTTGGGTTAAATCAATGAGAGGCCTCCATTTAAAAATCAAGAAATCTGGTGGCTTTCATGAAAAGGGGGAGCGACCACATCGCGACACATAGAATTTTTAAGTTTTCTTTTATATATATTATAGATACACACACACACACACACACAGGGGTGAGTTATACTAAAAAGAGATAGTTTTTTAGGAATAGTAAGAATAAATCTAGGCCATTGGATCTAGGATCTAGTGGTTAAGATTAGTAGTTTCAAAAATACCAAATAGTTTCTTAGGATCTAGAATTTAGCTTACATAGTTCTCTAAATAGGCTCACATAGTTTCCTAACTCTAAATTTTATGTCCTTCCTACTCTTTCTACAAAACTATGTATTTTTATTTTAACCATTTTCTATATATATAGGATCAAGATCATGTGAGAACTTTTTGGGAATTGAGAACTTTGAGAACTATTTTGGACCACAAAAAAACACAAAAATAAAAAAAATCATAAAACAAAAAAAAAACAAAAAAATAAAAAAAGTAAAAAAACCAAAGTTCTTATTTATCATCCCAGTTTCTAAAAAAAAACGTAAAAAAAAAAAATTTCTCGGTTTAGCTAAATTATACATATATGTATAATATGTACATATATGTGTACACATGTTTTTTCCTATACACATATGTATAATTTAAGGTAAATGATAATGTACATATGTGTACATTACGTAACTAGAGATTAAATGAAAGTATACATATATGTATAGGTATAATACGAATTAAAAAGAAAAAAAAAATCAGTTTTTTTTATTATACATATATGTATAATATGTATACACATGTTTTTTCCTATACACATATGTATAATTTAAGGTAAATGATAATGTACATACGTGTACATTACGTAACTAGAGATTAAATGAAAGTATACATATGTGTATAGGTATAACACGAATTAAAAAGAAAAAAAAAATTCGGTTTTTTTTAATGAAACCGCAATGAAATATAAGAATTTTGGTTTTTTTACATTTTTAAAATTTTCGTTTTTTTTGTATAATATGTACATATATGTGTACACATGTTTTTTCCTATACACATATGTATAATTTAAGGTAAATGATAATGTACATATGTGTACATTACGTAACTAGAGATTAAATGAAAGTATACATATATGTATAGGTATAATACGAATTAAAAAAAAAAAATCAGTTTTTTTATTATACATATATGTATAATATGTACACACATGTTTTTTCCTATACACATATGTATAATTTAAGGTAAATGATAATGTACATATGTGTACATTACGTAACTAGAGATTAAATGAAAGTATACATATGTGTATAGGTATAACACGAATTAAAAAGAAAAAAAAATTCGGTTTTTTTTAATGAAACCGCAATGAAATATAAGAATTTTGGTTTTTTTACATTTTTAAAATTTTCGTTTTTTTTTGTTTTATAATTTTTTTAAATATTTTTTAGAGGCTTTTTTTGTGGTTCAAAATGATTCTCAAAGTTCTCAATTTGCCAATGGTTCTCTTAGAATCCTTACCCTCTATATATATATATATAACATGTATCAGAAAAATCCTACTTTTAAAATGGAAGTTTCCCATGGTACGAGGTCATGTATTAAATGTCCTATGTAAAAGCCCGTTAAGGCCATGGCGCGCAAAGAGTATGGCAAAGAAAAAGAGAAGTGTCGTAGTGGTTTTAACAATAACTTGGTTGCCACATAAACATTTTTAAAGCCCTAAAAGTCTCCATTACTTCTAGTCTTAGCGCACATTTTTTATACGGTTTCTTAGATTTAAGTTC
This sequence comes from Bidens hawaiensis, assembly GCF_021521415.1. Classification (NCBI taxonomy): domain Eukaryota; kingdom Viridiplantae; phylum Streptophyta; class Magnoliopsida; order Asterales; family Asteraceae; genus Bidens; species Bidens hawaiensis. The sequence continues at coordinate 1,022,433 of NW_027491474.1, forward strand.
TTGCAAGTGTAAGGTAAATGGGAATTTGTTGTTAAAAATAATAATATATAACACGTGTATAATAGATTTAACTTTTTTTTTTTACATTACACATATTTGGTGAGGTATTTATAGAAGCTATAGAATGATGATTTAAATTATTTAAATTCTGTAACAGAAATAGTGTTCTGATTTTTTATCGATGAAGAGAGGAATCTAAAGATTAGTGTCATAGTGTGTTGCTAACGATTAACAAAGAGCTAAACCAACTTAAGTCAGCCCACGTTTGTCAGTGGGCCTTGTTGAATATTGGGCTCATCTAAAAGACTAAAACCCAGTAAAAATCTGGTGAACAATTAGTTGATACCCAAATGGCTAAAAACGCTACCAGAAAGCCCAAATGGTGTGTTGCTTAGTTTATACTGAAACACTTCAAAATTATAAAAATTGATGTATCTTCTATAAATCATCTTCTATCATCTATCTATCTATACCTAATAAACGAATAATTTTTGAAAACATGTCACGTCTCAAAGCCTCTTCAGATTGGGCTTCCCGCCTAAACGCATTATCTAAAACATGCGGATCTACAACCCAACCATTATGGACGTTCTTTCGCAATTAAATATGCCAAAAGTCCTCTTAGAAAAAATAGTTCTTATTTTTTTAATACAAGTTTCAGATTACGGATTTGCGTTGGTTACAGATTTTGTCTCTTATCAAAAGATTTGATCTATACTTTTACTGTTTGCTTACACTTTTGGTCTCAGTGGTGTTAAATTTAACAATGTTCACTTATTTGAAATGACCATCTTCCTTAACCAAACATTAAGATAGAAATTTGAAGCTTTGAATAGCTCTCTATATTTTTGTGCAGCAGATGATAATTACTGCAAAAGTTCATCATTCTTGGTAGAGAGAACAAAGTTTCTCCTTCAACTTTTCAGCCTCTATTATACCCTCTCTATGCACCTGTTCAATAAAATGTTGTGTTATAATTTTGTTTAATAATAGTTATTATTATTAATATATATGCCCATATAATATTTAAATAAATAGTTTACTGCCTTCAATATAGGCATTTCTCTCTTTAATTAGTTGAATTTTTGTAGAAGCGTTTAGGAACGAGACTGGCACTTCTACACGTATTAAAAAGAACTTATTGAACCTATAGTCAGTTCCATATCTCATGGAGCGAAATTGTGGCAAGCGTGATATATTATTTACAATCTGCTGAGGGGCTAGCGAATCAACAAGTTCGCTTGTTGGCAAGTAGATTCATCAAGTTTGCTGGTGTGACAAGTTTACTCCATAGAGTTTTCTTAAGTTCGCTTGCCACACCAGCAAACTTGTTCAATCCGCTAGCAAATTTGTTGAGTGCACTTGGCACCTCAACAAACTCTAAAATGACATGCCGGATTTGCCATGAGTTTGCTCACAGGGATAGTGAGCTGCCAGTACAACAAAAGTTCAAAAAGCACCTAGAAGTATCAATATCATTTCTAAACCGACAATTTTCAAAAAAAAAAAAAAAAAGGAATGAAAATCAAGAAACTTATAGGATGAAATGGTTTGCTATTTGTAACACAGAAAATAACATATATATGTGTATGTACCTGAAAATGAAAAGCATTTAGCAACCTTTCTTTTCCAAGACACTTGAAGGTAGCTGCATTAAGCAAAACAAGACTATGTTCTTCCTCTAGGCACTCCAAAGTTTTAGACAACAAGCCTATATTCTTGTTCATGTCATCAAATGAGAAAATTAGCTGGATGACAACTACTTTCTCACCTAAAACACTTACAGATGAACCTACGGATGATGATATTCTTCGGATCATAGTTTCTTTAGCACTTAAATTCCCAATATTTCTTGAAGACGAACACGACACGAGCTTTTCCTTTTTACTCTTTAGTCTTTCCACTTCCTGTTGTAGTTCGGGTATGTATTTTAGCGAGTGTGACACAATGCCTGGAATACTCACTTTCTTCTGCGTGTTGCAAATTAACAATAGTTATGTATAGTTACAAAGTCGGCTCATCATAAGAGTAACAAATTTGATATAATAAAAACAGACAAGATGTGTAAGTACCGATCGATCACTTGATATGGGCAGCAGTGAACCAAGAAACGAATATAACTCGTTAACCCTCTTACGGCGATCTCTTTCACTGGCATTATGATTGAGTTTTTTGGCCACCTTCATAGGATCATCATTATTACCATTTAAAGCTCCTTTGGAAGACATGGATATGGAATTTTCGGGTGCAAAATCATGTTGAATTTGAGTATTTGAAGGATAATCAAGAAGTGAATCATGATATGAATTTGCTTCATTGCCACCCTGTTGAAGGTTTTGTGTAATGAGATTTAAATCATTTAATGGCCATCCATAGGTTGTGGAAAACAAAGGAGGGGATAATGCTAGCATGTTAAATTTCTTTAGTTTTTTTGTTTTAAATAAGGTAACGATCGATATATTGAAGGAAGTTTGATGAGAGATTAAGGATGATGAGTGTATATATACAATGGTTAACTATGAATTCATGTCATCTTGCATTACAAAATTCATATTTACATCATCTTGTACTTTAATTTATCCTTAGATCAGCACCTTTTTTTTCTGTTCAATTTTCCAGTTAAAGAAATGATAAATGTACATCTATAATATATATAAACGAAACCTTTAAAAGCTCTCTGATTGCTCCTTAAATTCTCTCAAGCAATCAGATTACTTTATTTATAAATGAAGGCTTCTCATTTATTTGACCCGAATTCACGGGTATGGGTCTCACCAAACCCATATAGCTATTAAACGAGTTATAACATCTCATTAAATTAAAAATTAAACTTATCAAATATATTTATATGAAAATCCTATAAAATAGGGATATACTAAAAATTAATGACTAAAAAAAATATTATTTATAATTAAGAAACAATTTTATAGTAAAAAAAGCGGGTCATGGATCACCAAATCCTGATAGCTTTTAAACGGGTTATAACATATCATTTATTTGTGAAACCCTTTCATCATCAAATACTAAGTATATTATTAACTTTCTTATAGTAAAGAAAATTAAAATCCAAAAAATAAATATTAAAAAACAAAAAATGTAAACAACCCCCGTAATACGTGGGATAAAACCAGTAATATATATAAACGAAACCTTTGAAAGCTCTTTGGTTGCTCCCAAAATTCTCTCAAGCCACCAGATTGCTTTATTTTTAAATGGAGGCTTCTCATGAATGTGACTCGAATTCACATGTATGGGTCTTACCAAACTCATATAGCTCTTAAATGAGTTATAACATCTCATTAAATAAATAATTAATCTTACCAAATATTTGATATGAAAATCCTATAAAATAGGGATATACTAAAAATTAATATCTGATTTTTTAAAAAAAATATATTATTTATAATTAAGAAATAATTCTATAGTACAAAAAATAAGCAGGTCATGGTCACCAAATCCATATAGCTTTTTAAGCGGGTTATAACATATCATTTATTTGTGAAACGCTTTCATCATCAAACCCTTTCTTACAATAAAGAAAATTAAAATCAAAAAAATATTATATTAAAAAACAAAAAAATGTAAAACAACCCCCGTAATACGGGGGATAAAACCTAGTTTTATATATTAACAGGTTATTGGATCAAGATTCTAGTTAAAATATAACATTATATTTGAGTTACTTTTTATTGGGTTTAGTCCACTAATTACATCAAAATTTTCTATATTACATATAGCAAATAATGATAATCATTATCCATTAATTTTCATAAATCCCAAATTAAACTAACAAAAGTGCATATTTAATTTCTTAAATAATTATAATAACCCGAAATCCTTCAGATAATAATTATAATAATATAATAACTCTAGATTTGTAGAAATCGTATACAAATGTCTATATTTACATTTTGACATTGTATATTTCAGTTAGAAACTCTTATGAGGAAGAAATTAATAATTTAATAAGGCAAGTCATATAGAAATATGGATATAATCTGATATTCTATCAGCACGTGTTTTAACTGATTTCACGCAAAATTAATTTGAATACCCTTGACCAAATCTTTTGTTCATTGCTAAGTCTATATTGTTTCAACAAACTAGTCTAAAAATCTGGATGACGAACCCTTTAATCCTAATTCTAATCGGCAATATATATTCCTTTAAAAACCCTCCTTACTCATAACAACTACACAACCCCATTCATTGATGCCACTACCAGCGCTCTGCTGGATCAGTTAAGCCGCCAAGAAAACCATCGCCTCACACCACTACCCTAAATTAGCCTCACTACAAAGATTATCTGTCTCCATTGTACCACCAATGACCGCTACAAGTCAGACGCCGCTGACGTCTTCGTTAGTTTTGCATTTTGGTAAACTCCAAAATCTTTTGGATCTCTTGTCATAAATTAGCTCATGGTACTGTTGGTTAAAAATCCGATGTCGGTTATTAATTTTAATTCAATCATAGTTCCGGTGACATACGCCGTGCACTGCCACCAGTTTCTGTTTTTCCCTCAGGAACTGACCGCCGTTTTCCTCTTCGAGTAAGGTATCAAAAATCGATCCCGATTTCCTTTCTATTCAATTATGTGAATTTCAAGTTTATTAATTCATTCCAATGTCATACAGTCGCCGTCACGCATTACGTACCACCACCGTTCAAGTTCCGCATCCGATCCATTTTGTTGAGAGAAACCGATTAGGTCGCTGTCACGTTTACATACGTCACCGACTTGTTTCGATAACTAAGGTGATGCCCGCTCTTTTTTTTTCTGGTTCGTACACCTAATTAAGTCGTTCGGATGTGATCGTTGATTCGTTCCGATGATGGATAACGTTGTTTAATTAGAAACTCTATTTGAAACTTGGTATTTATAATGCATGCATGTCATTAAAGGAGGATAAGAGTTTCTGTGTGTTCCGTATTCATGTGCATGTTAGTGCATATTGGCTAAAGTTAAATGAAGCACTATAATAATATAAATATGAGTGGCTTTAAAGCCACTACGTATCACTTAAAAAAAATCAATCTGAGAAATTAGGAATTTAAAATAATAAATTAAATTTTGAAAGTTTTTGTGATCATAGATAAATAATATTTCAGATCAGTTACTTTATTTCATAATATTCTCTTATAATGAAGTGGGGATTTAAAATTCGAAATTTACATATTAGTACTTATTTTGGAAGCTTAATGATTTTAAATAGCCACCAAAACGAGCATATTACTACACACATTTTTATTGATTCTTAAAGTGTCCTCCCGGGAAAAATCAACGAATCATCCATCGTAATTACGTGAGTATATCTAAAATAAAATGTAAATAAACCGTAGGTTCTCATAATTATTGAAGACGAGCCAACTTTTTTACTTCTACTTATTAATTAAGGTACGGAATCTGTTTTCGTGTACTCTTCGTATTATATATTCCGTTACTTCGTAGTGCGTATTCTGTTTTCGCTTACTCATAGTATTGACTCTAGTCCGTTACTTTGTAGTACGGATTTTCGTATGCCTCAGTTACCTTTGAGTTTAGTTAGTTTATATAATATATTTTTGTCGCATGCAATAATTATATATTTTGTACTCTTTGTTGCATGTTCCTATTTGAATATGTTTAGTTATCTGGTTTTAGCTTAGTACTCTGTTACCCGAGCATTTCTGACTTGTCATTTGGGGCGTCAATGACATGGCACTTGTTGTAACAGTGCGTAATCAAAGTTCACGGCGTCTCTGACTGTACTTATGAAGTACCTTGGCCACTTAGAGGCGTATAGATCGATCTTAGCTCCGACTCCTGACTCCTGACTTCTGTTTGAGATGGAATAATGTGTGCACGCCACCCACACCGTCTCCTTGGTGCATGGACTAGCTAGCTGTGTACCCCTCTGTTTAGGCTCTGGGTGCTTTTGTATTTACACGGCCTATTTATTATTACATCACAGTCGTGTAGTTTAGTATTTATAAATATCTGGTTATATTTTCGGTCTACTTGATATGTGCTTTTGGATACGTTTGGTATACTTTGATTTTGTTCCGATCGAGTATCTGGTTATATTTTGGTATTAAACGCGAATTTATATTCGCAACAGTTTTAGTTTCAGTTTCAGGTCTGTATTCATTTTGCTTTACACATTTTCGTCTTAGCATGTACTATTGTTTTTTCCGTTACTGGGCAAATTTTTGGCTCAGTCGTATTTTCGTGTTTTTGTTTGTCTTATTTGTTAACAGGTAATCCGGGAAATCAGTAAAATCAGGGATGAGAGTAAAATGAAGCTCAAGAATAAAGACTTTTATTTATTTTCACATTTAATAAATTGGACTTAGGATTTTCTTTCGGTTTGGTTTTAATTCGTTGGTTGCACTTGGATTATTTTTATTCCTTTTAAATAGATTGTATTGGTTTATGATATCTGTAACAGTGACACGTTAGCCTGTTCTGGGTTGGGGCGTTACAGTTGTAATACCCTAAGCCAATCTCACATCGGTTGTGGATAGAAGAGAACTTGGTTAATATGGAATGACCCGCCTCTTAATTCACCAAAGTGTTTTAGGCTTAATTTTAGTGGATGAGAGGAGAACTCTACAATTAAATATGCTCGGGTGAGATTACTAGAGTAGTACACTATCAGGATGGGTGACCTTCTGGTAAGTCTTCACTTAGACAGATAAAGACAAATCCGCAAGCTTTTTAGGGACAAAATAGAATATTGGTGGTATAAAAGACCAAAAGTTACACAGATGTCTTCAACATTTTTAAAACCAATTAACTTCAGTTTGGATTTTGAATATGAGTTCTATTCTAATATATACAGAAATAATAAGTATAATTAAAGGTTGTACCTTATAAACCACTCTTTATTTTGTTTCTCAATAAATGTGAAACAAGGTTTTACCACTTTCACTTTTTTAAAACATTCATTCACACACACATATACCCAAACTTCCAACATAATTTAGATGCAATAGAAATAGAAAATGGATTCACGTGGAGCTCGTGCCATGCACAGGTTTGAAGTAAGCTCACCATTGATGGGTTCAATACAAGTTTAACATGGCATGTGGCATCCATGCCTGGGAGGGTGCCACTGTCCCTTTTCTTCTAGAGATCTATCAATAAAATTGTCAAACTCAAGTTGATCATGTAATTAATTACTATTAATTAAGCTATGAGATCACTATTCTATTACTCTATTGAAGGTGATTGAATATTGCAAATGCAACAAATATTCATCATCCCTAAGCTTGATCTTTGACTTTCATTTTGCTTATCTTAGTTTTTTTTTTGTTGCAAATGCTTATATAAAGTTTGTGTTTAGCCATTTTCTTAATATAAGATATTAGATAACGGAATTGAATCACTTCGAACACCAAAGAACTCACTGATCACATGAATTGAAAGTGAAGTTACAATTGAGTGAAATTACTCTACAATTCTTTCCTCACCATTTTATACCCCCATCTAACAACTAACGATTACAACAAACTTAACACCAGTTCTTGCTTCTCTACCTTCATATCGATATACCATTGCACACTTCCTCCCGACTATCCCACTTGACTTATTTCCCGACTATATTCTAGCAATCACCTGCACCTTAGTGCAAAGTCAAACCCAACTAGACTGGCCAGCAAATGTGTAGAACTACACGAACTTTAGACGTGATATGCTTTTATTAACATAACAACATTCTCATCATTATCAACGTTATCAACATTCACCTCTTTTGAGTTTATGACATCTCTGATGATCGAAATGTAACTTTACATTGATATGTTTGGTTCTTTCATGATACATTTGATTCTTCGATAACATAACTTATTACCGATGATTATCACATAAGACTACTTCATCCTGGATCTTGATTAATCCCAAATCATAAATAAAGCCCTTCACGTGCGTACATGCATAACATCCTTTACTGCTTTGGTCAAAGCTATATAGTCAACTTTAGTTCTAGACAAAGCCACCACATGTTGTAATGATGCTTTCCAATTGACTAGACTTTCAAGAACTTTAAATGCATAATAAGTAGCAAATCTCTCTTTATCAAGATCCTTTGCAAAATCGACATACACAGAGCCAAGAGCCATACTTCTTCATCATGACCATCACAAAATTCTAATTCTACATCCCTAGCCACCATTTAAGTACCTAATAATCCATTTCACAGCTTTCCAATGCAATTTCTCTGTTTAGCAAGAAACCTGCTCACCACACTAACAACATAGCCTATATTAGGTCTTGCACACACCATTAGATACATGAGACTTCCAAATTAGTTCATTAATTAGCATATGGTATATCCACCATATCTCCTACTTCGATCATCACTTGTTTATGGTGAATCCTTTCTTACTTAAAGTATTTAGTCACTGGAGATGTCATAGCTTTCTCTTATTCATGAAGAAATTATGCAAGACCTTCTTCACATAAGCACCTTGATTTAACTTAAGCTTTCTAAGCTCACTTTGTACAAGAACTAGACTCGTATTACGAGAATATGTAAGGCCGGACTTCAGTACTATTCAGTATTCGCTTAAATTATTTGGATACACAAGTAGTTCTTAGATGATATTGTATTTGCGTTTCAAAAGCTTTTTGGCCATTAATAAGGTGTTTGCAATATACAATCTTCTTTTCGTTTGATATCAACATGACAATGGGTGACAAAAAAAACATTACTTGTAGATCTAGACATCCAACTTTCGTGTTATCAATTTTGGTACTCTTCGATCTAGAGTAGCTTACTATTATCATGTGTGTCTTCAAAGGAACCAATCTGAGTTTTATCCATTATAACTTAATAAAGTTTGAAGTGTCAAAAGCTTTCTTAGCAAATATAAATACTAATCAATTAAGTTAGTTAACAATGTAAATTAGAAAGGAACTAGTATGAAGCCCCCGTGTTGCGGCGGGGCATAAAATCGTGACAGGTAGCACTCGTGCCATATTTTCGTCAGGAACCACCAACACTAGAAAAAAACTCGTGTAAAAAAATAAAAAGAAGAAAAATAAAATGAAACGAAAAGTAGACAAAAAAAAGATTGAACCATGCACACAAAACTTAAAACAAATAAAACAGTAACCAAGTCGATATAGGACGGTAGGACCCGCGCCATGCAAAGGGGCAATTAAACCGGAAAAGCAGTCGTTAAAAAATTGAACCACACACACAAGTGGCGACATGTTAATTACAAAATTTATATCAAAATGTAAAACAAAAAATTTGTAAAAGATAGTATAAAGGACCAAAGTTGAAAGAGTAAAAAAGTATTGAGTTAAATTGTAAAAGTATTGAGTTTAAAAGTAAAAAAGTCAGGATAAAAATAAAAGTGAGTACAAAAGAAATATGATCCAAATTTGATGTACGTACAAAATAGAAAGCTTAATGTACAACTAATGACGCACACTAAGGTTGCAAATTGTATATATATAATGATAATGAATATTATAATTTATAAACTCCAAATATCATTCCACACTTGATATACTAGCTTGTATTTACAAATGGGTACAGGTTTTACAGTGATCTATATAACTATATGGTCAAGTGCTATTTAGTCTGATCGCTGGTGGAAAAAGTGGAGCTTCTCCTTCAACCTTTCAGTCTCTATTTTCTTATCACCTTGAGCCTGTTAGAACACAATGAAGTATTATTATTAATTCCATTAATTATTATGATACAATATTATTGAAAACATGTGATGATTCATTCATTGAAAGGTTCTGGTTCTACCACTTGACACAATTATTTCTTGATTCAATAGTAAGTCCAGCCAGCAATTAACACGTAAAAGATGTTCGGGTGTTTAGTTTGACTCTAGCAAGTGATTAAAATGACAAACCCAATCCTTTACAAGTCATTGACATTCGTTGTACATAAAAAATAAGTCGTGCCTACAATCACTACTAGAAATTGGTGAAAGTCATAAATAAGCATAATAATTTTAACCGGTTAGGTTTATTATAGTACCGGCACTAAACCCAAAAAATAAATTAATAAACGGCAAGATGGTAGTGACACTTGTATAACTTATGCTAAGAAACTAAAACATATTTAAAATTACATTTATTCGGTCGGTAAAACACCGTTGTTAGCGACGAGTTGACGCGAATTTGTTGGGTATCGGTTAGATTTGTTATGGTAACAAAACTAAATGCAAAAAATAATTTCTTCAAATTAACATATTAAAAAAAAACTAATAAAATAACCAAAAAATGAATTGTGACACCGACATCACCTTTTAATGCTATGTATATATGTTACCCATTTTTATATTGGTTTTTTATTTTTTACGAACTATTTGTGACCCAAATTTAGATTTTAATTTATGTTTTTTCACAAATTTGTGAACGGTTTATGACCGAGATTTAAATTTTTTATTTTATCACTCAACTTTTATTTTACGATAGGCTTGTGACCGAATTGAATAGGTCGACACAAATTATGCGATTGTTTTGATGGGCTCGGTCACTATTTTTAATCGTTGTGCTTTCAGCCACAAGACAAACGCTAAATTTGAGTCTTTTTTCAGTTATAAAATGCAGTCGTTAATACCCGGTTTTCTAGCGGCGAATAGATTATATTAATTTGGTGAAAAGAATACTCATAATGAGCAGAATGCAGTAGAGTTAGTGTATATGTACCTGAAAATGAAGAGTGCTTAAGGTCATCCCTTCTCCGGAACCTATGTTGGTCGTCAAATTTAGCAAAACAACATCTTCTTCGTGCTCGAAGTATTCCACAATCTTAGACAAGAAACCAACATCCTTAATGTTCTTGTTCAAATGTTCTGTTGAGGAAATAAGCTGTATCACAGCTTCTTTCTCATCTAAAACTCTCACCGAAGAAATTACTGATGATTTTCTATTAACTATACCACTTTTATTACTTTGTTTCTTGATGCTGAGATTATCTTGGCCTGTGTTACTAGATGTTGATGAATAAGATGAAAGCTTTTCTTTTTTGCATATTAATGCCTCGACTTCCTTTTGTAGTTCTGGTATGTATCTGAGGGCGCGCGATACTGTTTGTGGAATACTTACTTTTTTCTGTCACATCATTAATTTGTACTTATTTAGCATGTTTCATTATAAGATTATAGCACTTATTGACATGAACTAGGCAAACATACAAGCATACAAAATGTGTATATAACTACCTTTTGATCAGTTGACATTGGCAAAAGTGAACGGAGAAACAAGTACAATTCGTTAACCTTCTTGCGACGATCTCTTTCGCTAGTGTTATGATTTAGCTTTTTGGCCATCTTCATAGGTTCAGCAGTACTTTCATTTGTAGTTCCTTCAGAAGAAACAGAAATAGAATTTTCTGGTGCAAAATCATGCTGAATTTGATTATATGTATAATAATCTAGAAGGGGATTATATGAATTAGCTTCAAAATTTGTAGTAATATTATTGCAATCCTGTTGAAGATTTTGGGGAGTGAGATTCTCTAAAGGCCACCCATAGGTTGTGTAGAACAAAGGAGGGGATAATGCTAGCATCTTTTCTTTCTTTTCTTTTCTGTCTTATGGAATGGTTATTTGGATAAATTTTGAAGAGGGATGATTATTGGTTGGGGTATTTATACTATTACAAGTATCATATGTATCCTCTTGCATTATAAATTGAGTTATAGATCATCTTGGAATTAATTAAATGTGTCAGTTGATGCATTCGTTTTACAACTAAAACTAGAAGCTTTTGTTTCATAACAAGTTTCTTCAACTATAAATTAAAAGTACAACATATCTAACAATTTAATTTAGTAGCTATCAAGATAAACCCAGAGTCTATTGATCTAGTGGTGTGACGTCTCCGTTACAACTATAAGGTTGTGGCTTCATATTCACCTAACCTTTAACCTTACAAGGATTTGAGTTCACTATCACATTTGTGAGAAACAAAAATCATAGCACTAGACTACTATGACATGGGTTCGATCGTATCTCTAGAGATAGCTTGCAAATCATTTTTAGATGAGAAGTATTTTTATAGAATAAAATGTTTTTAAAAATTAAATTAACATAATTTATAAATGTTATTTGAAAGTTCATATAATTTTTCAAATAAATGCATATTTGACGATTGTATGTGTTAGCTGATTGAATTATATTTTATTCATTTCGTGTAATGTAGGGGTTTATTTAACTTGTGCAATATAATTTTTTTTTTCAAATAACTTTTTTTTATTACTAAGTATATATCATGTCATTTATTCAACTCGTGTAATACATTTGATTCTAACCTTGTTCAACTAATATAACAATTATACAAAATAAAATAAAATATCAGAAAGGTATAACACTAAAATCTAATCTAATCTAACGACTATATTAAAGCAATACATGTTCCACATGTCTTTCAAATATGTCATCCACATGGGATGTCAACTAATCAATTTTCATTTATACATATATCACCTAATTAACTAAATTTTTAATTACCATTCATTCAATTTAATTATTTTTTATGTTAAATGATATAAAAATTAATGCATTTATTACTATTTAATATTTATTAATTAACTCAATTAAACCAATAATTACTTTCTTAAAATTATATTATTAACAATTTCTAATTAACTCAATTAAGTTATTACCTTGAAAAGAAAGACTGGTTTCAACAGCTTGATTAATTGGTTTATTTTTTTTAACAAAGATACTGTAAATTTACGGGTCAAAAGTGTCTGGTATAAGTTGACTACGTTTGGGTATAAAAATTGGAGCATAGTTGAAAAGAGGTTATAGCAGTTTGACATATTTTAGGTCAAGGATACGGTTTGTTATCAGATAGTTCATAATATTTTACAAATAATTTGTCCTTATACTATTTTTATGGTTATCTCAAAGTTTGTTTGTTTTTTTTTAGCAATTGTGATTAACCCATAATGGACAAAACAAATTCGCTCATGGTCGGTAAACGACATAACTAATGGTATTGTAGCTAAGGTCGTTTCTCTATATGTGAGTGAGCAAGCTTGACTAATATCAACAAAAAGATGGTCATGGTTAATTTATGTGTGTGTATAAGATTCAACATCTTGTTTTACATAACTCTTAAAAGCAAATGCAAAAGCTACAATGTTACATAAAAGTTTATATATAGAAACAAAGATAAATTTATTGTTCATGTCATGTTAGTTTTTATGTTAATTTAAAAAGGCATATCAGGCTGATATTTAGTTCAGGTCAATAGTTTTTTAGTAAAATTATTTCGGCTCGAAACAGGTTATGAACGGAAAGTGTTCGGTTCGAAACAGATTGTTTTAAAGAATATCAAATTCGTTAGGTCAAAGCATGCGTGTCAAAAAGGGTTATGATTCGAATAAATTCGGGTCGAATCGTGTTGTTTTAAATCATAGCATCTTCTAACTTAAAAAAAAATCCATTATCCATGTATTCTTAGTTTTATATATTTAAACAGACGAGTCGGGTTCGTGTTTGGTTCAAAACAAGTTTAGATCAATGTGCTTTTAGAGTAAAATAAGTTCGGGTCAAAATAAGTTGTTTTATCAAATTAGTTTAGATCAAAACGGGCGGGTAAAAAAGAGTTATGATCAGAATGAGTTTGAGTCGAAACGGGTTAATTTAAATGATAGTATTGTCTAACTTAAAAGTCAAATTCATTATTCATGCATTTTTAGTTTTATGTTAATTTGAACGTGCGGTTCAAGTTCATACATGGTTCAAAATAGTTTGTTGAAACAACCGGTATTTTCAAACCTGGTAGAAACTTTTTTCATTGAATTATTTCCTTTATGAACAATTTATGTTTAAATCCTTCGTCACTATTATGATTAATGTAATATATAATTTAATTTATGAGAAATTGTTATACCTTACTAAATTATTTGGCATTATGGATTTTTTTTAAATAGTTATAATTGTTTTATATGCTTGATTTCATTTATAACTTGTATCAAATATTTAAATATTTTTTTATTAATATTATATTATTTTTCAACCCGTGTAATACACAGGTTATTAACCTAGTATAACAATATAAGACAATAAATATTAACAGTTAAATAATATCATAAAGGTATAATAAAACTAAAATGGTAAGCTTTTTTTATTTTTGTTATTTTATAATGGCAATTCACACTCTAATCTACTACAAATAATATGGTATAATCTATATCTCTATTAAAGAAATTGAGTTTTTGGACATTTGTCCTTTTATGATTAGTTCATAGCTATTAATTCCATGTATATCTATCATTCTGATAATTTATTCACAATTAAATGATCAAAAAAGAATTAAAATACAAATGTTTATAATCATTGGTTAATGATTTATTAATTTATATTGAATTCTATGTTTTGTAGGAAATTAATGCTTGAATTTGTAATAATTTATTCACAATTAAATAAATCAAAAAAGAATTAAAATACAACTTTGTACAATTCATTATAGTGTATAACATATACATATACATATACATATATGACATACACATTTTCCGTCTGTGTGGTAAACGGTTCTTTGATTTACTAATCCGTGTTTAACATTTCTTTTTTTATTTTAAGATAATTTATTTTTTTACAACCAAATCTTAGTATTTGTAAATTTATATTTTAAGTCCGTGACAACATTATTTTTAAATATCATTTTTATACACACAAAATGTAATATAATAATATCGGTATGAATGTTTTGTTTTTAAAATAAATCACACCAAATTTTGGTTTGTCATTTAGAGTCAATAGTGTATAAATATATCAAAAACTTATTAAAAAGTCATATATAAAGGTTATTATATCATAATTGTCACGACTCAAGGTGGATCTTTAAAACATCATTTATTATTTTTAATATGTTTGATGAACAATCTAAATTATAAGTAATTTAATTAAATTATTTCTAACACGTAACCATTTTCTTACACAACAACTCATAATCAAGTTCAGAAATGTTAGATAAAGAAATAATGAATTACTTGAAGACAATGTTGGATCCTCAAAATTCTTTGGTTCAAGGATGCCGGATGGTAAGTGACTATTTTTAAACCGATCCCGGTATGTATTTAAAGTTATGCATTATTGGAAAAAAGGCAAAAAGATGCAAGAACTTACAACCTGCTAAAAACTTCTAAAGTTGTAGGTTAATAGTTGGTGATATTGATGACACAATAGGTAAGCATAATATAATTGTAACAACTTAAAGCAGATCTCTAGCAAGAGTTGGAATATATATGAGACCTGTTTTTACTTATGGCCAACTATATGTTGCTTTATCAAGAGTGAAGAGTAGAGATTGTATTAAAATGCTTATTTTAGATAAGCGAGGTTAAGTTACAAACAAGACAACAAATATGGTTTATAAGAAAATATTTAACAGTTTATAAATTTATAATTTTTAAAGTTTTAAATTATGTTTCCAAACAATGTAATATGAATCTTCTTTTTAGTAAGTTTATTATGTTTTTAATTACTTTGTTTGCATGCGAATATGAATTGCAATTATATCAAATAATTCTCCCAATAAACATATAAACAAATTTTAGTCATCTTAAATATGTCTTTAGTTGATGATTTCTATATTTCCACCTGTGTCGTACACGAGTCAATAACCTAGTCAGTTATCAAAACACTAAAAACATAGCAAACAGAAGACAAATAAATAACATCCAACCTTTTAATACCGCTTGACCACATACCATTTAACAAAAAATGATCAACTACAATATTCTAATACTTAGTTATATATTATTAATGGCATTAATGTAGGTTGATAGGTTCACGTGGAGCGTATGCCATGCACAAGACTGAAGTAAGTTTCTGTTCATAACTTGGATGACGATCTATGGAAGTTTAGATTGGCATGTGGTATACACATGTTACACTCATCCATGGCGGGTAACCATCACTTTCCTTCTAGATATGTTGTTATTTTAGAGTTGGCTTTTGTTTATTTGAAGGAGATGTCGTTTATTACCGTTTTAAGTTTTTTAAATTCAACTATGAGATCACTCTTATTATGCTTTTTCCCAAATATAAAAATAATAATTAAAAAATCTCCCTCCACAAGAAAGATATGCAAAGGAATCTTAAGAAAAATTCTATCAGAAAACTACATGAACTTGGCATAGAAGCGACCATGAGTTCCCAATAAAGTCTTGAACCAATGTATGTTGATAGTTTGTCTCTTGTTAGCCACTCAAAACTCGGTCGACGGTCGTTTTAGATTTTATATATGACTAGACTTGTTTTAAAGTCCGTACCCGACTGTCAAAACCGAATCGAATGATGGACATACATCATTATACAATATATATGTGCACACACATGTCCATACGTGGAGGTGTGGGTTTGAGTGTGCATGATTAGGGGGTTATACGCATGAAACGTTTTTATGATCAGAACATTTAAAAAACAAAACAAATTATTAACTTATTTAATAAAAAATTAAAATACAAGAAAATGATTTAAATGAAATGTATATTCGTCTCTTCAAACATTCTAAATCATATATATCTAACTATTCTAATAAAGTAAAATAAATGGGGACACTTGTCATGTTTTAGTTAATTCTTATAATTTTTTCCCTCAAAAACTAATATACCCTAATATATGTAATAAATCAATAATTATTCACTTTCCTTTTACACTATATTTATATAATATCTATATATTTTTATAAATATAACTATTAACATACTATTTTACTATATATTTCAAAATACTTGGTGAATTCCAAAAATCAACAACAAATTATGTTTCTTAAATGAAAATTGTTTCAGGTTTTTTGTGGAAGTTAAATTTGATTTTATGGGTCAAAAGTTGGTAAATAGATTGTTTGGTACAAGTTAACTACATTTAAGTCAAAAATTTTTACAGGTCAAAAATGAAAATTTTGAGTATTTTTAAAAGTTTGAGAACGCAAAATAGATTTATCGTCAAATTTGTTATAGATTCAAAGTGTTGACTTTTAAATATCAAAAGTATGAAAGTTAATATTTTAAACATGATTCGGGTTTCAAGTTTATTTTTAAGGGCATTTGTTGAAATAATCAAAAGGTTCGGGATTTGGCAAATTGACTATTTTTCCTTCAGCTATTAAAATTTAAGAAAAGATTGCAAAAACTTTCGACATGCCACCCCATGCCTATCAATGCTTCTAACTTTTATCAAATTTGAAATATTTATGTCAACATTAATTTTTCCTTCAATGGTGATCAGAACGTTAAATGAGAAGCATGTCATGCAAAACTATGCTCAAATGAAACAAAATATTCACAAAATTGAATGGGTTAACATATTATTTTTTATGTTGTCATTATGACTAAGTCGAGAAGCCCTTTGAAACTTATTAAAATCTTTTTTATGGTGTAGCTCAGAAAAACATAGTTCATGAAGAACATCCATTGCTACAAATTAATATCCTATTTTCCTTTGATGGGTGGTAAATTGATAAATATATCAATAAAGGTAACGTCTCTTTTGTACTTAGGCTGAATGGTTAGAACTACTATTGTATGAAAAGTCTTATTTTCGAAATTGGTTTATAATCAAAATTATTTCAATTATACATATATGACACCGAGAATAAATTTTTCAATAGAAATAAGCATTCTTGGGTACGATTTTGCACAGACATTTTTTTATTAAGCTTATTTAAAAAAAATCATTTTGTGATATAAATAAAATAAATTTATGTACACATTTTATAGTTACAAACATAGATGTAATACATTTTTTTCCATATACGCTATGAAATTATTTGTTTTACTTATAATTTTATAATTTGAATTATCCCGTGTGTAACACGGGCTCTAAAACTAGTATGTATATATATATATACACACACAATGTTGAAAAACTCCCGAGTAGGCGGACGAGTACTCCTCGATTACTCCCCGCCTAGATCGAGTACTCCCCGCCTCGGCCGAGTACTCCTTAGGTATTTTCCGAGTAATCCCGACTACTCCCGAGTACTCGCAACTCCCCAATCGACCGCCTAATGACTTTTACAACATTATATATATATACACACAAAATTTATTTATGCGTAGAATCTACACATGTACATGTAGGCATATTTCTACACATGTATGAAATTACATATAGGTCGTATGACTAGTTGTAAAGTAGTTTCGTATAAACCATAACTACGTATGCACATGGTTTTACCATATGTGTCTATAGCTAAAACCTATATGGGTTGTATTGTAACATTTCGGGTTTTTATGCGTATTCGGGTATTTTGTAGGAACGTGATTTGGATCCTAGCCTTTAATAAAACTTTGCATTATGAGTTGTTAAGTTTCTTTGCATTAACATCTAACCCTCCGTGTTTTAATTATTGTTTATTTCCTAATTATATACAAAATAATTCATAAAATGATCAAAACCCAAACCTTAGGGACCGTATCTGTCAATTTTGAAACCTGCTCCCTCATTGAACGCTGGAGCACCGCGCGGCGGCCCTAGGCCCACCGTCACGCGACGCCGTGGGATGGCTAGACAGTTTATTCGCAAAATATTGTTTTCTAGACTCGTTTAAGGCATAAAATCAGTTATTTTAGGCACCTGTGAGAGAATTAAGGACCAAGGAATCGTTTTATAACTAAAACATATGTCCTAAATCGTTTCTTAACCATCAAGACCCAATATTTATGATGAATTCAGTGATTCTTTCATAAAATACATGATTACTTGCTTAAACGTGCCAAACGACCATAATTAGTTCGTTTTAGCTTTTATTATATAAACAAACCTTAAACCCTGCCACAAATTTTTACACAACCCCTAAATATAATCCTCTCAGCCGTCACTCTCTCTGTCTCTCTCTATTTCTCTCGGTTTTTGGTGATTTGTTGAAGAACCGTTCATTAAACGGTTGACTTTGCAAGATCAAGGACCTTTGACTCGTTATATCTCATCATTCGTGCACTTTCCGGGTAAGTTGTAAACTGAGTTTTCGTTCATAAACATTCACTAGTCGATAACCTTCAATCAATTTCTGATATTGAAGGGTATTGAGTGGTCAATTGCTTTAAAACCCGATAAAGGGTAAAACAGTCAACAACTTTGACTTCACGTTTTCTCATACTTCTGGTCGGATTCAATGTTCGGTCCAGAATAATTTTCTTCTCGTAATTAAATTTTAAGGGTTCTGACTAAAACCTGACTCCCGACTCGAAGTTCGGATTCTGGTCAGACTCGACTCGTTTAAACATTAAAATCGACATAACTCGAGTTATACTTATCCGTTTGGATTGATTCCAGCGGCAATACTTTCGATTTTACTTATACTTTCATATCGTTAAGTTTTAGGTTCTGTTTATTATCTTCGTTCGGCACGTTAATCGGAAGACTCTTTATTTTATTCTTGATATCTTATTGACTCGCTTATTTTTAAGGTGAGTTTTGTTATTCCCCCTTTTCCACATAATTTCAAACGTTTTGGGGCGGGGGGCGTATACGTACTTATAGTATTTCATATTATACATATCTCAATCATTAGCAAACATTATATTGTGTGTGAATTGCTAAACATAAATGCTAATTGATTACTTGTTTAATTTGCGCATTCGGAGAGGTCCACCATATTCTCATTATAGTATGATCATACGGCTGTCTGGTTTTAACCGGCTCCCGATTCACTTGGCAATGGTTCGCTTGACACTTTATTTGCTCATTGGTTTGGTATATTTACCACTTTATTTACGTTTTGCTATCTTTTCATATTATATATTATTGCAAAATTAATGACTTGCTCACTCAACATATTTATTGACAAAACCTATCGTATTTTCTACGTATATGCAGGTTATCATTTGATTTGAAGAATGGAAGTATTGGATTGCTAGATGAGACCATAGGATTTATCGAGAACTAGTTAATTTAAGTTATTGAATTGTTTCCATTTTGTTATGAGATATTGGCATGGATTATATAGTTATTTATGGATGTTTGTTTTAATTGGAATAAAATTTATTAATAGATATTGTCACAATTATTGCATGATAGTTACCTCGAGCTATGAGCAATCATGCTCACGTCCCGGCATTTCCGCCTTAGGTTGGGGTGTGACATGTATTGTCAGCCAAATGCTTCTACAAATTTTGACATGTGTATGGCAGCAATTACACCACCTAGCTCGAACCACAATGACTTAGGTTTCGTTCGGACACTTTTGAACGACCAGTTATTCTATAAAGCACTTATAGGATGCAACTTGAGTTTAAAAACACATTGAAGACAATTTTTTAGAGGGAGTGAGAGAGAGGATATAGGGGCTTTCCTTGTCATTAATTCTTCATTGTTCTTGAAGTTCTTGGCGTTTTCATCACAAGCTAGAGATTTGAATCTTTGATGGGATTTGAAACATAATTAGAAGCTCAAAGGTGTCAAGATCCATTAATCTAGAGCAAAGCCTCTTATAACTTTTGGCCTAAACCCGAAAACCCTTATATTCATGTAATTTTATGGGGAAAAGTTTCTTGGTTGATCCATGGGCATTGTAGGTCTTAAAAGAAATGTACGGGGAAATATTTTGGAGTGAACTATATGAGAGATTAGTGTGATTCATAAGCTTCCTAAGCTTGTGATGTTAGTTGGTACAAATAAGGTTTCTCAAAATAGGTAAGAGCAACAGAAGAACCTCTCAACATAAATAACCGGTGACAATGGTGTTACACCCAATACATTTGGTAACTTGTAACTAAAGAATCGGAATCAAGAACAAATAGATCTAAACAACACAAGATCGATAAAAAAAAAAATCATGTGTACATTGAGCAGTACTAATGGTATGTGTAGATAAAGACCACGTAACAATAATTAAATGCTAGCCAATTTCCTGCGGTCATTACCCATGGATAACCTGAATATATGTACAAATGGACAGATTTTACAGCCATGATTCATACTGCTGAGGATGTTAGACTGAAATGGCTGCTGATTACTTGACATTATATCTATGGTGTGACAATAACAGCTCTAAGTTCATCTAATCATTGATCGAAAGCGTTGAGCTTCTTGTTCAACTTATCGGCCTCTATTTTGTGATCCACTTGCACCTATAAACACAGTAAAGTAATATATTTATTTCCATAGAATATTGTTAATCCAAATGTTTGCTTTTTAAAATTATCATTAATATTTCAAGCATGTCCTTTCAAAAAAAAATTTTCAAGCATGTATTAAGGAAAACATTCGCATCAAAATGAAATTATATGTAAATGACAGAAGTTTATATATATGTACCTTAAGATGTAAAGTGCTTAATGACATCCCTTCTCCTAAACATTTAAAGCTCGTTGCATTTTCCAAAACTAGTCCATCTTCTTCCTGCTCTAAGTACTCCAAAACCTTAGATAATAGGTGAATCTGTTTATTCTTGCTCTTACGATTGGTTGATGGAATAAGTTGAATGACAACTTCTTTGTCACCTAAAATGTTCATTGAAACTTTTGCACTTTGTTTCTTGACGTCAAGTTGTTCTTGCCTTGTGTTAGCAGTTGATGTTGAATACGACGACAAATGTTCTTTTTTATGTTTTAGTATCTCCACTTCCTTTTGTAGTTCGGATATGTATTTTAGTGCACGCGATACTGTCCCAGGAATACTTATTTTTTTCTGTTACAAAATGAAATTTTGTATGAATTTAGTTCCATCACAAAAAGTAAAACAAAATACTAGTATGATTAGGGGAAAACATAGCCTTTCTTTTTTTCTGTTATACAACTAATTATGAGTTCCATATTAATATTAATCAGATCATAATGAAAATATCATTAGTCAGTTGAAATTAAACTTGCATGATCAAAATGGAGTATTGGATGATGGACTAAATTGAAAGTCAGAGTTTAATGAAGTGTTCAAGTAAAGATCTAATTAAATTTTTATAACACAATAGAGACAAGTACCTTTTGATCACTTGAAATGGGTAGCAATGAGCGAAGAAACGCATACAACTCGTTAACCTTCTTACGGCGAACTCTTTCACTCGCGTTGTGATTGAGCTTTCTTTCCACCGTCACATTTTCTCCACTACCACTATTTGCAGCACCACCGGAAGAATTGGAAGATTCCGGTACAGATGCATGCTTGATTGGATCGTGTATTTGAATATCAAGAAGTGAACTATATGAGTTTGCTTCATTGCAATCATATGGAAGATTGTTGGCAATGAGGTTATTCTCCAAGGGCCATCCATAGGTGGTCATCTTTTTAATCTATTATTTCAATGTTATTTTAGGAATGATTCTTGTTGCTGGTGGTTTTGAAGAAATGGAGGATGATAAGCGTTTATTTATATATGGTACATGCATCTATGCATACCCACTTGCATGCATTATATATTAAACTGTTCTGATAAGTTTAAAAATTTTTAAAGTGAAATATACTTATTAATGACAGAAAGATGAATAATTTATTTAGTTTAGTGCATAAATATTATCAACTAATTTGTGCACGTCAGTTTGTTGAAAGAACTGAATAGTTTTATCCACAAATAAACAATGAAAAATAACATTAAATAAGACATTATTTTGTTTACACGAGAACTTCTATATGCGTATAGCTCTAAAAAATACAATGACTCAGTTTGACATGTGGCTATTATAGATTAAATAAAAAAAGGGTCTGCGCACCACACGCAGCGTACACTTGGAATAGAAATGGCAACCAAAAACTTGTGTATTGCACGAACTCCACACGAATACATCCTTCGAGTGGTACAGGTAGGTTTGTCAATTTTTTAATAGGGAATAAATGACATATTAAGTAAACTAACTTATTTAGTTATTTGAGCTAAACTAACAAGTAGGGATGCTTAATTATGTATATATATTTATAAACATGATTCTCTTATACTTTTTTGGGTTATAGACTCGGTTTTAAACAATATAATATATAGTTAGTAGCGTACATTAGTAGCAACAGGCTAACAAGTAGAGATGTGTTTTATTATCCTAGTTTTGAGTTGTGACAAACTTGTGTGTTTTGGTGGCTCGATCTTAACTTGATGATTAAGTCTTGGATGGGCATCAACTTCTTTACTTGCTTTGACTTCTTATAAAATAATGCTATTTTTCTATTGTTGTCTTGTTCTTTAGTTAAAAAGACTTCTGTCTCCAAGTTCTATGATATGCCGTATCTAGTGGAACTTCTTGAGGAATTTCTGGAACTCTTCCAAGTTACCTAAATTTCTTTTTAAGTATCCCGCCTTTGTTGCATCTCATGCTGCGATTTTACTCATACCTTGCTGTTGATTGTGCATTTGAACTCTGCTTGGAACCCTTCCAAGTAATTTGAACATAATTGAGTGTTAATGTTAATACAAATCCTAAGCTAGCATCGCCATAACACTTTATAGTGAGCTCCTTTTCTATAGCTCAATACATCAAGAGCATATCTTTAGTGCTTCCTAAGAATTTCTAAAATGTTAATAATCGTAATTTGATGAGCTTCACCATAGTTGTGCTAGTATCCGCTCATCATGCTTAATGCATATATAGGAGACCTCACACCTTATACACAACAATGTTTACATCATTGATCCCGTAGCAGAAGTTTATGACACTCTTTCCCTTATCTTTTCCTTTTTATGTTTATGGATTTTGGGACTTCTTAAGAATCGTGTCATGTACCATAGGATGTTCTCCTTTCTTGGGCTTTTGCATAGCAAACTTACTCAAGACTTTGTCTATGTACGCGCAATTGTTGAAGCCGATAAGCTACTAAAATTTATCTCTATAGATCTTAAATCCTAGTACATAGATTCACCAAGATATATCCTTCATTTTGAAATATCTTCCTAACCAAGACTTAACATCTTGAAAGGTTTGTAATTGTAACATTTCGGATTTTTCAAATCGTATTCATTTACGTTTAACCCGACCCGGGAATATTTTGGATCACTATTATTAATCAAAAATCAAATCTTTATAAGTATTAAATTCCTAATGTTCACTTTAGGCCCTCGTACTTTAAATAACGTTTAAATCCTAATGATTTCATCAAAAAGTGCATTTAAAGACCATACACCAAACTATAGGGACTAAACTTGTAAAAAATGAAACTCTCCCCTCCTAAACTCCGGAGCGCCGCGTGACAGGCTCCACTCCATGTGGCCGCGCAGCGTGGTGGCTGACCTGGTCAGAATCCCAACTCGTTTAAGGCATAAAATCGTTTATTTTAGGCATGTTTGAGTAAATTAAGGTCCAAGTAAACATCATATAACTAAAATATCATTCCTAATTCGTTTCCCTCTGCCCAAGATCAAATCCTTACTAATACTTCATTGATTCTTTCCTTAAATCGCATATACTTGCTTAAACGGGCCAAAAAGCCTATGATTAGTCCATTTTATGTTTTTCCTATATAAACAAGACATAACCATCTGTTGTAAACTTTAATCAAACCCTAAAGATCATACTCCAGCCGTCCTACCTTCAGCCCAGCTCGTAAACCCTTCGGTTTTTGCCTCTTCGTTAAAGATTCAAGACTTGTTCGTTGACTTTGCTTACTTTAGAATCTTTGACTTCCGTTTCTCGTCAATCCTTTCACTTTCCGGGTAAGTTGTTGTCACACCCCAATTCAGGGCCTAGGAGTGTGACCAACAGTTGGTACCTGTTTTGTAAATATATCAGAGTCGCCGGTTTATTTTAGCGGAAGTCTTAAATATTTAGATATTAATTTACATTATCAAAATTACTCGAGAATTAAACACCCGAGTTTTAGGTTTACAACATCGTGATATTAATAATACAAGGATTTAAAATATTCAAAACGAGCCATCTCGAGCGATCCTCTAATGACTTCCATCTTTGTATATCATCTATTATCATCTAGTTACCTGCAAGGGTGGAAAAACACGTCAGCTATATGCTGGTGAAACGTTGACTCGATAAAACATTTATAATAGTCGTTAAAATACAAACATAGTTTTCTGTTTCACAAACTCAGCAGGAACGCCTGTCCATCCCCGGGATTTGTTCCACTGCCCTACACACACAATTCAAAGGTTCCCCGAGTATATAGCCCCTGTTCGGAGACAACCTTCCCCTAGGCTATATAACCCTGTTGGAGAACCGGTTATGACTGACTTGGTTTTGTCTGCCAATTATCAGTTATGTTTGGATCCAGACACATGTGTATTCGGTCTGAGTTGCTTTTTATTATCTATTTTGTATTATAACGATTTTAGAGATTATATCTCATGCAAACATTTATCAGACTCTTTGTAATAAACAACCTGTCTATTACAAGAGTAAAATCAGGTCAGACAGTAAAAGGTTAACGTGTTCACCTCGTATATCAGTAAGAAATATCAACCTCCTTGACTTCAGTATGCTATTAACCTATATTCATAATAGGTATGCATAAGTACCTAGTTGGTATAATTCAGCAGACTTTAAGTCTGTTACAGTTTCAGTAGACTCGAGGTCTAATCAGCAGACTTTAAGTCTGTTACAGTTTCAGTAGACTCGAGGTCTGATAAGCAGACTTAATGTCTGATTCAGTTCAGCAGACTCGAGGTCTGATCAGCAGACTTAATGTCTGACCTAACCTTAGTATAGTTATAGTCGTTTTATGAAAATACTTTAGACTTACATATGACGTTTGGAATAGCACGCTTTGGCCTAATAAAGGATATCACGTTGGCAAACTTCTTCAGGTAAGCAAACGGGTCCCCCGGTTGATTGGGATTTATACGAATTGCTTTCCTTAGGCAAGAAGAGTCTACTAATGATACCCCCCCTTCCAGTTACTACATGCCCGTAAAAATAATAGTTTTGATAACATTACTTCACGTGGAAGCAACGTCTTTGCTTTATAAAACATTACTTGAAAAATAATTACAGTTTAACGACTATACCCTTAACTAAGCTATATCTTATGTATTTAAAGTAACTAGTAAAGTAACTTAACCTTAATCCTACCTTAATCGGCTCGACGGAACTTAAGAACTAAATAAATCAGCAGCACTTCGACTTGCACTTCGTTTTCAAGATTAACAGCTCGTTTGGCAGCGTAACAACACCCGATTCTTTGCTAGAACAGCCTCGGAACCACCAGAACTCTCTTGGCACGACTCCCTAGGTTATGTGTGTGAGAAAAGTGTGAAAATGGGATGAAAACGACTGAGCTCGTGGCTGCCCTATTTATACCCGTTTTTGTGCATCTTCGCGATACGCAAAGATGTTTTCCTGAGCATCTTCGCAATACGCGAAGTTGCTTAAGTCGGCGCCGCAATTCTACATGTCAACCCCAGGCTGCCACGTGTCACCGCGTCACTGGATAACGTTGAAATGTGTGCCAGCATCTTCGCGATACGCGAAGATGTTCCTTCTTTGTATGTTTGCGATACGCGAAGGTGCAGAATTTCATTTTCAGTCCTTCTAATTCTGGATTTGACATTTTTAGCCCTTTAACTTCTAATATTGACATTTTTGGCCTAAAACTAGATGGGGTATTTTCACGGTGTTACATCCTCCCCACCTTTAGAAAAATCTCGTCCTCGAGATTTATGCAAAGAGATGTGGATACTTTCGTTTCATCTTGGACTCAAGTTCCCAAGTGAATTCCGGACCACGTTGGGAATTCCATCTTACTTTGACCAATTTCAACCTTTTGCGCTTTAGAAACTTGATTTGACTATCTTCAATCTGTATCGGCTCCTCTACAAACTTGAGTTTCTCATTCACTTGTACGTCTTTTAGAGGCATAGCAAGTGTCTCATCAGCTAGACATTTTTGTAGATTTGATATATGAAACACATCATGGATTCCTTGCATTTCTTCAGGTAACTCAAGTCGATAAGCTACAGGACCTATTCTTTTAATAATTTTAAATGGTCCAACAAAACGCGGACTTAACTTCCCTTTCTTTCCAAAACGAACCACACCTTTCCAAGGTGATACTTTGAGTAACACTTTGTCTCATTCTTTAAATTCTAACGGTTTTCGTCTTACATCAGCATAATTTTTCCAGTCTGTCACGTGCTGCTTTCAATCTTTCTCGAATTTGTATTACTTGGTCAGTTGTTCTTTGAACAATATCGGGACCTGATAACTGATTATCACCAATTTCAGACCAACAACAGGTGTTATACATTTCCGTCCGTATAGTGCTTCATATGGAGCCATTTGTATACTTGTGTGATAGCTATTTTTATACGAAAATTCCATCAATGCTAGGTGAGTATCCCAGCTTTCACCTAGATCTATAACACAAGCGCGAAGCATATCTTCTAATGTTTGAATTGTTCTCTCACTTTTTCATCTGTCTGTGGATGATAAGCAGTACTCAGATTTAACCGTGTACCCATTGTTTTTTGGAAACTTTTCCAGAAGTTAGAAGTAAAACGACTATCTCTATCGGATATGATTGACAACGGCACACCATGCAATGATACAATGTTTTCCACATACAATTGTGCCAATTTGTCCATACTAAACGTTTCTTGAATTGGAATGAAATGGGCTGATTTGGTCAGTCTATCAACAACGACCCAAACTGCATCATTTTGTCGGGATGTCTTAGGTAACTTCATAATAAAATCCATGGTAATCATATCCCATTTCCAAATCAAAATTTCTGGTTGTGTTAACAAACCTAATGGCTTTTGATGCTCGACTTTGACCTTTGAACATGTTAAACATTTTGCCACATACAGAGCAATTTCTTTCTTCATTCCAATCCACCAATAATCATTCTTGAGATTATGATACATCTTATCACTACCCGGATGCATCATATACTTGGATTTGTGAGCTTCTTCTAATATTTTCTCCCACAAGCTCCCTACCATTGGTATCCAGATTCTTTTCCCTAATCTGAGTATATCGTCGTCACCCTTGACTAATTGATCTATTGTTCCATTTTCTTTTTCAGCTTTAATATTATTTTCTTCTAGTGCCAACTTCTGAGCTTCCTTAATCTCAGTTAATAGATCTATTTTAAGTTCTAACCTTAAAGCTCGCACTCGTTTTGGCTTTTCATGTTCTTTTCTACTTAAAGCATCAGCTACCACATTAGCTTTACCTTCATGGTAAACTATTTCACAATCGTAATCGTTCAACGTCTCCATCCATCGCCTTTGTCTCATGTTCAATTCTTTCTGATCAAATATGTGCTTCAGATTTTTGTGATCAGTATAAATTGTAAACTTCACACCATATAAATAGTGTCGCCATAATTTTAATGCAAAAATTATAGCTCCCAACTCCAGATCATGAGTGGTATAATTTTTCTCGTGAACCTTTAATTGCCGTGAAGCATAAGCAATTACCTTCTTCCCTTGTATCAGAACACATCCCATTCCTATATGTGAAGCATCACAATATACAATGAAATTATCTTGCCCCTCAGGTAAGGCTAAGATCGGTGCGTTTGTCAATTTCTGTTTAAGAATTTCAAATACCTCTTCTTGCTTTGGTCCCCATTCAAATTTAACAGATTTGCGGGTCAATGATGTCAATGGAATCGCTATCCTTGAGAAGTTCTGGATAAACCTTCTATAGTAACCTGCTAACCCCAAAAAACTTTTTACTTGAGTCAGAGTCTTAGGTTTCTCCCATTTAGTAATAGCTTCAATCTTTGCCGGATCCACTTGAATACCTTTCTCATTAACAATATGTCCAAGAAATTGTACTTCGGATAACCAGAATTCACATTTTGAGAATTTAGCATATAACTTTTCCTTTCTTAATGTTTCCAGTATGATCCTTAGATGGGTCTGATGATCCTCCTTTGTTTTAAAATAGATGAGAATTTCATCAATAAAGACAATAACAAACTTATCAAAGTAAGGTTTGCAAATTCGATTCATCATATCCATAAAAGCTTCTAGAGCATTAGTGAGTCCAAAAGACATAACAGTGAACTCATAATGTCCGTATCGGGTTCTGAATGCTGTCTTGGATATGTCTTCTTCTTGAACTTTCAGTTGATGATACCCGGATCTAAGATCAATTTTAGAAAAACAACTTGCACCTTGTAACTGATCGAAAAGGTCATCAATCCTTGGCAACGGATATCGATTCTTGATTGTGATTTTATTCAGTTCTCGATAGTCAATACACATCCTCATTGATCCGTCTTTTTTCTTAACAAACAATATTGGAGCTCCCCATGGTGAAGAACTTGGTCGTATAAATCCTTTCTCCAATAATTCATCTAATTGCTTCTTCAACTCTTTCATTTCAGTTGGTGCTAATCTATAAGGAGATTTAGCAATCAGAGTTGTTCCTAGAACTAAATCGATTCTGTACTCAACTTCTCTATCTGGCGGAATTCCAGGCAACTCATCAGGAAATACTTCCTTGAATTCAGCGACAATTGGGACCTCTTCTAGTTTCTTAGGCTCGAACTCCTTGGTTACATAAGCCATAAATGCTAAGCAACCTTTACCCAAACAATGACTTGCTTTTATTTTCGATATAATTCCAATTCTACCAGAATCCTTATCACCAGCTATTCGAATAATTTTCCTATTATTTGGAGTTAAAATTTCAATAGCCTTTTCGTTACATAGTATTCGGGCTTGGTTGGTGGCTAACCAGTCCATACCTAACATAACATCAAATCCATCTAACTCCATTGGTAATAATTGCACTGGCATTTCATATCCGGCTAAGGTAATATAACTATTTAATATCTCAGATATTTTGATTAATGACCCATTAGCCGTTTCTACTTCATATTGATTATTCAATTTAGCTAGAGGTTCATTCAATAGACTACAAAACTTATAATCTATAAAGCTCTGATTAGCTCCTGAATCAAATAATGCTCTAGCATAAATATTATTGATAAGAAGCGTTCCAGTAATCACATATGGCAATTCACCGGCCTTTTGTGTGTTCAGCATAAACGCGCGGGCATTTCCCTTTCTCCCCTCGTTTCTGGCACCATTACCACTGGTGCTTCCAGCTGCCGGTTTCTTCTTAGTGCATTCCGCACTAAAGTGTCCCTTCTCACCACCACTCAAAACATACAATAAACTTTTTCCTACAATCCTCCTCCTTGTGTCCCGGTTGTTGAGTATGGATCAAACTTGCGAACATCAACTTTCGGTATAGACTTCAAACACCTCCCATCATGTTGCTTACCACAGTTTTTACACATCGATCGGTCAAATGCAGCCGACCTCGCCTTCCCTCTTTCAAACTTTCTTTTCTCATCAATTTCCCACTTCTTCTCAATCGTCATCTTCCTTTCCTCCTCTCGATTTCTAATCATACTATCCATCAAATATCCAGCCAGCTCAATAGCAGACTCAATTGTTGTAGGCATGTGTGATCTCACATGATCACGGATTTCCTTTGGCAAACCATAAATATATCGAGTCACCTTGTTATATTCAGGAGTAACAAGATGTGGAACAAGCCTGCAATACTCAAGGAATTTAGTGTTGTATTCCTTGATATTGGTGCCAATAACCTTGTGGTTCCAAAGCTTGGTTTGAATCTGATCAACTTTGTTGATAGGACAGAATCTTTGTTTGATCAGTTCTTTAAATGTTTCCCATTCAAGATTATACAAATTACTTCTCCCTTTTACGTCTATCAACGTATTCCACTATTCCAGCGCCTCTCCCTTAAACATCTGGGACGAGTACTGGATACTCTCATCTTCGGTACACTTACTAATAATAATTATCGACTCCATCTCCTCGAGCCAACGAAGAGTAACAATCGCGCCTTTATCCACATAGAATTCTTTCGGTTTGTATACTTGAAAGTCTTTAAACGTACATCCCGCATTGACTTTCCATTTCTTTGTTTGTCTCGGTTCATATTCAGCAGTAGAACTCTCGTATCCCTTATTTTTCAGTTCCTTTGTTTTATCATCCCTTATCCTTTTTGAATCTTCTGGTTTAGAATGAACGGATATGCTATGACTTGGTTGTTTAATT
The DNA here is from genome assembly GCF_021521415.1 of Bidens hawaiensis. Lineage (NCBI taxonomy): Eukaryota > Viridiplantae > Streptophyta > Magnoliopsida > Asterales > Asteraceae > Bidens > Bidens hawaiensis. The sequence goes on from NW_027491474.1 coordinate 1,053,328, forward strand.
GATCTTGTTTTTGATCTAGCCACACTTTTTGAATTCGCGGTGTGGTCTTGAAAAATTTTTATTAGAGGAGTCACAGCTTCTTTGATTAATGGAGAAACTGTTTCTTTTATCATATCGTGAATTTCTCCAATGTATTCTTCAGGCAGTAAATTATTATTTTCAGGGGTCTTTGCTTTATCAGCTTGACTCCCTTGACTGACTCAGGCGTTGTTCAGACATTCTGTAAATCATATAAATATATGAATTTAAAACTCAATACGTAAACTTTTATTTATAGTATTACAAAAGATAGAAATACAACAACAGTGGTTATATAATCCTAATCTTTGGTCCATTTCTTAACCATCTTTTTCATTTTACCACATTTTTTTATGATCTTATCACCCATCTTTTTCTTCTTGGTCCTTTTTTCGTTTCTTAATTCATCCATCATGTAACACCCAGAACCAAAGGCGGATTATACATCGGGGCGCCACATATTGTTTCATTACTCGTGACACTATTGGGTGTCAATATTTAATAAATACGTTTATTCGCGCACGCGCAAAGTAAACAAGATAACATAAAACATCATAAATCAATATATTATAAATCATAATATTCGAACAGCAAAGACTTGTCTTGATACATTTTAATCTAGGTCCAAAATAATGAAAACTTCCTACGTGTCCACAAGCTCCAAAACAGCTACTGCAAACCTGAACATGTGTTAAAATAAACGTCAAACACTTGCGTGTTGGTGAGAAATCAAGTTTAATACAATACATAGATAACAATAAATCTGTGCGCAACACGTGTATGTCTGGTGTTTAACAAGGGTGCAATCAGATTGTGATCAAGCCTAGATAGATCATAGCTCATAGTTCATAGTTCAATCCGTGCTCCCAATTGAGCACAAAAACGAGAAAACATCTGTGCAAGTGTAAACAAAGAAAACCGTAAACGATAGGTCTCCCGTGTTCATCTAATGGATCCATGAAAACTGCGGAATAGGCCGAACAAAGCGGTTAATGATACACACATACAAATAAACAGCCAAGTAAACGTCCACAACACATGGGATACTGCGCGACTAAAGTTCATAAACAAGTTTAAGACTCTAAGTTTGTACGAACACATGAACATCCCAAAACATTAAAAGCAAAAAGGGATTATGTACGAGATTACTCACTTGATAAACGATGCGGTGTAAGATAAAGCAAGAACCAACTTTAAACAAGCACAAGTTAACCTATAATTAAAGATTATTGTTTTAATGATTTGTTTTAAGTCTTGATTATAAGTTTGCATAAGTAAATTATTATATATATATATTACCGAAAAAGCAGGGCAGAACGGAGAGGAAGACGGAGGCAGAGAGGGAGGCGGCAGAGAGAGCAAGGAGGAGGTTAAATTAAGTGTTTGTGTGTGATGTGTTAGAAAGAAAATAAGATTATTATTTATAGAGAAACCCTAGGGAACACAATCCCTAGAAAAGGGGAAAAGATCTCCAAAAAGCAAAAGATTCCAAAAGCAAAAGATATCAAAAGATATGGCAGCAGGGAAAAAGAGAAAAAGCTGACAGGGAACAGTAAAAAGGCATGGGCAGTTCAGAAAAAGGTACTGGTCAAGCAGGGAAAAAGCAGATCTCAAAAGATAATGTCAGTCACTTTTTCTGCCAACCAATGGGGTTGGTGCGCATGCTGCGCCGAAAGTAACTTTTCAGACATAAAGCAGATTAGGTCAACAGCACAAAAGATAAGACAACACAAAAGCAAACGGCTAGATTAAACGGAAGAAAACTCAAAGGGTTTAGCGCGAGGAGGCTCGAGCGCGAAGGCAGACACAGAAGGTCAAGAGAGCGCGAGCGCGAAGGCAGACAGAACCAACCTTAACGCGTCGCGAAAAGAACTACATTTCTAAGCGCGCCGCGGGAAGAATCACATTTCTTAGCGCGCCGCGGGAGGAACTAAAATTCCTAGCGCGCCGCGGGAAGAACTATAATTCTTCGCGCGTCGAGGGATGAACTACGATTCTTAGCGCGCTGCGAGAAGAACTAAAAATCCTTAGCGCGTCGCGGGAAGAACTACCGTTCTTAGCGCGCTGCGAGAAGAATTACAATTCTTAGCGCGCTGCGAGAAGAGTTCGTCTCGCGTATCGCTGAAACAGGTGGTCTTCACGCAGGATTCCTTGTAAGGGGTCTGGCGCGTGGAGCTGCGCAGACAACCTTAGGCGGGAAGGAACAAAGGACAAGCAAAGAGTTAGAAGAAAGAGGGAAACAAGGCGTAAGGGCGGGACGGCGACAAGAGGGAAAAGAAGGCGGAAAGAGAGAAGGAGAGGGACGGGACGGCGGAAAGAAAGAGAGAGAAAGAGGCGGGAAGGAAAATATATATTATTATTAAAAGTAAAATATAAGTATAAATATTAAATCATAAAAGAAAGAGATCGGATCGGAGAAACGGGTACCTGGGTCGGGTCGGATCGGGGCAGATGTCACAGTCTCCCCTACTTTAAGAAATTTCGTCCCGAAATTTATCTCGAAGTAGGTTGCGCAGAGAACAGGTGCGGGTACTTGATCTTCATTTGATCTTCCCTTTCCCATGTAAACTCGGCTCCGCGCTTGGACTCCCAGCGAACTTTCACGATAGGGATACGACTGCGCTTGGTTTGCTTTACCTCGCGATCCATAATCTCAACAGGCTTCTCAACGAAATGCATATTTTCATCAACTTGAACTTCATCAAGTGGAATGTGAAGGTTCTCGTCAGCTAAACACTTCTTGAGATTGGATACATGGAACGTTGGATGCACATTACTGAGCGCGGGCGGCAGGTCAAGTCTGTAGGCAACTTTTCCCACACGCGCGAGAATCTTGAATGGACCAACATAACGAGGAGCAAGCTTACCTTTCTTCCCAAAGCGGACAACACCTTTCCAGGGCGACACTTTGAGGAGAACAAGATCACCAACTTGAAATTCGAGAGGCTTCCGCCTACGATCTGCGTAACTCTTCTGTCGGCTTCTGGCAGTCAGCAGATGATCACGGATCTTGGCGATTTTATCGGTTGTCTCTTGAACAAGTTCGGGTCCTGTGATTTGAGCTTCTCCCACTTCGTTCCAACAAATCGGGGAGCGGCACTTACGACCGTAAAGTGCTTCAAATGGGGCCATACCGATACTGGAATGATAGCTGTTATTATAAGAGAACTCAATCAAAGGCAGGTGTGAATCCCAATTACCTCCAAAATCAAGAACACAAGATCGGAGCATATCCTCAAGAGTTTGAATAGTTCGCTCAGACTGACCGTCAGTCTGAGGATGATATGCCGTACTCATGTCCAAGCGAGTTCCTAGCGCAGATTGGAGAGATTTCCAAAAGCGAGATATAAAACGGCCATCGCGATCGGATATGATGCTCAAAGGAGTACCATGGCGGCAGACAATTTCCTTGACATAAAGCTGCGCGAGTTGCTCAACACGGTAGTTTTCACGAATGGGCAGAAAGTGAGCAGACTTAGTCAATCGATCCACTATTACCCAAATGCTATCATGTTTGCTTGTTGTCAAAGGTAACTTGGTAATGAAGTCCATCGCTACACATTCCCATTTCCACGTAGGAATTTCTGGTTGTTCGAGCAAACCAGATGGGCGTTGGTGTTCAGCTTTCACTTTAGAACAAGTCAGACATTTAGCTACGAACACAGCAATATCCTTCTTCATACCGGGCCACCAATAAGTAATGCGCAAATCCTTGTACATCTTATCAGCGCCGGGATGAATGGAATATCGAGATTTGTGCGCTTCACTCAGGATATCAGCGCGAAGATTCTCATCAAAGGGAATCCAGATGCGATTGAGATAGCAGAGAATTCCACCCAGATTAGGGACAAAATGCGCTTCCGCGCCACACGCTAACTCGGCGCGAAGGTTACCATTACTGATGGATGCGCGCTGCGCGTCACGAATACGCGATTCAAGGTTGCTTTGAATCGGCGCAAAGTGAAGATGCGTGCGCGGCAAGATACAGTTAAGCTGGCAGGGTTTTCGGCTGAGCGCATCGGCTACCACATTAGCCTTACCAGGATGATACCGGATCTCACAATCGTAATCGCTGATGAGTTCGTTCCATCGGCGTTGCCTCATGTTGAGTTCCTTTTGATCAAAGATATGCTGAAGGCTTTTATGGTCAGTGTAGAGGATGCACTTAGTACCATAAAGGTAGTGTCTCCAGATCTTCAAGGCAAAAACAACTGCACCAAGTTCGAGGTCGTGAGTTGTATAATTCTTTTCATGAACCTTAAGTTGCCTTGATGCGTAAGCGATAACCTTGCCTCGTTGCATAAGAACACAACCGAGACCTTGGTTGGAGGCATCGCAGTATACGACAAAATCATCATTACCCTCAGGTAGCGCAAGAACAGGAGCTTCACACAACAATCGCTTGAGCGATAGAAAGGCTTCTTCTTGCTTCGTGCCCCAAATATACGGTTTACCTTTGTGCGTTAGAGCTGTTAAAGGCAAAGCGATCTTCGAGAAGTTCGAAATGAAACGCCGGTAATAACCAGCTAAGCCCAGAAAGGAACGGATCTCAGAAGGAGAGGATGGCGTAATCCAGTTCTTGATTGCTTCAATTTTGGATGGGTCGACATGAATACCCATCTTGTTCACAACATGGCCAAGAAACTGTACTTCATCAGACCAGAATTCACACTTGGAAAGCTTAGCATAGAGTTGCTCAGCTCTAAGCTTTTGCAATACCAATCGGAGATGTTGCTCATGCTCGGCCTTGGTCTTAGAATACACCAGAACATCATCGATAAACACGATCACGAATTTATCCAAGAAAGGCCTACACACCCGATTCATTAGATCCATGAAAACGGCGGGTGCGTTGGTTAAACCGAAGGACATGACCAAGAATTCAAAATGGCCATAACGAGTTCGAAAAGCAGTCTTCGGAACATCTTCATCGCGGATGCGCAACTGGTGATAGCCAGAGCGGAGATCAATCTTCGAGAAACAAGAGGCACCTTGGAGTTGATCAAAGAGGTCGTCAATACGCGGTAAGGGATACCGGTTTTTAATGGTGAGTTTGTTCAACTCGCGGTAATCAATACACATGCGAAACGATCCATCTTTCTTTTTAACGAACAACACCGGAGCACCCCAGGGCGAAGAGCTAGGGCGGATGAATCCTTTAGCAGTCAACTCTTGAAGTTGGCTTGCCAATTCTTGCATCTCAGCGGGCGCAAGACGGTAAGGAGATTTAGCTACGGGGGAAGCACCAGGGACAAGATCAATACGGAACTCGACTTCACGAGCGGGAGGGATACCAGGAAGATCATCAGGAAAAACTTCAGGAAAATCACGCGCAACGGGGATATCGCGAAGCTTCTTCTTTTCTTCAGCAGGTTTAACCACATGGGCTAAGAATGCAATACACCTTTTTCGCATGAGTCTTCGGGCTTCGGCGCAAGACATAAGTTTAAGACCGCGGGAGGGTTTTTCGCCGTAGATGTGAAGATCACCAATTTCTAGAGGAATGCGAATCAACTTCTTGGCGCAAATAACTTCGGCGCGATTATTCGCGAGCCAGTCCATACCAATGATAACATCAAAGCTCCCAAGAGGCATGGGGATGAGGTCGATCATAAAATCGTTTTTGTTAAGGTTAAGCGTGCAATTTTTAATCACAGAGTTAATTAAAACAGTTTCGCCGTTAGCCAATTCAACTGAAAAATCTTCTTTTAAGTTATCGCGCGGTCGCGCAAGCTTCTGCTCGAAGGCGCGAGAGATAAAACTTCGATCGGCGCCAGTATCTGTAACACCCCGACCAAAGGCGGATTATACATCGGGGCGCCACATATTGTTTCATTACTCGTGACACTATTGGGTGTCAATATTTAATAAATACGTTTATTCGCGCACACGCAAAGTAAACAAGATAACATAAAACATCATAAATCAATATATTATAAATCATAATATTCGAACAGCAAAGACTTGTCTTGATACATTTTAATCTAGGTCCAAAATAATGAAAACTTCCTACGTGTCCACAAGCTCCAAAACAGCTACTGCAAACCTGAACATGTGTTAAAATAAACGTCAAACACTTGCGTGTTGGTGAGAAATCAAGTTTAATACAATACATAGATAACAATAAATCTGCGCGCAACACGTGTATGTCTGGTGTTTAACAAGGGTGCAATCAGATTGTGATCAAGCCTAGATAGATCATAGCTCATAGTTCATAGTTCAATCCGTGCTCCCAATTGAGCACAAAAACGAGAAAACATCTGTGCAAGTGTAAACAAAGAAAACCGTAAACGATAGGTCTCCCGTGTTCATCTAATGGATCCATGAAAACTGCGGAATAGGCCGAACAAAGCGGTTAATGATACACACATACAAATAAACAGCCAAGTAAACGTCCTCAACACATGGGATACTGCGCGACTAAAGTTCATAAACAAGTTTAAGACTCTAAGTTTGTACGAACACATGAACATCCCAAAACATTAAAAGCAAAAAGGGATTAGGTACGAGATTACTCACTTGATAAACGATGCGGTGTAAGATAAAGCAAGAACCAACTTTAAACAAGCACAAGTTAACCTATAATTAAAGATTATTGTTTTAATGATTTGTTTTAAGTCTTGATTATAAGTTTGCATAAGTAAATTATTATATATATATATTACCGAAAAAGCAGGGCAGAACGGAGAGGAAGACGGAGGCAGAGAGGGAGGCGGCAGAGAGAGCAAGGAGGAGGTTAAATTAAGTGTTTGTGTGTGATGTGTTAGAAAGAAAATAAGATTATTATTTATAGAGAAACCCTAGGGAACACAATCCCTAGAAAAGGGGAAAAGATCTCCAAAAAGCAAAAGATTCCAAAAGCAAAAGATATCAAAAGATATGGCAGCAGGGAAAAAGAGAAAAAGCTGACAGGGAACAGTAAAAAGGCATGGGCAGTTCAGAAAAAGGTACTGGTCAAGCAGGGAAAAAGCAGATCTCAAAAGATAATGTCAGTCACTTTTTCTGCCAACCAATGGGGTTGGTGCGCATGCTGCTCCGAAAGTAACTTTTCAGACATAAAGCAGATTAGGTCAACAGCACAAAAGATAAGACAACACAAAAGCAAACGGCTAGATTAAACGGAAGAAAACTCAAAGGGTTTAGCGCGAGGAGGCTCGAGCGCGAAGGCAGACACAGAAGGTCAAGAGAGCGCGAGCGCGAAGGCAGACAGAACCAACCTTAACGCGTCGCGGAAAGAACTACATTTCTAAGCGCGCCGCGGGAAGAATCACATTTCTTAGCGCGCCGCGGGAGGAACTAAAATTCCTAGCGCGCCGCGGGAAGAACTATAATTCTTCGCGCGTCGAGGGATGAACTACGATTCTTAGCGCGCTGCGAGAAGAACTACAAATCCTTAGCGCGTCGCGGGAAGAACTACCGTTCTTAGCGCGCTGCGAGAAGAATTACAATTCTTAGCGCGCTGCGAGAAGAGTTCGTCTCGCGTATCGCTGAAACAGGTGGTCTTCACGCAGGATTCCTTGTAAGGGGTCTGGCGCGTGGAGCTGCGCAGACAACCTTAGGCGGGAAGGAACAAAGGACAAGCAAAGAGTTAGAAGAAAGAGGGAAACAAGGCGTAAAGGCGGGACGGCGACAAGAGGGAAAAGAAGGCGGAAAGAGAGAAGGAGAGGGACGGGACGGCGGAAAGAAAGAGACAGAAAGAGGCGGGAAGGAAAATATATATTATTATTAAAAGTAAAATATAAGTATAAATATTAAATCATAAAAGAAAGAGATCGGATCGGAGAAACGGGTACCTGGGTCGGGTCGGATCGGGGCAGATGTCACACATCACTGAGTTGGGTGGGTTGGGATACCATACCGGTGCGGATGCCGAAGGAAAAAGATAAGCATTTTCTCTCGGATACAAGTGAGAATTAGCTATATATGTCTGCATTTCCTCATCAGGTAGATTAGTTGTATAAAATTCTTCAATCAGACGGGCTTCTTCCCGTATCTCGTTTGCTTGTTCATCTATGGTTGGTACCGGTCCATGATACGGTGGAAAATTAGGATTATCAGAATAATAAACCGATCTTCGACTTGGTTCAGCTAAAGTTTGAGCACCTGGTGGGGGTGATCCAAAATGCCATAAACTCTGGTTGGAATGACAGTTCATCCAACTTGAAGATTCAGTACTAGTTTCTTGCTTGACTCTACTTTGAACTTCCATATCATACGGATAATAGTTCGGGGTACCGGTTATTGGCACACTTTCGGAAGTGTCACTGGATATTTCGATTGGCATTTCTGGACTTCCCGGAGCATAAATTGGTTGGCTTCCGTAAGCCAAGTAAGGATCGATTTGATCAACAGGGTTTGACTGGTTTAGATTTATCAGATTCAAATCAGTCGGGTTTACGTGCACCGGTTCAGTCGGATTTACCGAAACAGTTGGCCACTTGGGACCAAAATTTATGCTAACTCGGTTAGACTGTTCAGCATCGGGGGCAGGATTAGATCGCCTTGCGACCCGACGTTTTTGTCCGTAGTAGTTATTGTAAGACATCTGTATATATAATAACTTAGGGATAGGCAGACTACCAATCATAACTTATCCCTACTTATCAGATAAATGGTTAAAGCTTAGGTACTAATTTTAATACCTAATTCGCTGAAACCGATGGCTCTGATACCAACCTGTGACACCCCGATCCAGGGTCTAGGAGTGTGACCAACAGTTGGTACCTGTTTTGTAAATATATCAGAGTCGCGGGTTTATTTTAGAGGAAGTCTTAAATATTTAAATATTAATTTACATTATCAAAATTACTCGGGAATTAAACACCCGAGTTTTAGGTTTACAACATCGTGATATTAATAATACAAGGATTTAAAATATTCAAAACGAGCCATCTCGAGCGATCCTCTAATGACTCTCATCCTTGTATATCATCTAGTTACCTGCAAGGGTGGAAAAACACGTCAGCTATATGCTGGTGAAACGTTGACTCGATAAAACATTTATAATAGTCGTTAAAATACAAACATAGTTTTCTGTTTCACAAACTCAGCAGGAACGCCTGTCCATCCCCGGGATTTGTACCACTGCCCTACACACACAATTCAAAGGTTCCCCGAGTATATAGCCCCTGTTCGGAGACAACCTTCCCCTAGGCTATATAACCCTGTTGGAGAACCGGTTATGACTGACTTGGTTTTGTCTGCCAATTATCAGTTATGTTTGGATCCAGACACATGTGTATTCGGTCTGAGTTGCTTTTTATTATCTATTTTGTATTATAACGATATTAGAGATTATATCTCATGCAAACATTTATCAGACTCTTTGTAATAAACAACCTGTCTATTACAAGAGTAAAATCAGGTCAGACAGTAAAAGGTTAACGTGTTCACCTCGTATATCAGTAAGAAATATCAACCTCCTTGACTTTAGTATGATATTAACCTATATTCATAATAGGCATGCATAAGTACCTAGTTGGTATAATTCAGCAGACTTTAAGTCTGTTACAGTTTCAGTAGACTCGAGGTCTGATAAGCAGACTTAATGTCTGATTCAGTTCAGCAGACTCGAGGTCTGATCAGCAGACTTAATGTCTGACCTAACCTTAGTATAGTTATAGTCGTTTTATGAAAATACTTTGGACTTACATATGACGTTTGGAATAGCACGCTTTGGCCTAATAAAGGATATCACGTTGGCAAACTTCTTCAGGTAAGCAAACGGGTCCCCCGGTTGATGGGGATTTATACGGATTGCTTTCCTTAGGCAAGAAGAGTCTACTAATGATACCCCCCTTCCAGTTACAACATGCCCGTAAAAATAATAGTTTTGATAACATTACTTCACGTGGAAGCAACGTCTTTGCTTTATAAAACATTACTTGAAAAATAATTACAGTTTAACGACTATACCCTTAACTAAGCTATATCTTATGTATTTAAAGTAACTAGTAAAGTAACTTAACCTTAATCCTACCTTAATCGGCTTGACGGAACTTAAGAACTAAAGAAATCAGCAGCACTTCGACTTGCACTTCGTTTTCAAGATTAACAGCTCGTTCGGCAGCGTAACAACACCCGATTCTTTGCTAGAACAGCCTCGGAACCACCAGAACTCTCTTGGCACGACTCCCTAGGTTATGTGTGTGAGAAAAGTGTGAAAATGGGATGAAAACGACTGAGCTCGTGGCTGCCCTATTTATACCCGTTTTTGTGCATCTTCGCGATACGCGAAGATGTTTTCCTGAGCATCTTCGCGATACGCGAAGTTGCTTAAGTCGGCGCCGCAATTCTGCATGTCAACCCCAGGCTGCCACGTGTCACCACGTCACTGGATAACGTTGAAATGTGTGCCAGCATCTTCGCGATACGCGAAGATGTTCCTTCTTTGTATTTTCGCGATACGCGAAGGTGCAAAATTTCATTTTCAATCCTTCTAATTCTGGATTTGACATTTTTAGCCCTTTAACTTCTAATCTTGACATTTTTGGCCCAAAACTAGATGGGGTATTTTCACGGTGTTACAGTTGTAAACTGTAAAATCATTCATACATATTCCCTAGTCAATAAAATTCAATCAATTTCGGTGGTTGAAGGGTGTTGACTGGTCAATTGCTTTAAAACCCGATTAAGGGTAAAACAGTCAACAACTTTGACTACTCGTTTTCTCATACTTCTGGTTGGATTCAATGTTCGGTCCAAAAGACTTTTCTTCTCGTAATTAAATTTTAAGGGTTCTGACCAAAATTCGACTCCAGACTCGAAGTTTGGATTCTGGTCAGACCCGACTCGTTTAAACATTAAAATCAACATAACTAAAGTTCTACTCATCCGTTTGGATTGATTCCAGCGGCATTAAGTTCTTTTTTATTTATGGTTTCATGTCACAAAGATTTAGATTCTGTCATTAATCTCGTTGGACACGTATTGGACGACTCGCTTAAATCATTAGTTCGTTTGTCGAATTTATTAATCACTTGCTTCCATCTAAGGTGAGTTTGATCATTCCCCTTTTTATCTATTGTTTTCAAACGTTTTAGGGACATATGCGTACTTATTCATATTTTCTATCTATATATACACACAAAATCGCAAACATAATCATTGTGTGAATATCAGTTGAATGCTATTTGCTATTTGCTACATGTTTAATTGTTTACTTGACAACATTTCGGAGAGGTCCAACATATCCCCTTGTAGAGGGTTCTCATTAGTATGATCATACGTTCGTCTTAGTAACCGGAGCCCGATTCGCTTGGCAAAGGTAAAACGACAACCTTAGTCATTGTAATCAATGCCGATTCGCTTGGCAACGATTTCATTGGCACACACGATTTGGTTATATGCATGATTGTTATGATTCGATTGATTATTATCACATGGTTGGTTTGCGCATTTATCATTTATCGACTATATATACATATATGCTATTAATGTTGTGTCAAATTGGTGATCATCTCACTCAACATAATTGTTGACAAAAACTCCATTTTCTACGCATTATGCTGGTTGCCTGAAGATTGAAGTTGGAAACGTAGACAAGACCTTAGGATTAATCAAGATAATCGTTATATGAACTCATATTTGTGTATTTGAATTGTTTTGTATATTTGGATATTGTGTGTAATATTTGTAAATAATTAATTAGATATTGTCATTTATATTTATGATAGTATTTTCGAGCTGTGAGCAATCGGATCACGCCCCGACATTTCCGTCTTAGTTTGGGGTGTGACAGTAATTTCGTTTCTAATGAGTGTTATGTCATCTACATACAATATCAAGAAGACAACTATGCTCCCAGTAGCCCTCATTTAAACAGATCCTTCCCTGAGTTCTTGGTAAAACCATGCTATTTCATTTTGTAATCAAAACGGAGATTTAAGCTTCGAGATGTCTGCTTAAGTCCATAAATAGGCTTCATAAGCTTACATACTTCATTAGGATTTGTAGGATTGACTGAAACACGTACCCTAAATTTAGCACGGCTCTTTACAATATTTTAATTGCGGAGGTAGGTCTCAAAATTTTCTTTTAACATCCACGATCGTAGGATCCCATTACGTTGTTTAGTCTTTTGTATTATTTTATTTTGTTGTCGGTTGAAGTTTATGTTTTTGTATAGTTGTATATTTGGGCCCGAGGCATTGTACTGTTAAGCCCATTGGACTGTAGATAATGAAAGTATGCATAGGATACGTTCACTATAAATAGTGAAGGTATGCACATGCAAAACAACCTTTTTGCCAAATTTTATCCCTAACATCTCAACAACTCTCTCTCAACTATCTCTTTCTTTCCATATTCGGAAATAACCGAACACATATAAGATCCGAGATCTCAGTTAAACACAAGTGATTTCCGCTAGCTTGGTGTGAGATTGATCCAAGAACATTGTTGTTTGATCCTGTATCTTGGACCTACAACGACATAACTATGTTTCTTTAACCTAGTCGATTTAAACAACTCGCTACTAAATAATCGGAATCAAGAACATGATTGATATAAACAAGTCAAGATTGTTAAAAATGAAAAAAAGAAAGAAAAAGAAAAGGCATTTCATATATATATGTCATTAAGCAATAGCACTAATAGCATGCATATATGAAGATCATGTTACAACAAAAAAATGCTGGCAATTTCCTGGGATCTTTAGTCTTTACCCATGGATACCAGTATATATGTACAAATTTTGCAGCCATGATTCCGACTGCTAAGTATGTTAGATTGAGATGCTTGCTGATTACTTGACATTATATCTATAGCGTGTCAATAACAGCTCTAAGTTCATCTAATCATTGATAGAAAGTGTGGAGCTTCTCGTTTAACTTTTTGGCCTCTATTTTGTGATCCACTTGCACCTATAAACACAATAAAGTACCATAATTATTTTCATAAAATGTCAATCCAAATATATTATCGGCCTCTGTTTGGATGTAATCCAATAAACAATCATATATTATAATTACTTTTTTTTATTTAAAATGTGTACCTGAAGATGCAAAGTGCTTAATAATACCCCTTCTCCTAAACCTTTAAAGCTCGTTGCATTTTCCAAAACAAGTCCATCTTCATCCTGCTCTAAGTACTCCAAAACCTTAGACAACAAATGAATCTTCTTGTTCATAGGATCAGCTGATGAAATTAGTTGAATGACAACTTCTTTGTCACCTACAATGTTCACTAAAACTTTTTCACTTTGTTTCTTGATGCCACGTTGTTCTTGGTTATCTTGCCTTGTATTGCCAGTTACTGTTGAAGAGGACGACAATTTTTCTTTTTTACGTTTTAGTATCTCCACTTCTTTTTGTAGTTCGGGTATGTATTTTAGTGCACGCGATACTGTTCCAGGAATACTTATTTTTTTCTGTTGCAAAATGGAATTACGTATGAATTTAGTTCCATCACAAAAAGAAAAACAAAATACTACCATGATTAGGGGCAAACATAGCATTTCTTTTGTCTGTTATACAACTAATTTCCAAAATCAAAAGGGAATAATATTCACCATTGTGTAGTTCCAAATTCATATTAATTGGATCATAATTAAAAAATCATTAGCCGGTTTAATTAAACTGGCATGATCAAAATATAGTATTGGATGACAAATTAACTAAATTATAAGTCATAGTTTTATGATGTACGTATTCAAGTAAAGATCGTATTAGAAGTTTTATAATGCAATAGAGATAAGTACCTTTTGATCACTTGAAACAGGTAGCAATGAGCGAAGAAATGCAGACAACTCGTTAACCTTCTTACGGCGAACTCTTTCACTCGCGTTGTGATTGATCTTTCTTTCCACCGTCATATTGTCTCCACTGCCACTATTTGCAGCTCCACCAGAAGAATTGGAATATCCTGGTACAGATGTATGCTTGATTTGATCATGTATATGAAAATCAGGAAGTGGACTATATGAATTTGCTTCATTGCAATCATATGAAAGATTGTTGGCAATGAGATTATCCTCCACGGGCCATCCATAGGTGGTTGAAAACAATGGTGGAGATAGTGCTAGCATCTTTTCAATCTTTTATTTCAATGTTATTTTAGGAATGACTCTTGTTGCTTGTTGTTTAGAAGGGTGGGTGATAAGTTGGTGTATTTATACATGGTTCACCTATGCATACCCATTTGCATTATTAAACTGTGTTGATAAGATTAAAAATTTTAAAAGTGACATATATTTATTAATGACAGAAAACTTAATAATTTGTTAGTTTAATGCATAAATATTATCAGCTAATTTGTGGACGTCATTTAATTAGTTGAGAGGACTGAATATTCGTTTTATCCATCAATATGCAATGAAAATATAACATTTAGTAAGCCATTACTTGCTAGCCCATTAAAAGAAATTTCTTTTTTTTTTTGAACATTCAATCTTTCCTCCTACTATTTACATTATACCGCCAATGCCAGGAATCGAACCCTGGACCTCTCACCAAAAGGCCAAAGCCTTTACCATCCCACCAAAGTGGTGATTATAATTATTTTACCTGTTTTTTATGAGAATATGTGTTTTGGTTATTTATTATCGAAATACGCAGTAAAGGGTAGGAAGAAATCTTGGTGCTTTAATAGATTAGGGGAAAATTATAGACAAATTTTATTACTATGGTGTGTTAGCCTTAATTGTGTTATTAAGTTTGTCCTAAAGTTTAAAACCAAATGTGTAATTTATATAGTTAGTTTGGTATCGAAATCATATTATCTAAGTGTCTAGCGGTCAAGAATCAAGATGTAGTTAAGTAAAACTTGTAAACGTTTGAGTGGGGCGGACCCTATGTTAGTAAATAGTAATAGAAGATTATTGTTCTTAATTCTTATATGTTCTTGATTTTTATCATGTGGAATTGTATACGTGTGTTCAGCATGGTGCACGATCATAACAACTTCTTTATAAACTCGTTTCATCAAGTGCAATATATATCTTTTTATATCTCACATTCTTGTGTCTTATATTCATATATGTTAACTCCGGTGCATCATTTTCTCTTTTGTAAGCTTCTTATTGCATCATATTTCGCTCTATCATCTTTCAGTTATCTTCATTTCCTTCGTATTCTTGCTCGTCATCATGTCCAGCGTCATCATCTTGTCCATTGCTAAATATTTTATAACAATGTAATGATATTTTATGTGTTGTGCATTGTAAATTTCGCCTCTCTAAAACCCAAAGCTTTGTCAGTATAACCGGTTTTGCATTCTAATTATAGGAAGTTGCAGTGTAGCTAGCTTGTTTATATATCAACCACTTATATTTGTAATCATTTGAAATTGGTGAAATCTATATGAATACTATCTCCTTGAACTTATTATATAGAATCTGTAGTTAGATTTTAGAAAGATTTGTTTACAAAACATTTTGGAACTGTTTCTAGAGGCAGTCTCAATCAGTTGAAATAAAAATATGTAATTTGCTATGAGTAGAAATTACACCATAGTTTCCATAAATATAGCCTTTAAAATACAATGACTCACTTTGGTATGTGGCTATTGTAGATTAAAATATAAAAAAGGTGTGCATGCCACATGCAATGCACACTTTGCAATAGAGATGCTAACCAAAAACTTGTGTATGGCAAGAGCTCCACGGGAATATATCTTCCGAGTGGCTTGTCAATTTTTTAATAGTGAAATAAATTACAATGTTAAATAAACTAACAAATAGGGATTCTTTATAACAAGTAGAGATAGAGATGGGTATAAAGTCGGTTTAAAACATATATTAGGAGTGTAAATCTAGCAATCCGTTTAGTCTATCTTTAAGAGATATCATGGTGATAAGATATCTCACCTCTATATAAGACATCATGAGTTCAAATGATTAAATCTTGCAAGATGCAGGTATAAGTAAATTATTAGGTGCAGATTATGAGCGGTTAAAAAAATTAATAAAATGTAGCAATCCGCTTAACTATGTAAATGTGTGTGTTTTTTTCCTAATCTTGAATTGTGACGTATAACTAAAAACAAGAACTGTACGAATCAAACTAGTTTGTTTTCGTGTTTGCTCGATTTTAACTAGATGTTACATTAATATGGAAGGGAGATAGGAAAAAATGGAAAGGTGATAATTAAAGATGACACATCCACCTTAAGGCCTTCCGTTATGGGTCATTTCTCTCATTTTTCATAATTCATCACGTCATCAGCATCTCAGCTTTTCCTCAATCATTCAATCTCACAACTCAACCCATGTTATACCTCATTCTCTATAATTTCATTTGTTAATATTATTTAAAAACCAAAATAAATGAAAAAGAAAAGAGAAAAAAACAAAAAAAAAATTATGATTGGGTGAGTGGGCTAATGACCGGTAGGAAAGATGGTCATTTCCCTCACGTCACTAATGACCAGGGGAGAGGGGGTGTGGTGTTCCAATAGTCTCATCGGAACCACATCAACATCCCCAACGACCCTCTCTTAGTCATACCACATGATCTAAGGGCCGACCGTATGCTCACAGAGGGGGAAATTGAGAGTTGAGGTGACATTTAGTACCACTCTGGAACACTTCCCCGTGGCCTTTGGGATCGAGGTGGTAATGGAAGCTGAATCGGGAAGCAAACCACGTCTTAGAGAAAATTTGTGAAGAGTGGAAGAGCTAAGGAAATAAAATGGGGTTGGAGAAGCTCTTGTCCTATAACTAATTTACCTAAAAAAAGTTTATAATAATATTCTTAATAACTATACTAACTTAGCTAATAGGATAAATAATGATAATAATAAGCATCAAATAATTATCAAACAAGAAATAGTTAACCAAACAAAATTAAACTAAGTGCTCTTGAACTCATTTAGGTTGGTGGTTGGCCGTTTAGTTTTTTTTGTTTTAATTTGGTCATCTTCTAGGGCCCACTGACCCACAAGTGGGCCAAAGTGAGAATCCAATATAAGTATATAACAAAATAAGAGTCAACTAATTAGTGATGGAGTGGTTAGTAACCTAGTAGCTCACTAACTCCCTTTGATGTGTGTTCTTGAACTCACTTGTTGACTCTTTAAATGATTAGTAAAGTTGGGGTTTTAAGACTACTTTTTAGCGACAATCTACCATACCCCCACTCCTACACTACGTAATCCAAATTAATATGTTCCTGTAGTCCCATACCTGGATTTGAACCCGGTCATGACTGCTCGTCTAAGAGACAAGAGCCTCTACCAAGTAGGGATGAGCTCGGTACCGACCGGTACCGCTACCGATAACACCGATCCCGAAAATCGTCAAATTTTGGTACCGGTACCGAAATATTCGATTCGGTATCAGTACGGTACCGGTACGGCACTGGTATTGAAGGTAAAAATTCGGGAAATACCGGTATCATACCGGTACCTTACCAATCCCGAAACTCAAAACTTTGGTACCGATTCGGTACCGAGGGTACCAAATCGGTACCAATTTCGGTACCGGTACCAAGTACCAAATGCTCATCCCTACTACCAAGTATGTTAGACCTAAATTCGTACATCGAGCTTAAAACATGAAATTTGATGACCTCGTTGAGTTTGGTGATCACTGGTCGGGTATATGGTTAATCCCTAAGTATATGTTTAATTGGTGAAATAGCGAAGCAAGCTCTTTATCTTGAGTTATTATCTAAGGCTTTATAAGTGAGTTTCATTTTGGGTGTATTAACTTTTCGTTATTATTATTAACAATGTTATCATGACACTTCTAATGCTCTTGCAGTTAAATAATTAACGTTCTACAAAGACCTAAATATTACAAAGTTCTAAAGCGCAATGAATGTAAGTCTAAAATCAAGTGATACTTTACAATGTTTAATTAAACATGTATATTAACCTTGTTTCATTCAAGGACTCAAATACAGAGATAAAATAGGTAGCAAATTAAGATAAAATGTATTTATGTGGTGTGATGAATAATGTAACATTTAAATCAACGGGAAGATAGCATAACCTATGGGATATATTTAGAGACATATTTGATCCTGACAACCCTTTATCTTTATAAGCAAGTGTAATGATTAGTTTCTATAACAAATAATAACAATAAAAATGTGTGATTTCAATTGGAACACAAATGAAATTTTTATTCTATTGCTAAATAACATATATGCAGTGATTTGTCTCTTCCTTATATTATTGTATTTTCATTTTGACTGCAAAAGGGTTTTCCACAGAACCAATCCACAAATACCCATCTCTCTCCATCACTTCACTAGCATATTTCCATGTTTTACCATTTACATCCTCCAAGATTGTCAATATGTCACCATCTACCCCCAACTTTGCTGCCAATCCTTCACCCCCTAGTTTGCCAACAATGTATGAACTCCATCTAACAATGGAAAATGGAAGCTTGCCCAAAATATTTACAATACGAGGAATTGAGTGAATCCATCTTAAAGCTTCTGCCTTTCTTGAATACATTCCCACCCAAAATTCGCCATTCTCGTTTATTTTTATATTGTCTGGATACCCTGGAAGATCGGTAAAAACTTCTAGTGTCCCGGCTTTTGGTGTTTTAAGCCAGAGTCTCAAAACTCTACAATTTGTTGTCTCTACCACAAGAAGAAAATTACCATCTTTACTTAAGGTCACACCGTTTGGAAACATGAGGTTATGGAGTACAACGGTCACCTCTTTGGTTTCAAGATTGTATTTTAGTAAACGTCCTGTTTTGTCACCAGTTAGTACGACAAGCAAGTGATCCCTACAAAGAGTAAATAAAAAAAATACTCTTACATACTTGCCAATTTAAACCCATGATTAGAGTTATAAATGGGTCATGTTCGTGAGTTGGCGGGTCAAACACGACATGAAATCTGAAACATAAATTTTCACGCACTAAAAAGTTTATTAATGCATATTGATGCTCGTAAAATACAATTTAATAAAACAATATGTGTGTGTGTGATAGTAGTAATTGCATTTATACTACAAAACCTAACACACCATTTATCTTTTACCTTTCTAATTTTGTCATAAATACTCGATATGTTTTGAGTTATGATACAACAGTTTTCTTTTTATAATATTTTAAAAATAAGCATGTCAACCTATGAACTCGTCAGGTCAATCAAAACAAGACCTACTCATCTAAATTTGTTAATGGTTTCAACCCATTTATGGTAGTGTAAGTTTCATATGTCATGTCAGAAATCCCACCCCTACGCATATCAACTATGAAGTGATTCACATAACCGGATTCGTGACGCATCCAAATACCATTTTACAGTTTTTTTTCCTTTTAGCATTCTAAAACATGAATGAGCATACCTTCGGGTGTAAAGCTGACTGCTATCCGTAAAATAAATGAATCCATTGGCGTAATCAATATCTAGAGCGTTGGTGAATAATAACGGAAGGCCTTGGACTTGTGATACTAGTGAAGTGGCTAGCCCACCATTTGGGCCCAATTCAAGTAGCCCAAAAGATGCATCTGCAATGTACAAAACACCCCTGTTTTTGTCAAACTTTAAGCCCAATGGACGTCCACATTTATCCTCCATCTCTGGCCCACCACATGACTCCCTATCATTAACAATAAGTGTGTATTTAGAAATTTGGATATCATGTATTTCAAACGCATTTATCACTAATCAGAAAAACTTGTGTTTCATTTAATGAAAGAACATATTGTGTGAATAATAAGTTAATAACATGTTTGGTAGGTATAAATCAGTTCCGATTCATTTACTGAAAGTAGGTTGATTATGGTTGTACTTTATCTGTGAGAATGAAACAGAATGATGATTAAACCTACAAACTTTTAAACATTCAACTATAAATAAATAAATAACCAAGCTTGAAGTTGCATGTTTATGCTTGCAAATTAATATGCAGCTTTGACCAAACAAACAAGCAAACACAAACATTTAAACATGCAGAATTTTTTGTCTGTGTTAAGTCATTTTTGACAAAATGACTATGTGTTCTTGTTCATTTATAATTATGTCCATACCATAATACTCTAAGCGTACCTATGTGAACATAAAACAAGCATAACAAATATAAACAACCACAACCATAGCTACCAACTAAAAGTATGCAGCAATGCCCAAACTAAAATCTAAATGGCATCACTCTTATTACCATCTCAAAACTAAGGGCGCAAATAAGCCAAGTTGCTTGTGAGTTACTAGGTATTGAATCGATACATAAAACTTGAAACACCGAACCTTAACGAGCCCAAGCCTCAACCAAAGTTTACTAATTGATTCCAACCTCGAGCCTTGTATATGAAGATTGTTGATGAGCCTTGACAAGCCTAGAGTGTTTTTAAGCGTTAACTCTTTTAGACTTCTATGTATAAAATTCACATTGCTACGCCGAGCTTAAGTCAAGCTTTGGCTCATTCAAAGCACCACACACGAGCTCGAGCCTATCTTAGACTCGTTAAGGCTTTTCTTAATATATAAAACTAATTAAAATGTATATAAACTAATTAATAATAAATAATAGTGACATGAGCCGAGCTCGGGCTTGAAAAACCGGCTAACGAGCCGACCACGATCTATAGAAAAAGAGTTCGAGCTCGAACTCTTGTAAATCGAAACGAGCTGAGCTCAAGTCTGACGAAGCTCACATTTCGCTCAGCTGGTTATAATCACAATTAGAATCTAAAATCTACAATTCAAATCAACAAATGATATGAATTCACCTGTACGACGACGTAACAGCAAAATCACTCCACCGACCTTCACTCTCAATCAACTTAACAATCCGACCGTCCGAAACGCCCGTAAACGGCCCCGAACCATCAACCGGATTGAAATCGAAGCTCTCCGGTCCAACCGCACCTCCGTCGATCGGAATATGCTCCACGTTATTATCACCGGAGAGATTATTATTTGACGGAAATCGAACATTTAACAACAAGAAGACGTATGTGATTAGAATTAGAGCAATGGTGGTTGTTGAGAGAAATAGCTGGTTGGAAGTAAGCATGGTGGTTGTTTGTAACAGAATAATAACAACCCTAGCGGCGCACTTTAGCGGGATTGGTATTCTGTTACGGTGCGCCTATATAAGGGTCTATTTTGCACCGAATTGGAACGACACGTGGAATACATGTGAGTCAAAATAGACGCACACAGTCGGTTTAAATAGTCAAAATAGATGCATGACGATTATTGCATTTGTAAAACTCTAATAAGTAGAGGGTCATCATCAGGCTCCATTTAATTCACGATTAGTTTTCTCCATTAATATAGGCGTGTAATGCATGTGTAATAAGGGTACGGAGTATACTCTTTAATACCTCTTAACTCCACGTAAGTATCGCATTACTTATTTTTCTCTCTCACTCCGTCTCATCCGAAGGAAATAGTTTAATCCATAATTAATAACTAATCAATTAGTAAGTAATGCATAATTAATACATGTTGTTTTTTTTAGCCTATGAAAATCATAATTCATGAGCCTTTTTAACAAACTTAACACTAGTGAGGAGTTGTTTAATGCATATTTAAAGTCTCATGTCATGTTCACTTATGTTGGGCGTTAGAGTATACCCCATGGCCTAAATGTCAGCGTGAGTTTAAACTGAAACGAACATTCTTTCCGTTGCGTTGCATCAAATAATGGTTTAGTAAACTTTTATTTTAAAATAAACTTATATACAAAATACATAAAAGTATGGGCTCTGAGCAATCACTCACCTCGCCCCTTCTGGGCCAACCTTGATGTTGGCGCTTTCGTTCAACATACTTGATTATAAAGTTCTTCCTTTTTTTAGCAGCGTTTAGAACTACCTTCAATACTTGGGTGAGTATTCCTAAAACAAGATGTCAATCGTTCATATGATTTTGACATTGCGGGCCTGGCTCGTCCAAAAACACCATACAGTATAACCCTTGAGTCAAGTTTCGAATGAAGACCATAAGATCCCAAGTCTTAACGTGTCATTGAACCAAAGGTTCTTGTGAAATCTGTTATGTTTTTAACCCATAATGGGAGTGTTCATTGTATGTGATATGGCTCAGGTCGATGTCAACTATAATTAGGGACTTAATGCCAAATGTGCACATACAAAAGCACCATCTTTGGACTCATCGTATCATATGACAATACCCACACATCAAAAGAAGACCACATGTTGTCAATTTTACCCCCACTATCCTATTGCTTTATTCATATGACATGAACCTAACTTAAAAGGATGGCCACACACGGCACCAAGAACTCCCAAGAGGTGACTAATCGCAAATGTTATTGTCATGAAACCAATTAAATGTGATGTTCTAATAACATTTGTGGTACTTGTTTCCACGAAACGTGTGATATATTCTTTAAAAGTTAAAACATCGGTTCGATCTAACAAAATAAAATGATTACGTCATGTGTGGTGATTGAATTAGTTAAAGCGTCACGTTAATACCATGTAAGAAGTGAGTTTTAACTAAATCTCCCTTTAACAAGCGTGTTGTGATTAACTAGAAATTAAAAAACACAAGAAAAAATTAAAAAAAAAAAAGCATGATTAGCTTAAATGAGGTAGACCTCACCTTTTTCATGCTCGACGCTCATTAATGTGTTACCGGCCACCCATAACGCCTGGCCCTTAACATCGCGACACGATGTAGCCGGCGTAAGTAATTATTTATAGACTACGCCACCTTTGATCAAATGAGCTTGAATAGTTTAATAGCCATATGTTAAAAATCATGATTATAATACTTTAACTTTCAAAAATCGATATAAAAATCAGTCTACATTTAAATTTTAAACTCGTTATTGTATTTTATGTTAATTAGTAACACAAAATAAATTAGTTTTATAAGTACAATGTTTTATTGTAAAGGTTTACATAAACAATTAAATTATAAATTATATTTTGTGTTAGTTACATAACACAAAATATTATATTTTTGAAAGTTCAATGTTTTCCTAAAGGTTTACATAACAATTAAATTATTATAAATAGTCAAATGTAAAAACAAATTTAGTACTTTATGTTTTACTAAGCGATTTTAGGAGGAAGTTACTCGTCAACAAATGCATCTCAATTAAGTACGAAATTAGGCATGACTTCAACATTTAGTTCCAATATTGAGCAAGATGTGTATACATCAACTTAATGATGATGAAAGATTGAAAGGAGTCGTTCCATAAGAGTTTTTATAAGTTGTGGATTTTTATCATCTTTAGCTAGGTTAGATACTATGTACTATGTTGTTTGGAACATGTCACATCAACTGATTCACCAGACGATGATAACTTGGAACTAACTTTGGTTGCAAGTGTTTGATAATGATTACTCTCTTTTAAGTTGATGCGTGTTTATTCCTTTAATGGCATGGGATACCAAGTGCGAGTACTTGCACTCAAAGTGGTAAAGATCAGTAATATATAGTTGGATATATCTTGCCATAAATCATTTAGGAGGGTTTTGAAAATTGGAATAAAAATATAATTCAAATTATTCAAAACGTTAAAAGAATAAAGACATCTTAACGATCAAGCAACGAGTTTATACAAATATTTACTATTAACATTAAGAGTTTAAGATGCATACACAAATAGTTAATTGGTCGTTATCTTTGCAACAATTGTATCTTGGTGGTTAGTAATACTAATAATGTATACGTAGCTATATCTAAAACCTTATGTTTGTTGCTTTATGTAAAAATGGCGGTCTAACTCATATCGTATTATTATGAGTCATTTCATGACCACTTGTTATTTATACATTTCCTCGCGCCTGAAGCTGTGGAGCTACTTACCCGTGTTCAGCGGGTCATGCATAGTAATGTTATGACTCCAAGATCAGCAAATGTAGTTTTTAAAAGATTGTGTTTTGCAATTCAAAAAGGGCTAGCGGCACAGCTTGTTGTCCGCTTGCCTTCTGTTTCGATGTAATCTAAACATTTGCTTTTTTGTTTGAAATTAATGGAATTTTATTATACCTAAAATCTAACCTTCGTTGTTCCATGATCTCGAGGGTTTTATAAATGCTTTTGTTTTGTGTAAAAACATTTTGCATGCAAACACCATGAGAGATCAGACTGAGGTTATACCATTGGTTGGACCGTTAAAGAAGTTCTACAACGCGGCGCAGCTCTATTAAGTGTTTTAGGCTAAATTTAATTAGGCTTTAAAAAAGTTATAACTAGATATTAAAGACAAAAAATTAATATATAGGTGTTAAGGGAAAAAAATCTAAACAGTACATTAAATTAAAAATATGATTAGTTGGATCGAGTAGCTTAAAAACTCTCCTTGTAATCTGTTGTTATATTTTTCGTTGCTAACTTTTGCTACTTTTGTTTTAATAAAAATTGTTCCAAAAAAAAAGATTTAGAGAAACAACTTTAAAGTTGTATTTAGTTGGTTGTTTTACATACTGTAGTACTTTAATTAGGTTCAAACAGGTTTGATAAACCATCGTAAATACATTATTTTAAGGGTCCCAAGGTTATATTACATATTGTAGTTCTTTAATTAGGTTCAAAATGGGTTTGATAAACCACCGTAAATACATTATTTTAAGGGATAAATAAATTATTTAAGGGTCCCATGGTTATATTAAATACTAGTTTGAAGTCCGTGTATTACACGGTTAATTGATTAAAATTTTAAACTTTAACCATTAAGTGAAATACAATCAATAAAAATAATCATATAATGCTAATAAAATTACAATTTACATTAAAATAACAGAAATTACATAACTAAAATAACACAAATATGTTGCAAATAAGTAAAACCTTCATTGTATACTACATTTGTGATTGTATTGGTCTGTATACGCTGTTTATCAAAAATCAAAATCTTTAGTCCATTTAGTCCATGTCTGCTTGTAACTCTTGATAAGGCAACAAATAGGCTTGCTTATAACCAGTGTTTTAAAACCCGGTCCGACCCGGTACCTATACCAGGCCGGGTCAGGATATTTCGGCCGTTTTCTAAAAACCCGGCCGGGTTTTGCGGGCAACGGTCAGCCCGGACCCAGTGAACCGGTAAATGCTCGTTTCTTTTTAATATTTAATCAAAAAAGAAATACAAAATGTCTTCGCCGCTCTCCGCCTCCGATCCCATCTCACTTCGCCGGAAATTACCGGCGGATTCAAAGTAACTTCCGGCCAGATTAGAAGCATTTTCCGGCGATTCAGATTAAGAAATTAATTGTGATGAAGATGGAAAAGGTTCTATCAATTGAAGCGGCTGTAGTGTATAATTAGAGATTTAGGGTTTGAAGTTGAGATGAGAGGAGAGGAGAGGAGAGGAGAGGAGAGGAGTTGAGCGGCTATAATGGATCTGCACGTTTCAACTTTCAAGTTAATTGTTTAGTTTATTTACCTTTTTTATGATAAGTTACATATTTTACCCATAAGTTATAATTAATTTAAAGTTAACCCTTAACTGTCTAGTTGTTTTATTTCTTGTTTTTAAGTTTTATTTTTTGTACTAAAGCTTGGTTAAACACGCCTACTTAAAAAAATTACATATCAATGTTTTAAAACTAAGATTGTGATGTGTGTTTTGAAAAATTTAGATTGTAATGTATGTTTTTTGAAAGTCTATGAGTATTAGTCATCTTTTATAATATAATATGTGTATATATATATATATTAAATTATTAATTATTTATGACGTCATCCGGGTCAAACACCGGTCCGTCCTCTCGGGTCAGTCCGACCTTTGACCCAGTAAAACGTCCGGGTCGACGTCCGGGCCGGGTCTGAAAACATTGCTTATAACTCTTCTGTGTGACAAATAAGGTTCTTCAAGTGCATTCCAACCCTAATAAATGATATTGTATCCATAAAACCAACAAAAAAAAAATATCCATGCACATAAAATATCATACTTTTTAGTTAATTAATATGATGTCATTTGAGATCGTCTGCTAATGAATGAATCGGTTATGATTTACTTTTAATAAAAATATTGAATTCATATATTGAAAGGACTTAAAGAATAAGAACTGCATATTGAAATGGGTTGAAAAAAATTCGAGGATGGCTACGAGATTGACAAGTGGCAAGAATATGTAGTCTTTTATTAGAGACGGCGTGGGAATTAGGGTTTGTTATTTGGGCTGGGTGTGCGTTATGAAAAGAAATGGACAGAATAATAAAAGGATCACTATTATTTGGACGGGTTGACCCAAAATAAAAACCATTTATCGAATGCGGGTTAAAAAAAGTGAGGAGTGATGAGAGTTTGACAAGTGTCACAATGAAGTAGTCTTTTATTAAAGTAGTAAGATTGTAGTACTTTAATTAGATTCAAAACGGGTTTGATAAACCATCGTAAATACATCAGAAAAATTAAAATCAAGCATTTATTGATGTGTGGTCATCGTTAGATGCATCATGCATACAACCTTATAACTTCACCAAGTCAAATACACAATCTCACATTCTAACCGCACACATGCACATTTAGGTTTTCATCACAACTCGAACACACACAAATCTACCCACATATAATCATTAATAAGGGTTAGGTTCAAATAAGAAGTTTGATTTTTCTAAAAAGGCTAGGAAGGAGAGTATTTTAGTCTAATACTTTAATATCAAAACCCACTTAAATTAATTTCAAAAACCCACTTACATAAAACCCAATTACATCTTCACTCATCTCTTACAAGTTACAACCACCACCACTCCACCGTCCACTGCCACCACAACCGTCACCCACCGCCACCACCTCGCCGGAAAAGTCCGAAAAACACATGAAAAACACTATGAAAAAACACAATGAGAAAATACACTATGAAAAAAAAACACAATGATAAAAACACAATAAAAAACACAATTGTATGACACAATGAAAAAAAAAACACAATGAAAAATACTATTGTATAACACAATTCGGTAAAACACAATTTGTAAAAACCCACTAATTTTTTTTTAATTTGTATATTACAATATGGTACTCATATAAAAGATGAAAAGACACTCGTCATTATGGTGAATTTGTTTTTCAATAAAAACGTCGTAAAAAAAAGTTATAAACGTTTTAAAATGATGGGGGAATTTGGCATGTGCTTTACATGTTGAGAGAGAAAGTCAACAAATGTGTTATTCCTTTTATACCCTTGCCCTTATGTTCAAACTTGATTTCCCCCTAAACTAATCTCAACCCTTCATGTTCAAAATCAATGGCCAAGATTACTTCTTATCCTTCCTACAAAAACTATACTTCCTATTATAACCCAACCCTCATTAATAAAATCACATAATCCCTAACCTCTTAATCGAGGAATACAATCTTTAATAGCATGCGCTAGTAGTCTAGTACTCTAGTCAGATTGTGTAAAATCTTTATTAGGCTGGTCTGATGGTAAATCCTTGTGTTTGCTAACAAAGAGTTCCTATGTTCAAGCCTGACATCACCGTTATTTTTTATTTATTTTTAAAAATAGATGAAACTAGGTTTTTTTTATAATAAACTCAAACATACACAAAATACACCCTGTTCAGTTGCAGAACTATCTTTTGAACGTTAAATGCACTGAAAATTTCAAGAAATATCCTCTTCCTTTCTTCTACTTCAAAGACTGAGGTATCTTCTCTACTTACTTTTTTTATTGTAATTTTGTTACAGTATTATTTATATATTTTGGTGAAGCAATAAATGTTTGGTTCATGTTATTCTTGTGACATATATAGTATATATTATAACCTACAAAAATAATACTTATTATAACCTAACCCATATTATAAGATAAGTTCTTTTAGTTTACTCATATGAAGCTATTTTGATGTTATTATTATCATATATTGTTTTTATGAAGTATATACTTACAAATACTTATTCGTACTAATAACTTATGAAGCTACTTACTATTAAGTTCCATCAAAACAAGGATTTACGGGTTGTGTTTTCTGTTTGAAAAAGCTTATTATGTTCTTCGTCTTAATCAGACCCAAACGACGACCGACTTGAAAATTTAAAGTTTGCTTGTAAAAATTCTGTACACAATAAAAATATGGAACCCACTGAAAAAAATCATTCGTGTTTCGTGGTCATCTTATCTTGATTCACATTGTGACAAAACCAAGTTATTGAGATGTGGGCTCTAGGCCCAAAAGTGTCCAATGGACATTCTATTATTTATGGTTTTGGGTGATGGGAGAAGCTTCCAAAACATTGTGGCATGGAGTAAGTTGTAATTGTGAGTTGTGGCCACAAGAATGGGACATTCATTAGAAAGACGACAACAGAAAAAAGAAACATCAACCCGAATGATGGAAGTGCGAAACAAAGTTATTTGCTTCGGAGATCAAGAACGAGTGGTTAACGATATAAGGGTGTAAAATGTAGGCCTACATGTGTAATGGGTTGTGTCGTTTGGTATTCATCATGTCAAGTCTAAATGATTCAGGCAAGTTGTAAGAGTTTATTTAAATATATAGCTAGATTTGAAGCAAAAATGTTACTTAGAATATTTTTATCTTGAAGTATACCAACCAGTCAACCACGCATGTTGATGTTAGGTATATGGATGTTTCATATCTGACTTCTTTTGATACATAGATCGTTTTCAGAATCAAAATTTGTAACACTAATTATTACTAAAACGAAAACCTTCCTTTTGTTTTGTACATATATAGGTTGATTTTCTTATTAACCAAACACTTCTAGAAACCTCAAAGGTTCTTGATAGAACTACTCAGTAATAATTAAACTAAAAAAGCTAACAAAAACGTTCACCAATAAACAATATTTATACTAGACACTAGTAACTTTAGGGATAAACACAAAAAATAAACGATTAAACAAATAAACTTTTAAAATTCAAATTATGAGATAATCCTGAATCAATTAATATGTGTGGTAGGATGTGAGAAACGAAGAACTGGGTTTTGCTATAATATTTCTCTTTTGGTATTATATTACGTCTTCTAGAAAATACTTATTTATGTAAAAAGATAATAGAATCATTCAAGGCTCTTTGGTTGTTATTTTTTTTAAGTACTTATTTTACGTATTCAGTATTCAGGGTTGAAATTGAATTGTGATTTGGAGGTGTATCTTTTTCGTGATTTGGGGATGAAATCATTAAATCACTAAATAGAAAGTCTTGAATATGAGTTTTGCTAGCCTCTTAGATAACCAATTACTTCCATCAATTTAAAACTTAATTTAATGTTATTTAGAAACGTAATTATGCAATTTTAAAGTGTAGGAAAGGATATATGCATTTTATTCACTTAACTTTATTCAAGAAGATAATGTTTTATATTCAAAGCAAGTTTCAAGCTTCCATGACTTTCTAAATTTAGAGAGAAAGAGGGATTGTGTCAGCAAGTTTCAAGCTTCAACTCTTTCTGTTTTAGACAGAGAAACAATGATGATATTCTTAGAAACAATGGTTCAATTGTATAATTGTTTTAAGTGTATGAAAATAACCATTTGAGTTAAATATAGAAATAATCTGCCTAGTGACGAACCCAAATTTTTTTTTCATGAGAGACGATCAAGAGGCTTAGCCAAAATTTTATGGGGTGATCGGGATTTTGGAAAATAAATAAAACTAAAAACTTTTTTATGAAGGATAGCTGAACCCATTCTTATGTGTAGATCTGCCACGGGATCTATTGTAAACGTAGTAAGTTAACAAATGTCCTCTCTAAAATTATATTTTTGGGTTAATGAACATATAGGGGGCCTTCAAGAGATTTATTGCCCAAAGTGAAGAGTATTTATGGACCAATTTAAAATTATCACTTTGGGCCTGAAGAGATTTTAATCACTACTTTTAAACCAAGTGATATTAGCCTTTTAGGACCACTGTTATAAGAGCGTTCAAGATTTCAAATTAGGGACTAAGCAGTAGATTATGTTAAACATCAGCTAAATTTAATATATCATCGACATTTTGAAAAAGACTCATAAAATTTATATTAAATGTAGCAATAAGTTTTTTTTAGTTAATTAAGGGGACTATTTTCTAAAATCAAAAAAATAAATAAACTCTAGGTGAATCTTATTATTATTATTATTATTATTATTGGATGATGTAGAATTAATTTATTTTTTAATAAGTTAAAAAGATTATGGAATCATAAATAGTAAAAATAAAATGATGAAGTACCAAGTATACAACATATAATATTTATAATAAATTGATATGCTTGTATGAGATGTAATCCCCACATGATGTGCATATGATACAAGGATTGGACAACTCAAAAACAGGAACATCTTTATCCCAGTGTGTCCCTTGCATATAAAGCATGCCAACCAAGAATCATGTTGTTTTATACCCCCGAAACAAGAAAGAATCCTTCTTGTCAAACATCAAATCCCTTGGTATGGGGCATAAAATTTTGGAAAACGAATAACCATCGCGCTTTAGGTTGGGGTCGAGCCGAGTATTCAGGGACGGAGTTGGGTATGGAGTAATTATAAAACT
Source organism: Bidens hawaiensis (assembly GCF_021521415.1). Lineage (NCBI taxonomy): Eukaryota > Viridiplantae > Streptophyta > Magnoliopsida > Asterales > Asteraceae > Bidens > Bidens hawaiensis. The sequence continues at coordinate 1,083,695 of NW_027491474.1, forward strand.
TGTAACAAGTTCAGGGATGAGATGGTCTTTTAGCAATAACAAACTTGTATACGTTGTGTCAAATAGTGGCGGATGCAGCTTAGAACTAGGGGTACCTTCAACTTTTCATCGGTAGTGTAAATTTTTATTTTTTGGGTCGGTTTTCGTATTTCGTTACCCTAAAAAAATATTACGTTACCCCTATTTGTTAAAAGCACAACCAATTTAAAAGTTTTAACCAAATAAAGCCCAAACTAAGTTTATAGCCCAAAGCAGATAAGAACCATTAACCTTTTCTTTCTTTTGTTTGAACGAGAAACATCAAACTAAATAGGCTCAAACAGAAATAGGCTCAAACAAAATTTATGACCCAAAGCAAATTAAAACTATTAACCTTTGTTTTTTCTTTTGTGTTGAAAAAGAAACATCAAAAAGAGACTTGTTCAACAGAATCATCATTTTGAGATTGAAATTTCTAATACAGTTTTGGATATGCGAATTCAAGAACTTGGAAATAAATTCAGTGAGGTATCAATTAGTTTGTTAGAAAATATGTCTGGCTTAAATCTATGAGATTCGTTTTCCAAGTTTGACATATCTAAGATAGCGACATTTTCGGAGATCTATTCGAATGAATTTAGTAATAAAAAAAAAGATGGTGTATTTCAGATGCCCGTATCAACCTTTATCACACTTTAAATGAAGATGATAAATTTACAAAATTAGGTGTGTAATGGCAGAAACCGAACACCATTTTTCCTTTGGTTTATCGAATATTGAAGCTAGCGTTGGTTTTACCGATTGCAACCACAACAATTGAAATATATTTTTCTAAATTGAAATTTATCAATACGGGTATGTGCAAGTGAACGCGTGATGAGTATTTGAACAGTACTCTGTGCGGTCGAAAGAGAATTATTAATAAGGTAAAAGAAAAATGTGTAATGGCTCGATTTCAAGCTTTTAAAAACCGAAGAGGAGAAATTTGCACCTATGTGTTTATTTTATTTATTATCATGTTTTTACTTTTGTTTTGTTTACATTGCATAAAATACGGTAAAAAAAATTTTGGACGTTACCCCTGATATTTAGATCCGCCATTGGTGTCGAAACTAAATATAATTATCAATATACATGACGTTATATGTGTGATGTCTATGTATAATGTTCTTAGATACTTTATGATGATGAGGATGATATACGCATATATATATATATAGCATCTTTAAAACTTTATATTTGAAATCATTATAAACTTAATATTTAGAATTTTAAAGTTATATTTGAGCAGGTAATATAGGTTAAATTTAAGATGGGTGTATGATTAATTAATTAATAAAACACATGCTCCTTAAAAATATTACTAGCATAATAATATAGAAAAACCAACTCTTATCTTCCATTTATTAATTGATAACATATCCAGTTATTTAATCACATATTCCCTAGGAAGATCTTAAAGGTTTATTATATGTCTGAAACTAGTTGGAGATGTAGGATTCAATGCATCCAGCTACTCTTTAATTAATTTAATCGTAATGTATTGTTTTTTCCAAAACTAAAAAGGGATACCAAAATGTAATATTTGTTTAGTACTAAAATATTAAAAGTCTCGCATGGCTGGGTTTTTTATAACAAAAGATGAATATAAGTTAGAAGCTGTGTTTTCTTTCTTTCTTTTTTTTTTATTTTTTTAATATACCTAATTTCTCTTCAATTGCTAAACCTGTGCTTTTAGCTTTTCTTTTTTCAAAGAGCAAATTTCATAAACCACAAACTAGCAAGAAGCTAGAATACAAACAAAGTAAGGTTAGAACTCAAATTTACACCAATCTTTCCAAAGCAAATTTTTAAAGAATGACCGATTTTTAATCCAGAGAAAACCCCGTAGATTTGATGTCCTCAATCGTTTTGGAGATGCTAGCCGTCTTGTTTTGAAAAATCGCCTCGTGTCGGGTCTTCCATATACACCAACACGTTGTAAGAATTACGCCGTAAAGCACCTTATTTTTCTTGAACCCCAAATTACTGTATTGATGAATGGTAAGCAAATCCCGGACCGAAAAGGCAAAAATCAGAGGAATATTACACCATTTACTAACAAATTGCCAAATTAACGTTGCAAAATAACACGAGGTGAGAAGGTGGTCGCTAGTCTCCTCGTAATCACCACAAAGACGACAAGTCGATCCCACGTCAACATTTCTTTTAGCGAGAACCGCACAAGTCGGAAGCCTATCCATTTCCGCCTTTAGCTAGGGTCATGGAAAACCCTTAAAAGTTGTTACTTTAGCCAGATTGAGATTTATAGATTCGGTTTAGGGTTTACAATTTTAAAAACCTCACCAGGTAGGCCAGCGGGTTAGAAGTCGAAACCGTCAAGTAAACTGTATCGCCCCTTTAACATATTATTTAATTTTTCTTTATTATTTTCAGATCATATAGTTATATATACATTATGTATAAAGGCATGAACAATCTTTATTATTCTAATTCTAAAACTTTAATATAAGCTAAAGATATTAAAAAGGTGGTTCAAACCGTTCAAACAATATAAAGCTAAACGAACATAAACATTTTTGTTTACTTTTTAAATGTAGATGCAATGATGATAACATTTAGACTTTCTATTTAGATATTCATGTTTACATTTATTTGGTGTACAATCATGTTTGTTAATGTTTGTTATGTTCATTCATACTCATTTAGTTTCGTGAACTATTTGTTTACAATGTTTGACACTTATTTTTTTATTAAATGAACACGTACAAGAAAAATATTCGTTCATTTTACCACGTCCACTAATACAATAAAAAACACAAATATAACACCACCCAATATTCAAATTCCTCCTGTTACACTCTTACATTCGATTAGACATTAAAAGTGCGCCACCATTATGTAACTTTTTTAATAGATTTCATGAAACTGTTTAATTTTTCCTTTGGGAATAATTATTTCTTTATTATATTTACCTTTTAGGTTTTTTCATATAATGCTCCATCTTTCACTATCATATCTACTTGATCTCATAACATAATGTTATAGGTTCGAGATGATATTAAACTCGGATTCTTAAATTGATCTGTCTTGTTTGATCCAATAAATATTTAACAAAAACAATTTGATTTGTTTAATTTAATATCTTAAAATATTAAACGTGTCTATTAAACATATATATGTGGAGGGTTAATGCATCCAACTAATTTCTTACATTAAAAATTAAAATAACGTTATGCGAAAATTTGGTATATGGATATTAATTTGTAATTTTAAAATACATTTTTGACATCGAATGCTTCAAAATGCTTTGCCTTTTCTATTGAATACGACGACTTTACCGTACGATATGACAAATTATTATAATATTTATTTCTTTAGTAATGGATTTGATTCGATTACATAATGGAGTATTAAGAACTTAAACTAATGGCTAACTTCTATCATAAATAAATTCATATCATTCATTTAACTTAACATGGTACCCAAACAGGCAGCATGTATATGTACGTGCATACACATATACATGTATAATCTGAAAAATAAGAGTCACTTATGTAAGATCTAGTTGTGAATCTGAATATTAGGCTATGACCAACGTTGTAGTTGAAATCGTCTAGATCATACATCTTTAGGAACTTCATGTCTTACCTAATAGACTCACACTGTTATGTGACAATAAGTGCGTTGCTTATGACTCAAAATCCAGCTGCTCATAAGCATGCTAATTAAGCATACTGACCTTGATTGTCGTTTTCTTAGATAACTTGTTTCGCCTCGTTTGGTTTGAACACTACACCGTTTTGTTTGAGAAGCGATAATAGATAGTCACGAGTCATTTAGCAATAATATTTGTATATATCTTTGTATTGTTAAACTCCTTAATAATAGGAATTTACAATTTTTGTATCTTGTATTCATGCATGGTTTATTACAAAAACATATTCCCGCCCATCAGTAAGGACGTGTTTGATTTCATGATATCGTACAACGTACCTCTTACTAGAACACACTCTTATGAAAATAACTTTTAACGTATTGATGTTTAGCAATTAGCATGATAGTATATGTAACCGCATAATTGGGAAAAAAAAGGAAGGAATAACGAAAGATAAACTAGTGACATATAGCATATTCTAATTGAGAATGAATTTGATTCTAATCGAATGTTTAGCAATTAGCATGATAGTATAAACTAGTGACATATAGCATATTCTAATTGAGAATGAATTTGATTCCTTAGAACCGTGTTTAGTGCGTGGATTAGTAACTAAAATAATGGTTGACTTTTCACTTTGATAATAAAATGTCAACTCTTTTTCCTGGTGATATTCTCCCCACACATTTGTATGTATGGAGATGATCGATAGAGAATTATTTCTTAAAAAGAACTAGAGAACTAATAAAAAAATATTTTTAATTTAACTAAAAAATTATTTTTAAAATTTTTTTTCTTTCATCTTTCTTATTTGTTATTATTATTCACCAGAAAAAATATAAAAATAAAAAGAATTAAAAAAAAGCTCGTTATAGTACACATATGTAATACATTGACTTTTTTTATTGCATATGTACAATAATGTGTATTTTATATGTGCAATAATGTTAATATCATATATCCAATTGTTTGTATTGTATATATGTGCAATAGTATTATATTATATAAAAAATAAAAAAATCGATATAGTTTATATGTGCAATAGTGTGTATTGTGTACAAGTAATAGTGTTTTATTTACATATATTCAATTGTTTGAATTGTGTAACACAATACATATTATTGCATATGTGCACTACATCGACAATTTTTTTAAAGGAACAAGATCAACTTATTATAATGGGGAAAGAAAAAGAAAATTAAAAAATAATTAAAAAAAGTTAAAAACAATTATCTATTAGTTCTTTAGTTCTCTCTAGATACCACCCCTATGTATGTATGTATATGTATATGTATATGTATATGTATATGTATATGTATATGTATATGTACATATGTGTGTGTGTGTGTGTATGTAAAAGATCCAATACAATAATCTCTTATCGTGCATTGCGTGCGCGACTTACTACACCATCGATTTCAAAAAACACGCGATGACAATCTTGTAAATTTTTTCGATTCATTTTCATCCAATTAACCATTACAACCTTCAACCATCGTCACTGACTCCATTGTAGAATGCAGACACTCCAATTGAATTGAAAATTTGAAAATTGATTTCAACTGATAAAAGTTTAAATATGTTTCAGATTTGTTCATATGATGAATACGATGATCAAATCGATGGTCAATTAATGATTATTTGATGATTACAAGATTATATGAAGTGATTTCAGTGTCCAATTTCATGTAATAGAATGCTTAATTTCATATATAATCTTGTGAACTTTTAAAGGTTTGTGCTAAGTGTTTAAAGTTTTTATTTTGAACTTATTAGTTTTTTGTTCTAAGCGTTTTAAGTTTTGAACTGTGCTTCTTAGGTTTTTGTTCTGAAATTCTTAGAATTCTGTTCTGAACTTCTTATATTTTTGTAATGAACTTCTTAGCTTTAAGTTCTAAACGATTTTAGTTTTGAACTAAACTTCTTAGATTTTTGTTTTGAAATTCGCATATTTTTGCTTGAACTTTTTAGATTTTTGTACTGAATTTTTTAGCTTTTTTCTCAAAACTTTTTAAGTTTTGTTATGAACTTCTTAGATTTTTGTTCTGAAACTCTTAGATTTTTATTTTGAACTTAGATTTTTTTAGTGAACTTCTTAGTTTTTTGTTCTGAACGTTTTAGTTTTGTTCAGAGCGTTTAAGCATTATATTCTGAACCCTAATTAGAGCTCAATTGAGTGTATATTCTACAATTTCATAATTGATTGACGATTTTAAAGCCTACTACACATCAATTCGATTGATTAAATCATCAATTTTTTTTATCAATTTGAAGATTCTTTAGACATTCTATTTTGATTTTGGTTTTTGACTTTTGAGAATTCATAGTTTAAGCTCTGATTAGGGTTTAGAAATTGAATGAGATAGAGCGACGAGTTCAGAATTTGGATCAGAATTGATTTGTAATCGATGAATTTGATCACAAACTAGTTTTGGGTTATTTACGAAACTGTCACTACGTGTTTTGTAATCTAACGCTCTGTAAGGTCACGTACGTGATATACAATAAGCCTTTATTGTATAATAATCCACCCATATATACAGGGGTATTATATATGTGTGTGTGTGTGTGTGTGTGTGTGTGACATTCGTCAATTTCGGGTCTTGTTTGTATTCGTTTTTGTATTTGTTTATTATGTAAACCGACCCGATTTGTAAACCGAAGCTTATGTTATAATCAAAATGATGGATTTATGTTACAATATTGTTTCACACTTGTTTGTTGGGTCTTGAAAACATCCTACCTTTATTTGTATTTTTATTTATTTATTTTATTATTTTTTTTTGTTGTTTTATGTTTTTGTCTTGATCCATTTTGCATGAAAACTCTTGTGTCTCACACCCATATTTGACCACCAACATTACCCTATATATACACCACATTTCCTCTTCATTTTCCCTTGCTATAACTCCAAAAAAAAAAACTCTCTCAAACATCAAAGATTCAAGGTTATCTTCTTAAGTGTTCTTGAAGGATTTTGGTCTTTCATCTTAATTAGTTTATGTAGCCTTATTAATACTTGTTTATGGTTGTGCAACATATATATAATATACACCCATTGTTTACCTTTGGTAGTTACTTCTCCGATTCCGGTCGGTGAGGTTTCGGACCCCATAAGGCAAGGCTTCATGGAGGACTTCGTGTCCTTGATATATATACATCTATATAACTTGTTCATACATATTAATCTTGCTTATTTTAGTTTGTTGGTCATGTTTACAAGTTCCATGGTTATGGGTTTTTAAGAGTCTATGCTTCGGTTTAACCGTAAATAGCTCTAAACCGTAAACCGAACTTTGTTACTAGTTTTGTTTGTTTAAACATACTTAGTGTTAGATCTAAGTTTCTAAAATCATTTTTACAAATTCTATGGTTATGGGTTTGTAGAATCTTACCTCGGTCTTAACCTGAAACACGATCCGAACCGAAAACCGAACTTTTGTTTAAAGACTTTATTGTTAACTTTTGGTATTTTTTTTATTTGTACATTATTATACAAGTTCTTTAGTGTTTGGACATGTGGAAACCATCTATGAACTTGTTGTAAGATGGAAACCGAACCAAACCGATTCTTGCTCGCTTAAGACACACAAGTGTGTTTTTTTTAGCCATCAAGACTTGTATATTTCTTTAAAAATAGTTACAAATTGATTTTTAAATATTTTCTTAAGTACTTGGAAATGTTGGATCCAACTTGATCTCATAACAAAGTTTGGACCGACAAAACCGAGCACTCGCTTAACGTGCGTTGTTAGTTCTAAAACAATGGAACTACATACTTGGTTAAGTCTTATTAAATTTTATTGAGTTATCTCATAACATTCAATATTTTGGAAAGTTGACTTTGGGTTTGACCAATTATCAAGACCCGAACCGACAACCCGAACACTCGATAAAAAAAAAACCCGTTTTAGTATCTTTATTCCAAAGGGATTTGCATTCTTGCATTTTACCCACCTTATTACTTAACATAGGTTGAGTAAATATTAAGGTTAGATACTTTAACCCGGTTTCGAGCAAACTTACATTTTTAAAGGGTTATTATTATAAATTCTTAAATAGTCACATTTTAAACCTTGAACTTTAATTATTTACATTTCTCAACATTTATTTTGTTTAAAGACTTTCAAGACAACCTTTCTAAATTCAAGACTTCTTTTCTTTTTAGGCATCGTGCGTTAAACTCGTCGTTCCGACAAATCTCCAAATTATCATCTTTCAAGTTTACTACTTGAAGGTGAGTACTTCATACCCCATTTTCCATCTTTTATTTTGGGGGTGACATTTCATACCTATTCAACAAAATGCTTTATATTTGAATCTTAAACCACAAACGTAGTTGTATACTTTACCTAAATAATTGCTCGATTTGGTGTTCTATGCTTATATGCCTATATGTTTATCGCTTTTGGTTGGTGGAACTATAAAATCCTAGACTATTTGGCATCCCCTTATAGCAAGGTGTCGTTAACGTAATGCAATTAACGATAACTATAAAATCCTAGACTATTTGGCATCCCCTTATAGCTAGGTGTCGCTAATGTGTTTAGCGATATCTATGTATCCAAATTACCACTTTTATTTATCGTTTCGTATGCAGGTTTTGTGGCTATCTTTATTATATACTAATATGATTAAACTTATGAATTTCTCACCAACCTTTGTGTTGAAAAACTTTATCTTATGAAATGTTGCAGGTTTGCATCTTGGTTGATTTATGATTGTGAAGAAAACGACATCAAAGACCTTAGAATATTAGTAAAAATGAACAATATCAAATTTGCCATATTTTGTGATATCTTGTTTATGGTTATTTTATGAATAATTGTTATGTGACATTTTCGATGTTGTGAAATGAAATGAGTTTATTAAATACTGTCACTTTAATTAGTGTCATGTGCTTATGGACAATCGTTACACCTCGGCATGTTCCGCCGCCTTTGGTCGGGGTGTGACAATATATATATATATATATATATATATATATATATACACATATGTATGTATATATTTAAAGGTATTATTCAATGAAGTGTTTTGAAAAAATGATATATAAATTGGTTAAAAGTTCATTTTGTTAAATACGTTAAGTTGAGATGTGATAACGTAAGTTGAGTAATATTTTTAACTTCAAGTGAAAATGTTATGCATCAATGTGTAATGATTATTTTGTAATTTTCTAAAAACGAACAATTAGGGGTTTGACGAAAATTATAATGGTCGGAAAAAACTAGGATGGTGATAGAAGTATTTTTCACCCAAAGAATTTAGACATTTTTCATGTTGACTTTGGATTGGAAGTGGCCGCCAAGGGGGGAGGGGGTGTTGAGGCTTCCCAACTCGTTGATTTGTTGGGATTGATTCCAGATTATTCTTTCTCTAATGAGGCTGATTCTCGGCTTCGGAACTTGGAAAATCAAGATGGTTTCTCAATTAAGGCCTCTAGTTGTTATTGATCGTGTTTCTTTTCCCATTAGTAACATGGAGACGAGATGGAATGAGTTTGTGCCTAAAAAGGTTAATATATTTGTTTGGCATGTGCTACTAGATCGCATTTGATATAATCTTAGAAACAAAAAAGAGGTCTTCATATTCCCTTGATGTCATGCCTTCTTTTTTCAGATCATGTGAAGTATGTTGATCATCTTTTGGGGGTTACTCGGTTGCTTTGAAATCTTGGAGGTAGCTCATTGATGGGCTAAACGTAGACTTTATTGTGGTTGCTCCTCTGAGAATGATTCTCGACTTCCTGGATTGCTCTTGGCTTCCATTGAAGAAGGCTTTGATTGAGATGATTTGCTTCATTACATGGTGGGTCTTATGATGATTCAGTGACAAAACCATCTTTCAACCCCAAATTATAAGGAGCGGTGAAATCTTTGGTTTATTCGTTAATTATTCTTTCTTATGGTTTTCACGTAGGAAAAGTAAAGTGAACTTTTGGTAAGGTAAAGTAGCTTAAAAACCCGCTTCTTGTGATGTAACCTTTTATTTCAGCTTTCTTTTTAGCCGGTTTATTTATATATTTTACTGTTGTTAAAAAAGTTGTTCTAATATTTATTAATTTAAGTTAATTTTTTACTAGCTAACCGAAGTTGAAATATATATATATATATATAGGCTTAAGTTCAGGAGAGAAATAAAATTACTGTGAGAAATGTGAGAAATGAATATGGACCCCTAATTTTATTTTATGTTTTAAATGTTTAAAAATAAATAAAAAAAATATAAATGCAATAATAAATGCATTCTCTCTCTTCAATTAATATAACTAATATAACCATAATAAATCCATCTCTTTTCAATTAATACAACTAATATAACCAAAATAAATCATCTCTAATTAATAAATAACAAAACATAATATTTTTTTTTCAATTGATATACTTAGAAAAATTATTGTTATAAATAATAATAAAAAAATATCATACAAATGTGTTCATTAAATATAAACAATAAATATACAACATACACAAAATTATATAACCTACACTCATTTTGAGCAATAAAAACGTACAACATACAAAAAAGTATACAACTTACATATGTAATTCGACATCAGCAATTATATAAACTAAAAAAAGATACACACATCCTATACTTGTGTAGGTTATATGTTTTTCGTGTGTAAGTAATATGTTTTCTTATTCTTAGAACACGTGTATGTTACGTGTTTTTGTGTAGGTTGTATATTTTTTATTGACATTTAATGCTAACATATGTAAGATAGTTTTTGTATTATTCATCACAATGTACCTACATGTTGATGGATATTGATATATTGAGTTGGAAGAAATTGGTTTTGAATAGAAAAAATATTTAATGTATGAATAAATTGTATTTAAATGTGTAGGATAAAATTTTCGAGTGTAGGTTATATGTTTTTCGTGTGTAGGTTATACGTTTTCGTGTGCGTGTGTAGTTTATTGATGCTGAATTTTGTGTGTCGGTTATATGTTTTTCGTGTGTAAGTTATATGTTTTCTTATTTTTAGAACAAGCGTAGGTTATATATTTTCGTATAGGTTGTGTACTTTTATGTTGATATTTAATGTAAACACGTGTAAGATAGTTTTTTGTACTATTCATCACAATGTAAATACGTGTTGATGAATATTAATATATTGAGTTGGAAGAAATTGGTTTTGGATAAAAAGAAATTTTAATGTATGAATAAATTGTACTTGTGTAGGATAAAAATTCAAGAGAGAAAAAAATAAGTTATAAAAATAAATGGATTCTTATTTTCCAATTATAATAATTTGATTAGTTATATTAATTAAATAGATAACTGTTATATTTATTAGTTATATTAATTGAAGAGAGTGCATGCATTAATATTTTCCTCATTTATCTTTAAGCATTTAAAACCTATATTAAAATTAGTGGCCCATATTCATTTCTCACAATAATTTCATTTCTCTCCTGAACCATCCTCTATATATATATATATAGGGGTGGGATCTAGAGATAACTCCTTTTAAAGTGAGAACTAGAGAACTAATAAAAATTAATTTTAACTTTTTTTAAAAAATATTTTGCGATTTTTTTTTCTTTCCTCCTTCTAATAAGATGATATTGTTCCTAAAAAATAAAAAAAAAACCGTCGATGTAATGCATATGTGCACTAATGTGTATTACATATATACAATAGTGTTTTATTGCATATAATACAACACAATAATGTTTTATTGCATATAATACAACACAATTGCATATACAATACACACTATTGAATATATATAAATACAACACTAATAATTGTACTCAAAACACACTATCGTATATATGTAATACAACACTAATGCGCATATGCACTATATTGATTTTTTTTGTATTTTTAATATAATATAACACTATTACACTAATACAATACAAAAAATTACACATATGCTATTCAACATTATTGCACACATTAAAATACACACTAGTGCACATATGCAATATAAAAAAGTCGATGTATTGCATATGTGCACTACAACGAGTTTTTTTATTAATTTTTTTTTATTTTTTTCGAGTGAATGGTATCAAAATATAAGCAGAATGGCAAAAACGAAAATTTAAAAATATTTTTTTAATTAAATTAAAAATATTTCTTTATTAGTTCTCTAGTTATCTCTTTAAGAAGGAGTTCTTTCTTAATCCTCCCCCTATATATAAGAGATATATTAAAAACCCTATTGAGTTAAGGAAAATCTGGAAACCCACTAGTAACCGTTGATGTTAGTTAATCAGCGGACCAGATTTAAAGTGAGACATTTGGATGAAAGATTCAATAAATTAATAAAAAAAAAGGACAAGTAAGGGTAATTTGGGGATGGAAATTTTGCATTCTCTCACTTACTGACACTCTCTTTCATATACTCTCGTCTCCCTCCAAGATTCTCATAACTCTTTTTTTTACCCATCACTATCATCTCTCTTCTTCCTAACTATTAATATTAATTATTATTTGTCTTGCATGGTTGTGATTCTCTGTTAGATTGTAAAATAATTAATTATGATTACAAAATATCAATAGAAAGTAAGGGGGTGTTTGGTAGAGAGATTTGAGGGTGGAGAATTAGGTTTCTCTTGTTTGGGAGAATTAGGCAGAGAATTGGGCGGAGAATTGGTTTTCTCTGAGAATTGGGTGTAGGCAAAAAGTAGAGAAATCCAATTCTCTCCATTTGGAAGAGAAATGGAATTCTCTCTGCTTCTAAATCGCGTCTCTGCTCTACTCCGTTCGCGTATGATGATGATGATGCTCCGACCGGCGATGGTGATGATGATGCCGACGTCCGGCACGGCGGCCGACGCCGCAGCCACGTCCGTTCGCGTCTCTGAGCCAAAACGAAACCCTAAATCGCGAGGCGGTGTTGCGAGGCGGAACCCTAAATCGCGGTGTTGATGTTGCGCGGCGATGATGATGACGCTCTACTCCGTTCGCGGTGTTGCGACGCGTCTCTGAGCCACCATTTCTCCACCATGATGATGCCGAGGCGGAACCCTAATCACGTCTCTGCTCCCGTTTCTCCACCCATTTCTCTATTGTACCAAACAAAGGAAATGATTGTCAATTCTCCACCCATTTCTATTTCTCTCCAATTCCATTTCTCTCCCATTTCTATTTCCATTTATTCCCATTCTTTTTCTCTGTACCAAACACCCCCTAAAAGGAAAACAGGATGTAATGTTTCCTCGTTTAATAATTAATGTTGTTTAGCTTATTCTTTTTAGGCTTATTTATAGTTAAAAAGTACTTTTACATATTAAAAGGTATGTGAATATATTTAAAAATATGTATATATTTTTATAAATTTGTCACATGTTTTTATAAATGTTTTTACAAAAATAAAATATGTATACACGCAAACTTATTTTTAAATTTGTAAACATATTTAAAAATATGTAATCGTATCTAAAAAAAATATGTTAACAATTTATTATAAGTTTTCACATATTTTATCTAAAGATATTTAAGTTTGTCACATGTTTTTATAAATGTTTTTAAATTTGGATGTAAAAAATATTTTTATAAATGTTCTTATAAATTTGTCACATGATTTTATAAATGTTTTTACAAAAATAAAAATATTTATACACGTAAACTTATTTTTAAATTTGTAAACATATTTAAAATTACATATCTAAAAATATGTAATCGTATCTAAAAAAAGTATGTTAATTTACTTATTTAAAATATTTTTTACATATTTTAAGTATGCTAATTTGCGTACTCTAATTTTAAAAAATTTATTCTAATTTATATATTTACATAATTTAAATATTTTAAAAATATGTTAATTTAATTAGTTAACATAATTTGCATATTTAAAATTTAAAAAAGTATGCTAATTTAGTTATCTAACAAAAATTACATATAATTGATTTTTTAAGAAAATAACATGTACAATATATTGAAAACTTTTTGTTATTACAAACTTGTTGCTATGTCATTTTAATAGCATCGTCATTCACATATTTATTTGTTTTCTTTAATAAGTAGTTATGGATGACACTACTTTATGATATGAAAACTTAAATATCTTTAGATAAAATATGTGAAAACTTATAATAAATTGTTAATGAAAGTGGATGTAAAAAATATTTAGTGGGTAAATTCCACATAGTATAATCATAAGTAAGAGGATTATGACATATCTTTAAAAGGTTACACAGGTTTATAAAGTTTAAAAAGACCATAGTGCCCTCAAGAGAATCTTTTAACAAATGACGAAAATAACACACGTGGAACATGTAAAAACCACATATTGGGTTTTTAGAGTTTTCTTAACTAATGAGGGTTTTCATTTTATATATACCCTATATATATATATATACACTCACAAATAGCTATTAAATAATAATCATTTGACTCAAATTAAACAATTATGAATAGCTTAAACATTATACTACTACATAAATGTATTCCTAACAATTAAGAATAAAAAATAAGGATTGTTTAGTTCAATATTCCCTAAACAGACCTTAGGGCGAAGGTTCGATGTATCAAACTGCATATCTTTTTTATATTATGCTTTTAAAACCATACTAGCTTTTGAACTCGTGTATTATACGAGATTTGTCAAACAATAAAAATAAATTAGTTCTGTTATTTTAATTATGATTCTCAAAATACTTATGAATGTACTAAAGTTGTTTAGTTGATCAAACCTCATGTATAAAAATGGTATTTAATTGAATATTGAATAAAATACACACTATGTTATAACCCAATTGGCAAAATGGTTTTAACCCATAACCCATGGATAGCTAAAATGAATGAGATGGAATATTAGGAATTAGAAGGAATGTAGGCTTCAGGCTTGATACCTAAGCTACAATATTTTCTTTTATTAGTGAAGTAAAGTAAGATAAAATAAGATAAAATTATATATTCTTTTGTTTGAATGGTGAATTAAGATATTCGAGAGAATTGAACCTAGGATCTTTTAATCCCTTGATATTTTAAAATTTTAAAGGTTTTGTCTTTGTCAATGGATTATCAAGCATCAACCCATTGATACCATATATATTCTAACAAAATATTTACACATGACATAAATCACTAGAAAAACAAACTAAATATATTTTTTTAAAATATTCATCATAATTTTTAATAATCATAAATTTTCATTTGTTATTCAATGAATATTCAGATTTATTCTAATAAGACAAAACTCAAAAACGAATTGTATCATATAATCATATTTGCAATGCAACTTGTAATGATTTCAATCTAATAATAGTAATTAAGGTTTATTCAAGTTGTTTTTTCATAGATGTGAGACTCTATTATTATAAATTCCTGTCGGCAAAGTTAAAAAGATTAAGTTTGAAGTCAATTGTAGAATTGCATGTTGAAGTATTTGAAGGGCTCGTAATATGATCTTCAACAATTAAAGCCACTAGTTTCATGTGGTGAGTAAGAGATCTGCAGATAGCCAATCTCTAATCAATGGACATGTTGTCTCATGGTATCCGAGTGTGTAATAGGTGTTTCCTACATTTGTAGGTCGAGAGTTAAGATCCCGCAATATGCAAGTGAGATGAATCTAGGAGTAGTTTAGTTGTTAGAAAAAAAAATTCAATTTCTAGATTGATCACATTGATGTAATTTTAATGTTGATTAATTCCTTGTACAAACTCTTTGGTTTGTTTGGCTTTGAGTTTCTAGCTACTCGCTAGTTCTCGTCGGCTCGGTTTGTTTTCAATATATCGCCGTCGTTCTAAAAGATAAATTTCCCTAATTTCCACAATTTATTTTGGTGGTGGAAACCTGCAAGTGTGACGTATTTAAATCGGTGAATGCATCAATTCAAAGTAAATAGGTTTAGTGTGTAGTGATCAAGTTGGTTAAGCCACAATAGTGTGGATGTAAAGAATGAAAAGTGTTCACGGGTGTGTAGCTATTAAGATGATTGAAACCATAACTCCACAAGTTATGTGAATGAATTTGAAATAGAATTTCAAAGTATTAGATTAGCCCATTAAAATCACAATGACTTGGGTAATAATATTTGTAGGGTTGGAGATGAAATTGAGGTTTTTAAAGATTCGTAAGGATAATGTGTGACAAATGACGTGGCAGTTTAGGACGCACTTAGCGTTGAAGATAGTCTAAGGGTCAACTGACTTAGACCAAAATAATTTTATTTATTGATTGCTACATTTGTGGTATAAAATACATAAAGTACAAATTATGCTAACTTAATAAGACTGATCGGACGGTGCCCATGTAACATCACCTATAATTCTTCAGCCAAACCATTTCACCTTCCTCGAACATGGGTGCCAAACAAGACGAAGCCCCCTTGGACGCTAACCGGTTAACGATCTGAGGGGCAAGGAATGTGGGGTCAACCTATTTTCCAACCAATCAGTTAATCCCACTCTCATTTTTATAAAAGAAAAGTATTAAGAAATAATTGTGTTTTCAGTTAAACGGATTATACGTTTTTAGTGAAAAATAGTGAGAAACAACCATACTTACATGGCATTAACGCAACCGTGTGTTTTTCACTTTTTAGTTAAACCTCTATACATAGTTTAAGTTTTAGTTATAGTGATGCTGCAATTTGAGTTGGTGATTTGAATACCGGGCCAATTTGATGAATTAGAAACTAGCTAAGACGTCGGTTATGTTTCCCCGGTTAAACCATCTTGGCTACTTTCAACTAATGTTAGCAAATTCTCACCATAGACCATATCAACTTATAGTAGCACATCAATGCAAAACCAAATTATCTATTATCTAATATATATAATTCTGAAGTTTGGTGCCGTAAAGTCTCTATTGGGTCCATTTGCGGCACCCTAGTGGTATTTTTTTTTGTTTTTGTTTTTTTAAAGTTTCGGCCCGTAATAAATGTAATGAAAATCTGCCGATTGTGAATTTTGTTTTTGTTTTAGTTACGGTATCGTGTCTAACGCCACGGAAAGACTCGCCGCGTTTTGCTTTAGTTCCAGTACCGTAATGAAACCAGCTGAATGCTGATTTTTGTTTTTTGTTCCGGTACCGTAACAAACATGATGAAAACTGACTGATTTCGCGTAGACTCAACCGTCTCAATGCCTGGGATCGATAATGGTCGGGTTTTACCAACGATTGAGTTTTACCAACCGACATCACGCCATTGGTCCACCCCAATTTTTATATATATATTTTATTTTATTTTTGCCTTAGTTTTGATACAATAATGCACGTAACCGAAACCAACCGAATTCGCGTTGACTTACTGTATAAACGTTTGGGTTTTACCACCGCCCGGGTTTTACGAACCTACCCGGCGCACCGCACCGCAAAATACTAGTTTAAATATAAACCGTGAGCTCAAGATCGATAGAACACTTACACTGATAAGCAAAGAAGAAAGGATTGTAACAGAAGGAAGAAAATCTCAATATTTGCTTACATCTCATTCATCAGTTAGTTGCTTAAGTACAACTAATTACCAACTAACTGTTAGTTAGTGGTTATTTACAATAAGTCCCCATAGTATTTATCTATTACAAAATGACCCTTATACTTCTATGACATGTAACAATACCCTACCCTTATTAAAATCCTTGACTCAAGGATAAGTACAACAACAATTACATCATAAAATCTGGAAATCTAAGTTGAAACTCATCTCTAAACTCCTAGGTAGCATCTTCAATAGCTGAATCCTTCCATTGTATTAAAACTTGACCTGCAGCCCTGTTTCTCCTTTTAACCACTCTATTATCTAGCACTTTTAAAGGTTGCAACTTGAATCTTGGATCAACAGGTAATATAGAAACTGTTGTAGGTGGTCCGGAAGCCTTCTTTAATAATGACACGTGGAACACAGGGTGAATTTGAGCTTCTGCTGGCAAGTCCAATCTATATGCTACATTTCCCACCTTTTCTACCACTAAATATGGGCCATAGTATTTAGGAGATAACTTGTTGTAATTTGCAGGTCTAAGAGAAGCTTGCACATAAGGCTGGAGTTTCACAAATACCCATACACCAACATCAAAACTCCTGTCACTTCTCTTCTTATTGGCATATTGACTCATTTTGTTTTGGGCCTTATTTAAGGACTCTTTAAGCAGCTTAACCGTATTTTCCCGTACACACATAATATCATCCACTTCTGCCACATTAGATTCTCTATGAATATAGGGCACATGTATAGGTGGAGCATACCCATACAAGGCTTGGAATGGGGTAGCTTTAATAGCAGTGTGAAAATTAGTGTTGTACCAATATTCAGCCAAGGAAAGCCAGTTATCCCAAGATGTTGGTCGTTCTAGAACCATACACCTAAGGTATGCTTCTAAACACCTGTTGACCACTTCTGTCTGCCCATCTGTTTGCGGGTGGTAGGCAGTAGACATATTTACAGAAATGCCCTGGATTCTTGTGAACTCCTTCCAAAAACTACTAAGGAAGATGGTGTCCCTGTCAGACACTATTGTTGTAGGCCACCCATGTAATTTATAAACATTGTCAACAAAAGCTTGAGCAACTTGGCTAGCTGTACAGGGGTGAGCTAGTGACACAAAGTGTGCATAGTTGGTAAGTCTGTCAACCACAACAAAAATGACTGATTTACCCCTGGACTTAGGCAAACCAGTTATAAAATCCATACTAACATATGAAAAGACAAAGGTAGGTGTGGGTAATGGTTGTAACAACCCAGGGTAAGCTACTGTTTCAGACTTTACCTGTTGACAAACTGCATAATCTCTAATGAATTGTCTTACCCCTTTTGATTGCCCCTTCCAGTAAAACATACTTTTGACCCTTTGATAAGTAGCATTTATTCCAGAATGACCCCCAAGTGCCGAAGAATGGCATTCATGAATAATGTCCCTCTTAAGAACAGGATCTGCACCAACCACCAACTTATGTTTTTTTCTTAACAAATTGTCTTGCCAAGTAAAATGAGGAAATAAATTTCCTTGTTGCAGCTGCTGAATTAGTTGTTGCATATTAGGATCATTTTCCCAAGAAGACTTGATCCTATCTAAGAACAGTGGTTGGAAGGACAAAAGCGTGAGATTAAAAAGAGTAGTTCCCTGCACTCTAGAGAGTGCGTCAGCAGCTTTATTTTCTACTCCCTTTTTATATTGTATCTCAAAATCATATCCCATCAATTTAACTAACCATGAGTGTTGCAATGGTGTAGTAATCTTCTGATCAATTAAATGCTTAAGACTCTTCTGATCAGTCTTAATGATGAAATGACTAGCAATTAGGTAATAATGCCACTGTTTTGTTACAAGAATAATAGCCATGAGTTCCTTTTCATATACAGACAGAGTTTGCTGTTTGGGTGACAAAGCTCTGCTGATAAAGGCTAATGGGTGTTTATCTTGCATTAAAACAACTCCAATACCTCTATTAGAGGCATCGGTTTCCACAATGAAGGGTTGATTTAGATCAGGAAGGGCCAGAACTGGGGCAGAACATAAGGCTTTCTTTAGCTGTTCAAAGGCTAATTGTGCCTCATCTGACCATAGGAACCCATTCTTTTTTAGCAATTCATTTAGAGGTTTAGCAATCACTCCAAATGAACGAATAAACCTTCTATAGTACCCTGCTAGCCCAAGAAATCCCCTTAGTTGTTTGACTGTCTTGGGAATAGGCCATTGTAACACCACTTCTATCTTAGCAGGGTCGGTAGAAACCCCATTCTTGGATATGACATGTCCTAAATATTCCACTGATTGACCCCCAAAAGTACATTTAGATTGCTTTGCATACAATTGGTTATTTCTCAAAGTTTCCAAAACTTCATTTAGATGAACCAAGTGTTGTTGCATATCCTTGCTATAAACAAGGATATCATCAAAAAAAACCAACACACACTTCCTTAAATTTTTTTTAAAGGTTTGGTTCTTTAAAGATTGGAATGTAGCTGGGGCGTTAGTTAAGCCAAATGGCATTACCAAGAATTCAAACAGGCCCTCATGAGTGCGAAAAGCAGTTTTTGGAATATCTTGTTCACACATTCGTATCTGGTAGTATCCAGATCGAAGATCCAATTTAGAAAAGATAGTTGCCCCACCCAATTCTTCGAGTAACTCATCAATTAGGGGAATAGGAAACCTGTTTTTTACTGTAGCATCATTCAGTTGGCGGTAGTCTACACACATCCTCCAGGTAGCATCCTTTTTTTTAACCAATACTACTGGAGAAGCAAAGGATCTGTGACTGTTCCGAACCACTCCTATATCTAACAGTTCTTGTGTCATTCTCTCAATAACATCTTTTCGCACAGCCTGATATCTATAAGGTTTGAGATTGATGGTCTTGGTCTCATCCTTAAGGACTATTTTATGATCACACTGCCTGGAAGGAGGCAATGATTTGGGAATAGCAAATACATCCTCATATGCACTTAATAAAGCATGTAGGGTCTGATCATTAATTATGCCACCCATTTTAGACCCATGGTGTCCATCTTCATTATCTGTTGGGATCAACTGCAGACTGTACATTTGAGACTGAACAATCTTTGTAGGGAACTGCAGTATACTTGACATCTTTTCTACTGAGCAAAGACTGACCTTATTAGTTTTAGTACCCTTCAACATATAAGGTTCCCTTCTATCTTAAACTCCATGGTCATATTTCTAAAATTCCATGTGATGTTACCCAATGGTGTGAGCCATTGGATACCCAATACCATATCATAGTTTTCTAATGGAATGACGAGAACATCAGCACTAAACCATGTGCCCTGCATCATCCACTTGAAATCTGTACACATACTTTTACAGTTAAGCTGGTTCCCGTTGGCCACTGTTACTTTCATAGGTTTGACATCTTGAAGTGGGCATTTCAATTTAGCAGCTAGCTTCTGGTCTATGAAGTTATGGGTGGATCCCGAATCCACCAAAATATGGAGGGTTCTAGTTCCCATGGAACCTGTGATTTTCATGGTGGAATAGGAGGGCATGCCTGTAAGGGCATGAATGGAAATACAGGGTTCTTCAACCTCCACAGCCTCTTCATAAGATTCTGGTTCTTGATCATCATCAGATGCTAATTTAATAACAAAGAGTTGTCTATTTTTGCACTTGTGGCCTAGAGTGAACTTCTCTGGACACCAGAAACATTCTCCTCTAGCCCGCTTCTCATCTACCTCTTTAGTTGTTAATTTTTTTTGAATAAGTTGGCTTTGTATTTGGGGTAGGTAATAAGGGAAGTTTGGTGGCATGGGTAGGACCAGTAATCTTAGGGTTATAGGAAGTATTTGAATAGTTTGAAAATTTCTTAGTGTAAGAACCACTAAACAAGGTGTTATGGGCAATATCTTGTTGTTTGGCAATTGCATAGGCTTCTCTAAGATTCTTGGATTTAAACATTTTGACCATACATTTCAGTTCTGTTTTTAACCCACCCACAAACAAACTTACTGCATATGCTTCACAAATTGTAACCTTATTCAACAAGGCATCAAAAGCTAAGCAACATTCCTTCAAAGAACCAGTTTGATACAATACCTTGAGTTCTTCCATTGCATCTTCAAGAAGAACTTCAGAAAACCTTGTAGTTATTGCACCAACATATGAACTTCAAGGTAGTGTATCAATTGTGTAGTCACAGGATTTCGTATAAGCTTGGTGCCATTGAAGAGCAGAACCTTCTAGATTAACCACCGCCATTCTCAATTTTAGATGTTCAGGAGTACGGTCCATATCAAAGAAATGAGCACATTTATACAGCCAACCTTCCACGTCTTCGCCATTAAATTTAGGGAAATCAATACGACCATAACGAGTTGGTCGCAGATCCACCCCAACTTGTGACTCTGAAGACTGTGCACCAGCATTAAGGTTCTGACTTCGAAGTAATTGCTCTTGAATTGGAGCGAGCATTCTTTCCATCATCTTCTCCATATTGGATTGTAAATCCGCCATTGCAGCTTGCGAATTAGATTCCATACGAAAGATCATGCGTTCATGTTCCTTTAAGGTCTTATCGACTTCTTGCTGACGAGTGTTAACATTGGCAGCCATGTTCGGATAGCTAATTGGATGAATTAGGGTTGATTTTGAACGAATTGTGTTGAAATTGAACGAATTAGGTTGAAATTGATTGAATTAGGGCTGAGTTTTAACGAATTAGGGTTGAAATTGAACGAATTAGGTCTGAGTTTGAACAAAATAGGGTTGAAATTGATCGAACGAATGATCAATTAAGAAAGAACATAAACGAAATTGGAAAGTTTAATCGGAGTATTGACTGGAACTGAAAGAGAAAAAAAAATTCAGATGAATTTGGTCACCGGAATTAGGTAATCGGAATCAGGTCACCGGAGCTCCGAAGGATCGGTGCTCTGATACCACTTGATAAGCAAAGAAGAAAGGATTGTAACAGAAGGAAGAAAATCTCAATATTTGCTTACATCTCATTCATCAGTTAGTTGCTTAAGTACAACTAATTACCAACTAACTGTTAGTTAGTGGTTATTTACAATAAGTCCCCATAGTATTTATCTATTACAAAATGACCCTTATACTTCTATGACATGTAACATATACGTAGTGAATTGGAGACGAGGGAAGTGATATGAGAGAAAAATAGAAACGGTTACATAATTGTGTTAAGATAAGATGGTTTAAAATTTCTCAATCCAATATATTTCAATGAATTTTTTTTTTGAACGATATATTTCAATGAATTTAGATAAGTTGAACCATTTTGTATGAAACAAATCAAAAGGTTGTACTAAATATGCCCCGGATACAATCAAAATCAAGTTATTCATGTTAACAAAGCGGATCAAATTCATCAATTCTATTGAGTATAAATAACTAACTGGGAAAAAAGAAAATCCTTTCCTCTCTTCATTTAGCGTGATGGGTAGAGAGGAAAAATCAGAAAAGCTGGCAGGATTGAATTTGAGCCATGAAATATGTTTAGCTGTAACTAGTGTCATACTCGGCGCGTTGGGCCGGGCAGGTTGGTAAAATTTGGGCGATGATAAACCCAAACGTTGTCGGCAGTGGCAAAGCTTGGACTAAACACGAGGGGGGGGGGACTCAAAATGTATACAAAATTCACAAACGATGGGAGACGGACTCAAATTTTCGGCCTGAAACGCCTAAATTTACACTACGCATAAAAAATTTCGGACGAAAACAGGTAAATTTACACTACTACGCGAAAAAACTAGGGGGGGCTCCCCCGGCCCCAATAAAGCTTTGCCAATGGTTGTCGGTCCCGGGTGTTGAGACAGTAAGTCAACACAAATTCGATTGGTTTCGGTTAAGTGCGTTATGACACCGGAACTAAAAACCAAAAATAAAACAAAAGGCATATAAAATTTGAGGTGGATCAATTGAGTGGCGTCAATCGGTAACACTCGGGCGTTGGGAATGTAACACCCCGACCAAAAGCGGATTATACATCGGGGCGCCACATATTGCTTCATTACTCGCGACACTATTGGTGTCAATATTTATTAATACACATTTTATCGCGCACGCGCAGCGGGGAAAATATAGAACATAAATCAAACATAAATCAATATATTTTAAATTATAACATTCAAACAACATTAACTTGTCTTGATACATTTTAATCTAGGTCCAAAAGTAAAAACGTCCTATGTGTCCACAAGCTCCAAAACAGCTACTGCAAACCTGGACATGTGTTAAAATAAACGTCAAACACTTGCGTGTTGGTGAGGAATCAAGTTTAATACAATACATAGATAACAATAAATCTGCGCGCAACATGTGTATGTCTGGTTTTCAACAAGGGTGTAATCTGATCGGGACCAACTCTAAGAGACAAGACTGCCAGTGCTCACAATTGAGCTCACAAACAAGACTAACTGTGCAAGTGTAACAAAAGAGAAAATCATAAACGAATGTTCTCCCGTGTTCATCTAATGGTACCATGAAAACTGCGGAATAGACCGTCCATACGGTTAATGATCCACACATACAAATAAACAGCCAAGTCTACGTCCTCAACACATGGGATACTGCGCGACTAAAGTTCATAAACAGTTTAAGACTCAAGTTTTGTATGAACACATGAACATCCCAAAGCATTTAAAATAAAAAGGGATTAGATACGAGATAACTCACTTGATAAACGATGCGGTGTAAGATAAAGCAAGAACCAACTTTAAACAAGCACAAGTTAACCTATAAGTAAGATTATTGTTTTAATGATCTGTTTTAAGTCTTGATTATAAGTTAGCATAATTAATAAGTAAATTATTATATATAATATATATATAGTACCGGAAAAGCAGGGAAGAACAAGGAGGAAGACGGAGGCAAGAGAGGAGACGGCAGGAGGACAACGGCAGAGAGCAAAAAGGGAGGAAGAGATAATGAGAGAGATTAAGTGTTTTGTGTGTGAAGTGTTAGGAAAATATTATTATTACTTATAGAGAAACCCTAGGAGACATAAACCCTAGAAAAAGGGGAAAAGATCTCAAAAAGTAAAAGAAAAGATATCAACGGTAAAAAGTTCTGAAAAGTAAAGATATCAAAAGATATGGCAGCTGCAGGGGGCAAGATAAAGCTGACAGGGAACAGTAAAAAGCATGGGCGGATCAGATAAAGGTACTGGTCAAGCATGGCAAAAGCAGATCTCAAAAGATTATGTCAGTCACTTTATCTGTCAACCAATGGGGTTGGTGCGCATGCTGCGCCGAAAGTAACTATTCAGACATTAGATGGGTTAGGTCAACGGCTCAAAAGATAAGACAACATAAAAGCAAACGGCTAGATTTAAACAGAAGATACAAGGGTTAAGCGCGAGAAGGCTGAGTGCGCGAGCGCGAAGGCTGGCACAACAATCCTTAGCGTGCTGCGGGAAGAGTCACAATTCCTTAGCGTGCTGCGTGAACTAGAATTCTAAGCGCATCGCGGGAAGAACATACATTCTTAGCGCATTGCGGGAAGAACATGCATTCTTAGCGCGCTGCGAGAAGAGTTCTCTTCACGCATCGCAGGAACAAGATGTCTTCACGCAGGCTTCCATGTAAGGAGTCTGGCGCGTGGAGCTGCAGACATCCTTAGGCGGAAAGAACCAAAGGACAAGCATAGAGTTGAGGGAAACAAGGCTTAAGGGCGGGACGGCGACAAGAGGGAAAAGAAGGCGGAATGAGAGAAGGAAGAGGGAGGGGACGGCGGAAAGAAAGAGAGAGAAAGAGGCGGGAAGGAAATATATATTATTATTAAAAGTAAAATATAAGTATAAATAAATATTAAATCATAAAAGAAAGAGATCGGATAAGGGAAACGGGTACCTGGGTCGGGTCGGATCAGGGCAGATGTCACAGTCTCCCCTACTTTAAGAAATTTCGTCCCGAAATTTATCTCGAAGTAGGTTGCGCAGAGAACAGGTGCGGGTACTTGATCTTCATTTGATCTTCCCTTTCCCATGTAAACTCGGCTCCGCGCTTGGACTCCCAACGAACTTTCACGATAGGGATACGACTGCGCTTGGTTTGCTTAACCTCGCGATCCATAATCTCAACAGGCTTCTCAACGAAATGCATAGATTCATCAACTTGAACTTCATCGAGTGAAATGTGAAGGTTCTCGTCAGCTAAACACTTCTTGAGATTGGATACATGGAACGTTGGATGCACATTACTGAGCGCGGGCGGCAGGTCAAGTCTGTAGGCAACTTTTCCCACACGCGCGAGAATCTTGAATGGTCCAACATATCGAGGAGCAAGCTTACCTTTCTTCCCAAAGCGGACAACACCTTTCCAGGGCGACACTTTGAGGAGAACAAGATCACCAACTTGAAATTCGAGAGGCTTTCGCCTACGATCTGCGTAACTCTTCTGTCGGCTTCTGGCAGTCAGCAGATGATCACGGATCTTGGCGATTTTATCGGTTGTCTCTTGAACAAGTTCGGGTCCTGTGATTTGAGTTTCACCCACTTCGCTCCAACAAATCGGGGAGCGGCACTTACGACCGTAAAGTGCTTCAAATGGGGCCATACCAATACTGGAATGATAGCTGTTATTATAAGAGAACTCGATCAAAGGCAGGTGCGAATCCCAATTACCCCCAAAATCAAGAACACAAGATCGGAGCATATCCTCAAGAGTTTGAATAGTTCGCTCAGACTGACCGTCAGTCTGAGGATGATATGCCGTACTCATGTCCAAGCGAGTTCCTAGCGCAGATTGGAGAGATTTCCAAAAGCGAGATATAAAACGGCCATCGCGATCGGATATGATGCTCAAAGGAGTACCATGACGGCAGACAATTTCCTTGACATAAAGCTGCGCGAGTTGCTCAACACGGTAGTTTTCACGAATGGGCAGAAAGTGAGCAGATTTAGTCAATCGATCCACTATTACCCAAATGCTATCATGTTTGCTTGCTGTCAAAGGTAACTTGGTAATAAAGTCCATCGCTACACATTCCCATTTCCACGTAGGAATTTCTGGTTGTTCGAGCAAACCAGATGGTCGTTGGTGTTCAGCTTTAACTTTAGAACAAGTCAGGCACTTAGCTACGAACACAGCAATATCCTTTTTCATACCGGGCCACCAATAAGTTATGCGCAAATCCTTGTACATCTTATCAGCGCCGGGATGAATAGAATACCGAGATTTGTGCGCTTCACACAGGATATCAGCGCGAAGATTCTCATCACAAGGGATCCAGATGCGACTGAGATAGCAGAGAATTCCACTCAGATTAGGGACAAAGAGTGCTTCCGCGCCACACGCTAACTCGGCGCGAAGGTTACCATTACTGATGGATGCGCGCTGCGCGTCACGAATACGCGATTCAAGGTTGCTTTGAATCGGCGCGAAGTGAAGCTGGGTGCGCGGCAAGATACAGTTAAGTTGGCAGGTTTTTCGGCTGAGCGCATCGGCTACCACATTAGCCTTACCAGGATGATACCGGATCTCACAATCGTAATCGCTGATGAGTTCGTTCCATCGGCGTTGCCTCATGTTAAGTTCCTTTTGATCAAAGATATGCTGAAGGCTTTTATGGTCAGTGTAAAGGATACACTTAGTACCATAAAGGTAGTGTCTCCAGATCTTTAAGGCAAAAACAACTGCACCAAGCTCGAGGTCGTGAGTTGTATAATTCTTTTCGTGAATCTTAAGTTGCCTTGATGCGTAAGCGATAACCTTGCCTCGTTGCATAAGAACACAACCGAGACCTTGGTTGGATGCATCGCAATACACGACAAAATCATCATTACCCTCAGGTAGCGCAAGAACAGGAGCTTTACACAACAAACGCTTGAGCGTCAGAAAGGCTTCTTCTTGCTTCGAGCCCCAAATATACGGTTTACCTTTGTGCGTCAGAGCTGTTAAAGGCAAAGCGATCTTCGAGAAGTTCGAAATAAAGCGCCGGTAATAACCAGCTAAGCCTAGAAAGGAACGGATCTCAGAAGGAGAGG
Organism: Bidens hawaiensis; assembly: GCF_021521415.1. Taxonomy (NCBI): domain Eukaryota; kingdom Viridiplantae; phylum Streptophyta; class Magnoliopsida; order Asterales; family Asteraceae; genus Bidens; species Bidens hawaiensis. Next base: position 1,110,705 of record NW_027491474.1, read on the forward strand.
ATGGCGTAATCCAGTTCTTGATTGCTTCAATCTTGGATGGGTCGACATGAATACCCATCTTGTTTACAACATGACCAAGAAACTGTACTTCATCAGACCAGAATTCACACTTGGAAAGCTTAGCATAGAGCTGCTCGGTTCGAAGCTTCTGCAACACCAACCGAAGATGTTGCTCATGCTCGGCCTTGGTCTTAGAATACACCAGAACATCATCGATAAACACGATCACGAATTTATCCAAGAAAGGCCTACACACCCGATTCATAAGATCCATGAAAACGGCGGGTGCGTTGGTTAGACCGAAGGACATGACCAAGAATTCAAAATGGCCATAACGAGTTCGAAAAGCAGTCTTCGGAACATCTTCATCGCGGATGCGCAACTGGTGATAGCCAGAGCGGAGATCAATCTTCGAGAAACAAGAGGCACCTTGGAGTTGATCAAAGAGGTCGTCAATACGCGGTAAGGGATACCGGTTTTTAATGGTGAGTTTGTTCAACTCGCGGTAATCAATACACATGCGAAACGATCCATCTTTCTTTTTAACGAACAACACCGGAGCACCCCAGGGCGAAGAGCTAGGGCGAATGAATCCTTTAGCAGTCAACTCTTGAAGTTGGCTGGCCAATTCTTGCATCTCAGCGGGTGCAAGACGGTAAGGAGATTTAGCCACGGGGGAAGCACCAGGGACAAGATCAATACGGAACTCGACTTCACGAGCGGGAGGGATACCAGGAAGATCATCAGGAAAAACTTCAGGGAAATCACGCACAACAGGGATATCGCGAAGCTTCTTCTCTTCAACAGGTTTAACCACATGGGCTAGGAATGCAATATACTTCTTCCGCATGAGCCTTTGGGCTTCGGCGCAAGACATAAGTTTAAGACCACTGGAGGGTTTTTCGCCGTAAATGTAAAGATCACCATTTTCTCGAGGTAGGCGAATCAATTTCTTGGCGCAATTAACTTCGGCGCGATTATGCGAGAGCCAGTCCATACCAATAATAACATCAAAGCTTCCAAGAGGCATGGGGATGAGGTCGATTAGAAAATCGTTTTCGTTAAGATTAAGCGTACAATCTTTAATCACCGAGTTAATTAAAACAGTTTCACCGTTAGCCAATTCAACTGAAAAATCTTCTTTTAAATCGTTGCGCGGTCGCGCAAGCTTCTGCTCGAAGGCGCGAGAGATAAAGCTTCGATCGGCGCCAGTATCAAAAAGTACAGAAGCATAAAATCCGTTAAGTAAAAATGTACCATTAACTACGTCATTATTCGCTTGCGCTTGGTGCGCGGTTATGTTAAAAGCTCGTCCACGCGTCACTTGGTTCGAAATCTGGTTCACCGGATTCGCTTGCGTAATCTGAACTTGTAGTCTTGGGCACGCGTTCCGGAAATGACTGGGATCACCGCAGTTAAAGCACGATCTGGGTCGTGGGTTTTGGTAGATTGATTGTGGGTTCTGCGGGTAGACTGGTGGTGTTGGCGCAATTGGGTTTGCGGGAAGGATTCTACAGTTTTCAGCAGTGTGACCAGTACGGCCACATCGGTTACAAAGTCGACACGGGGTTTGGGTTGGGTGGTGAAATCTACAGGTTGGGCAAAAGGGATGGTTTCCTGTGTAAGGTTTCTTAGTTGGCGGGGCAGGGAGTGCTGGATTGGTTAAGGCATAGTTGTGGACTATAGGGGGAGTTGGGTAGGCTGATAGTGGGTTAGGCGTGTAAACTGGAGGTTGGTAAACGGGTTGCTGGACAATGGGCGGGTTGGTAAGCGCATAGGCCTTGCGCCTGCGCTTGAGGTTGTTATGGTTTGAGTGTTCAGGTTTGGTTTCTGTTGGTTCAGGGGCAGTCTTGGTGAGTTTGGTCTTCTCAGTTCCCCGCAGGAACAGGGTTCCTGCTCTGACATGGTTGTCGCTGAGCACAGCGGCCAACTCAATGGCGTCAGAGAGGGTTACTGGGTTTCTGGCCCATACAGAATCTTGAATTTCCATGGGGAGACCCCCAAGGAATTTCTCGATTGCTCGGCGTGAAGGGGTAACAAGGTGAGGGACCAGTAAGCTTAGCTCGTGGAAGCGCGTCGCGTACTCGCGCGCTTCACCGCTGTATTGCTTCAAGTTCCAGAATTCTTCCTCCAGGCGCTTAATTTCGTTGGGAGGGCAGAATTCTCGCGTAAGAATCTCCTTGAATTCCTCCCATGTCATGCTAGAAGCAGCCTCTGCGCCACGCGCATGAGCTACTCCATTCCACCATGTAAGCGCTCTGGATTCCAGGACACTGGAAGCATATAGGGTTCGTCTTTCTGAGGGGCATTGGGTATGGAGGAAAGTGTTTTCAATCTTTTCGAGCCATTGGAGCATCACGGTGGCTCCTTCAAGACCTGTGAACTTCGGAGGGTTACCCGCATTAAAGGACTTAATGTTATAACTCGAGGTGTTGGTATTGTTTTGGCTCAAAGCTTGGGCTATTGCGGCGGCCATTTCCTGGGAACGTTGCTGTCTACGCATGCGCGAGGCTTCTCTTCTCTGAAATCGGCGAGATAGCGGAGGCATTCTATAAAAGTTTTAATTTTAGTTAATATCTTGGTTTTATCGCAAAGTATAACTTTATAAAGCTTGGTTTCACGGAGTTAGATGCTATCAAAAGTTAAAGTAAAATAAATGACCCCATATGCAGACTTAATAAAGGTAACAAATTCAAATCAGAAATCGACAATTCATGCATCACCATGACTTTCCGAATTCCCAATTTAAAATATACGAGTAAACGAGTATTGGAGATTGACGATTCATGTATCACCATGACTTTCCAATCTTCAATATAAAATATACAAGAAAATGAGTATTGGAGGTTGACAATTCATGTATCACCATGACTTTTCAAGTCTCCAACCTCAGAACATAATCGTAAATGGAAATTGAAAATCAACTATTCATGTATCACCATGACTTTTCGGATTTTCAAATCCCACAAACGAATATGTAAGTAAAATCAATAAAAATCGAAATTCAACCGAAATCGAAATATCGCGAAATAGAACATAAAATCATATACTGCGCAAGTGCGAGCATATTCATAAATAACGAGTAATTAACAATAAGCGCGCAAACATGAGATTTCTCTCATGCGCGAGAAGGGACTCTTAGGTATTCTAGGCCGTTACGTCTAACCACCTATCCTAAAGTCAACGAGCTCTGATACCAATCTGTAACACCCCGACCAAAAGCGGATTATACATCGGGGCGCCACATATTGCTTCATTACTCGCGACACTATTGGTGTCAATATTTATTAATACACATTTTATCGCGCACGCGCAGCGGGGAAAATATAGAACATAAATCAAACATAAATCAATATATTTTAAATTATAACATTCAAACAACATTAACTTGTCTTGATACATTTTAATCTAGGTCCAAAAGTAAAAACGTCCTATGTGTCCACAAGCTCCAAAACAGCTACTGCAAACCTGGACATGTGTTAAAATAAACGTCAAACACTTGCGTGTTGGTGAGGAATCAAGTTTAATACAATACATAGATAACAATAAATCTGCGCGCAACATGTGTATGTCTGGTTTTCAACAAGGGTGTAATCTGATCGGGACCAACTCTAAGAGACAAGACTGCCAGTGCTCACAATTGAGCTCACAAACAAGACTAACTGTGCAAGTGTAACAAAAGAGAAAATCATAAACGAATGTTCTCCCGTGTTCATCTAATGGTACCATGAAAACTGCGGAATAGACCGTCCATACGGTTAATGATCCACACATACAAATAAACAGCCAAGTCTACGTCCTCAACACATGGGATACTGCGCGACTAAAGTTCATAAACAGTTTAAGACTCAAGTTTTGTATGAACACATGAACATCCCAAAGCATTTAAAATAAAAAGGGATTAGATACGAGATAACTCACTTGATAAACGATGCGGTGTAAGATAAAGCAAGAACCAACTTTAAACAAGCACAAGTTAACCTATAAGTAAGATTATTGTTTTAATGATCTGTTTTAAGTCTTGATTATAAGTTAGCATAATTAATAAGTAAATTATTATATATAATATATATATAGTACCGGAAAAGCAGGGAAGAACAAGGAGGAAGACGGAGGCAAGAGAGGAGACGGCAGGAGGACAACGGCAGAGAGCAAAAAGGGAGGAAGAGATAATGAGAGAGATTAAGTGTTTTGTGTGTGAAGTGTTAGGAAAATATTATTATTACTTATAGAGAAACCCTAGGAGACATAAACCCTAGAAAAAGGGGAAAAGATCTCAAAAAGTAAAAGAAAAGATATCAACGGTAAAAAGTTCTGAAAAGTAAAGATATCAAAAGATATGGCAGCTGCAGGGGGCAAGATAAAGCTGACAGGGAACAGTAAAAAGCATGGGCGGATCAGATAAAGGTACTGGTCAAGCATGGCAAAAGCAGATCTCAAAAGATTATGTCAGTCACTTTATCTGTCAACCAATGGGGTTGGTGCGCATGCTGCGCCGAAAGTAACTATTCAGACATTAGATGGGTTAGGTCAACGGCTCAAAAGATAAGACAACATAAAAGCAAACGGCTAGATTTAAACAGAAGATACAAGGGTTAAGCGCGAGAAGGCTGAGTGCGCGAGCGCGAAGGCTGGCACAACAATCCTTAGCGTGCTGCGGGAAGAGTCACAATTCCTTAGCGTGCTGCGTGAACTAGAATTCTAAGCGCATCGCGGGAAGAACATACATTCTTAGCGCATTGCGGGAAGAACATGCATTCTTAGCGCGCTGCGAGAAGAGTTCTCTTCACGCATCGCAGGAACAAGATGTCTTCACGCAGGCTTCCATGTAAGGAGTCTGGCGCGTGGAGCTGCAGACATCCTTAGGCGGAAAGAACCAAAGGACAAGCATAGAGTTGAGGGAAACAAGGCTTAAGGGCGGGACGGCGACAAGAGGGAAAAGAAGGCGGAATGAGAGAAGGAAGAGGGAGGGGACGGCGGAAAGAAAGAGAGAGAAAGAGGCGGGAAGGAAATATATATTATTATTAAAAGTAAAATATAAGTATAAATAAATATTAAATCATAAAAGAAAGAGATCGGATAAGGGAAACGGGTACCTGGGTCGGGTCGGATCAGGGCAGATGTCACAGGGAAGATCCGAGCATTGCCGATCCCAGAAGTTGAGGCGGCGAGTCTACGCAAATTCGCCTGATTTCCGTCACACTGGTTACGGTTACCGAAATTAAAACAAAATGCAGTGAATCTGCGCGAATACGTTCGGTTTCCATTATGTTTGTCACAGTACCAGAACTAAAAGAAAAATATTCAAGGACCGATATGGTGCCGCCAAGTGGCCCAATCAGTACTTTACGCAAATTCGGCTGATTTCCGTCACATTGGTTACGATACAGAAATTTAAAACAAAATGCAGGGAGTCTACGCAAACTCGTTCGGTTTTCGTTATGTTTGTCACGGTACCATAACTTAAAAAAAAACAAAATTCAAGTACCAATACAGTGCCGCCAAATAACCCAATGCATAGTGCGACACCAACAGGGGTGGTTCGTGAAACAGCAAAAACAAGTTAGGGCTTTAGGCTCATACTTAATTAAGGCCCCCAAGTCTAAAAGAACATTATATATAGATATAATATAATTGGTAAACTAAACTCAAAGTAATGTATCGGTGTTGTGATAGGCTTGGTTGTTACTAAAGTATATATTATGAGTTCAAAACTTTTAATAAGCAAATTTTTTTTCTTTAACAATTATCATGAAGCCCCAAAATTTTGTTTCAATTTAGGCCTCCACATTCGTTGAGCCGGCCCTGGACATCAAAGTTTGTAAATAATAATTTTGAGATTTATAATTGTTGTATACAAAAAAGCTAAAGTTTTATATGACATAAAGTCAAAATAATTGGCAATAAAAAATCAAGAAAATTGAATCCAAATATTTGGTAAACTCATTACTGGGGTATGAACATAAATACATAATGAATGATACACAAGTAAACAGCAACACAGAGGGTAGCCCTTTTTTTCTACTTATTTTTTTTTATCTGAGCGACAGAAAGTAGCCCATTTAACTCATTATATTTACACCGGTAAAATATATAACTTATAACCTAATAATTGTGAGCTTTAGTCTCACTTGAGACACAGGGTGGCAGGTAAAAAAAGAAATTAGTTATTTACTAAAATACTAATTTCACTCACTATTTTGAAAAATAAGCCCATTTAAACAATATATTATTCTTTTTCCTTACTATGTTTAGAACAACCCTCAATAATCGGGTGAGCCTTTTTAAAACGGGATGCCAACTAACCCTACTAATTTTGACGCACCAGGCATTAACTTACCCATGAACACCATCAAGAAGGTTTCAAACATGTGACCATAAGCCTTAACCATTACTACATGCCATTAAACCGGAAGACCAACCGACTTCCATTTAATCTTATTACTTTAATAACATAAAATCGTTTTAACATCAAATATATTACCTTAATAAAAAAATATATAAATAATAAATTTCATAAAAATATTAACTAGTATCAAATCAACTCATACATATAAACTCACCAGCCAATAAACCCCAATAAAAATGGTTGAGGCGAGAAAATGAAAGGTTATGAGTTCAAGTCTTACATGTGACCAAAAAAAAAATAGAGGTTTTCATATTGGGTTAGGTTTCCTCGTAACTTCATAAGAATGGGTTGAAAATGTTCGAGTAAGTCAATGACCATTCGTGATCTAGATGAGATCGTTCAAAGTAAAACATATAAACTCACCAACTTCAATCCCAACAATTTTAATGCTAGGATGAGTTACTTTTTAGGTATGGTTTTATATTTTATTAATCATTTATTTCATTAATTTAATTTTCTTTTACAAAATGAAACTAATTTATAAATTTAGAAAAATTAACCACCTATAAGCTAAATAAAAACTTCAAAATAACATTATTTTTTAAGTTTTCATAATATAATTATCAAACTACCCATCAAAATATGAGAAGAATAAAAAAGTCTCAATGTCAACTGACATAAAATGAGAATACATTTTGAGGTGTCATCTTTGTGTTCATTTTCTTAGGCTGAGGGGTGTGGAGCGCGAGAAAGGGCGCGTGAGGCCATCCGCTCGCGTCCCGGGGCGCGAGCACCACACCACCAAGGCGCGAGAGGGGCGCGAGCGCGGATTTCCAGGCGGGCGCAAAGGTGATCGCGGGAGAAGAGAGAGGAAAAGCTGGTGGGCCCACCCAAAAGAGCCGTTGAGCTCGGGTTTTTTTTTAAAAAAACCTTTACAAAATCCTATATAATACCCCTAAATCAACCCATTTTAACCATATCAAACACAACTTCAATCTCCAAACTCATATATAATATCCCAAACTCCTTTATAAAACCCAAATTTTTTTTCCTATATATAACCCATTTCATATAAATCAATTACCACAACTTCAAAAAAAAATCCAAAAACAACCCATCGTCCCAATTTTTTTTTAAAAAATAATGTCGTCGTACTCGTCTGATTCCGACTCCTCCGAAGAGGATGATTTGCTTCTTCATGTAGGGGGAGTTTTGACCGCAACCGTGGTCAATCTCTTGCAAAATCAAGCCCATCAACCCCGACTCCCGAGGGTTAGAGCACCACCTCGTGATCGTGATCGATCGGGTGCTAACGATACTTTGATGAGGCATTATTTTAGCCCTCAACCGGTATACGCGGAGTCGGTTTTTCGAACTCGTTTTCGAATGAGCAGGCAATTGTTCACGCGTATAGCGAGTGATTTAGAGGCACGGTATCCCTTTTTTCAACAAAGGGAGGATGCTAGGGGTCTTCCCGGTTTTACCCCTCTTCAAAAATGCACGGCTGCTATCCGTCAATTAGCGTACGGCATCTCGTCGGACGCTTTGGATGAGTATTTACAGATGTCGAAAAGGGTTGCACGTGAATCCCTTCATTTTTTCTGCCAAGGTAAAAAACATTAATTTTACTTTTTATTAAATATTTATTACATTTTGTAATATATATTGTACGTAGGAGTCATATCGACTTACGCTCGGAGATATCTGCGTAAACCTACAACGTATGACATCCAACGCATATATGAGGTGCACGCAGAAAAACATGGTTTTCCTGGGATGCTAGGTAGCATCGATTGTACGCATGTTGGATGGGCTATGTGTCCAACGGCCTGGCGAGGTCAGTTCCACCGTGGTGATCATGAAGGGCCGACCCTCATACTTGAGGCGGCGGTGTCACAGGATCTTTGGTTTTGGCATGCTTTTTTTGGTGTTGCTGGGTCAAATAACGACCTTAATGTTATCGATCAGTCACATTTGATCAACGACCTTATCGACGGGGTTGAACCACCTCAATCTTTTGTTGCAAATGGAGAACTCTTCAAGTACGGGTACTATCCGGTCGATGGTATTTACAACGAATGGGCTGTGTTAGTTCAAGCTTTTACAGATCCAATCGCCGACAAACGGAAGTATTTTACGAAGAAGCAAGAGTCTGCTAGAAAAGATATTGAAAGAGCTTTTGGAGCTATAAAAAAACAATATTATGTTCTGGCGAACCCGATACGTTATTGGACTCGGGAGAGGATAATGGACGTCGTCTACACGTGTCTTATCCTACACAACATGACGTTAGAAGACGAGGGCAAAGCTATATGCCAAAACTACCAAGGTGACATTCCGCCACAACCGTCCACAATCAGTGATCAACAAAAACTTCATAACATAGCAAATATCAAGAGCCGTGAGATACACGGGGATCTTCGACATGAGTTGGTTGAACATTTGTGGGCGAGGCGACCAGATGATCTTGTATTAGATTAGTTTTATTATTAAATATTATTGTTTGTTTAATTTTTAGTATGTTTTTTTTTATTATGAATTTTCAAAAAAATGTGTGTTTTTTTAAATAATTTCTTGTTTTTTTAATAATACGTTTTTTTAATACATTTATAAAAAAATAAAAAAATAAACCGCTCGCGCCCCCTCTCGCGCCCCTCCACACCAGGGCCAGGGGCGCGAGCACCACAACCAACACCCATCTTATCAAGTTTCTCTCTCTGCCACACGTCACAATATTATTGGCTGGAACCCCCACTCGCGCCCCCTCTCGCGCCCCCCACACCCCTCAGCCTTATCTTATCAATAACCTAACATATTAACACACACGCATACATGCATGTAAGTAGGTGTAGAAACAAAGAGGATATGATGTTGATGATGATGGAAGATGGGTGCATGTACATACATGGATGGGCATGACCATGGGAAGCAAATCTTTTTGAAGGAATCAAAAGGGTGGCCACCCCACCCCACCTGCCCAAGATATGGTAAGTGCACATGATTTCACAACTTACATCACTTGTATATCTTCTCAAGATTTTTGTGGCTCCCACCACTTGAATCCCTATGCCCAACTAATCTTCTTTGTTCATATGGGTAAATCTCAAATTAAGAATGACAAATGTTTATTTCCCCTAAAGTAAACAGCTATTTAAATTTTTATTTATTTTTAAAACAAAGACACTAGACACCTGGGATCACCCTTGCAATACATTATACTTCTGCTTAAAGAATAAAGTGTGATGATCCAACCCACCCATCAATAGCTAATTAATGAAAAAACCCTCTGGCTCCACCCACAGAGAGTTTATCAAAAACCGAAAAAGAGCTACAAAATTATCGCTAAAGTTACATATGATATGACTCGTTCATATCATCATATGTGAGTGATTCAGACACATGTAAATATGTTATATGCTCATGTGCATTACAAGAAATTAAAGTTTATTGTCCAACACAAAAAGCGTGAAATCTTTAAATTTATTGTTTTAATTCAACCAATATGCAAATCAAATACGTAACCAATTAAATTCAGATTTCAATTTGAGTAATTTTATTTTTATCGAACCAGACATCCTTTTAAAATTTGTTTGTTTTCTAAAGTTTTTAAGTAATTTATATGTATTTAAAAATAACTGAAATTGCTTGTTTGTTTGTTGAGTTAGAATTAAATATAAAACTGGACAGATTTAAAAATTAAAACCCATAACCAAAAGTAAAGTTACATAGTGTTTTTTGTGGGCCTCTCTCCTCCCATCTATCTCATTGACTAAATGATAATTTTTATTTTAAGATAATAAACATAATTTCACAACACATATTATGTTAGTATTCAGCTTTAAACCTACACTTAAAGTATACAAAAGGCTTACTTTAAATCTATAATTATAAAATTAAGTACTCATTTTAGTTCCAGTTGCACTGGAAACTTTATTAAGAAAGGGCTGATTAAAAAAGAAAATTTTCACCTTTATTTTAATTTTTATTCTATTTATAGAGTTTGATGTAGTAATTATGAAAATATATTTGTGTCGATACACAAGAAAAACACCTTTAAAACTACAATTTTATCAACAACATATCGTGTTGCATCTTTATGTAAACGCTGGTTTATCGTCTAAGATGTTGATTAATCGTCTAAGATGATCAAAACCTAAATTAGTTGAGCTTTAAAAAAAGTCAACCTAATAAAAAGTAAAAGGTAATACAATCATCTTGAGTACACTAGATAAATGAAACCTTTTAAATGTCTATATATTTATATATGTTAAGTTAGATGAAAATTGATTGTAATTTATTCATTTACCAAACCACAATAACTTTGAAATATGAATAGTTAGATGGAACCAAACTCTCAAAGAATCTTTTGATTATAATATAAACATCCAAGATTTTGGTTGTATTCTTTATTTGATTTAAAATTTCCCATTTGCACCCTTACAAAACTTTGCCCCTTGCTTGCCTTATAATCCAAAAATATTAAGAGGTGGGAAGATCTTTGGATGAAATCTGGTCAGATCTTGCTTTGTGGGTTGTAGATTTTGCTGTCTCTTTCTTTCACATAAATAAAAACTTCCATCTTTTCCCATTTTCCCATCATCAAAAATACCAACCAAACCCCTCCAAATAAATTCTATCTTTTTTTAGAAAACTTGTTCATCTTGTTTGATTGAAATCTTGAATCTTGATCACATGGGTGTTGCAGCAGATTCTCAGTTTCATGTTCTTGCTGTTGATGATAGCATCATTGACAGAAAACTGATTGAGAGATTGCTCAAAACCTCATCTTATCAAGGTAATTATTCATCTTTTGATTTATTTATCAAATAACAATACGAGTGAGTTTGTGAGTACTTAATGTTCATATGGTTTACAGTTACAACAGTTGATTCTGGAAGTAAGGCTTTAGAGTTTCTGGGATTTCATGAAGATGATGTTGAAGTTAACTCAAACCAACCATGTGTGTCACCAATTACCAAATAATAGTCAGGTTTGTAATATAAATGAAATGAGTTTTTTATGCATATTATATTTCTTTTTGAATGATTGTTGAATCATTTTTCTAACTGTTTTTGCAGGAAGTTGAAGTGAACCTGATAATTACAGACTATTGTATGCCTGGAATGACAGGCTATGATTTGCTCAAGAAAGTTAAGGTATGATTCTTTTATTTTTTTTATTTATTTAATATGAACTGATTTGATTGAGGTTTAGTTTTAGTCTTAGAGCATTCTCTTCTCATCTTCTATCCCTAAACCAAAAATTATTCTAAAAATAACTATATTTTCTCTCTCTGTTTCAATTAAATGATATTTTTTATACCTTTTATCATTACTTTTCTCTTTCCTTCACTCACAACCACTCTTAAAATATATTAAAAATTATAGGGAATGAACATTAACTTTTCAAATATACAGAAAAATCACTACTTTTTCTAAAAATATAAAAACTCTTCACTCACAACACCCTAAATCACTCTCTAAATTATAAAAACACCCCTCACATTAAATGAGGGGTTGGATAAGAATGCTCTAAGAGCATTTTCATCCCACCCCTTATCCTTAAACCAAAAATTACACTAAAACTCACTACATTTTCTCTCTCTATTTCAATTAAATAATATTTTTTATACCTTTTATCATTATCTTTTTTCTTTACTTCACTCATAACCACTTTCAAAATATATTAAAAAATTATATGGGGTGAACAGTAACTTTTCAAATATACAGAAAAATCACTACTTTTTCTAAAATATAAAAACTCTTCACTTACAACACCCTGAATCACTTTCTAAATTATAAAAACACCCCTCACATAAAATAAGGGGTTGGATGAGAATGCTCTTTAGCTTTTAGAATTTAAACTGAAAAATAGAATAAAATTAAATAAAAATGTATATTTAGAGAAATTTATGCTTAAAAATATTACATATAACCTATTGCCTAGAAGGTAAATTCATGAATAGAAAGATGTAGCCTCGTAGAAGCATCACCTAATTTGTTTTAAGACATATGTAAGTCAATTTAAAAGTTAGATTAATATGTGCTAATATACATGCATAGACAAAACTAAATCCATGGTTTTGATATTATTTAGATTATATAAAACTAGGAAAAATATTAATAACAAGTAGTTGATATGTTTGAAGAGGCATATATTGAAAATTATCTTTGCTATACAGAACACCGTCTATAACAAGTTCTTTTTGTAATTTTTTTTAGATTATTAGATAAGAAAAACAAATTAACAACTTGATATTTGAATCACAGACATAGAATTTTGCATTAATAATTGGCATGTTTAACTTATGATTTTATCTGATATAAGTTTTCTATTTATTTTACAGAAATCTTCATCTCTAAAGGATATACCAGTCGTCATAATGTCATCAGAGAATGTTCCTTCAAGGATTAGTAGGTAAAAACTTTAATCTCGTCATTTATCAATCATATATATGTTTATGTTTTTATTTTCAACCGAACCTTAATATTTTGTGATCTGACATAATATCATTTTGGTATATAACAGATGCTTAGAAGAAGGTGCCAAGGAGTTTTTCTTGAAACCGGTTAGATTGTCGGATGTAAGCAAGTTGAAACCGCATATGATGAAAACAAAAATCAAAGATACTCATGAACATCAACAACAACATGAAGAAAATAATCAAGAACAACATAAACAAGATCAAGAACACCAAGAACAACAAAACGCATTAGAAATCCCCGGAGAAGTTGAATCAGAACAACAATCTAATGGAAGCAAGAGAAAATCCATTGAAGAAGAAAGAAAGTGTTACAAAACAAAACAAAACAAAACAAAACACAAATCCAGTGGTGGCCAATCTGTAGATTTGACTAATTGCCAAATAGTCTTTTTTTATTTCAATTTTGACTTTTTTTTTTCTTTTTTCTAGTTTTGATGTTTAAATTACTTTTCCTCTGACCATCTATTTCTTCTTTTTTTTTTCTACTTTTGTATTACAAAAGGCAATGTAAAAAGACCAATGTGACAGTTAGAGCATCTCAGGATTTATACATAGTTTGAAACCAATTTTTTTCTTTTTCATCCATTTGGTCCATTGTCACACACCTAAAAACCATTTTTTTTCTTTTTAAACCTACCACTTTGAAAAATAAATCTAGTTTTATTTGAGCATAAAGTAGTCAACTTTTCTACATTTCATTACATTTTATGTAAACATTTAGTGAAAGGATGGAGACAAGCATGGAGCAAATCTTAAATGGTTTGTATCTTCATGAGGAAAAATGAGAAGTTTGTCAATACGTTTGGGGAGTTAACCTTTTGTGACAATTGACTTCGGCTTTGCGGTTTTCATCTCCGGTTTAGGTGGCTAGGTGCGATTTTAGCATATTTGATCAAGGATTTGTTGCACCATAAAAGACTAGTTTAAACTATGGCATTATTGATACACTTATAATACCTTTTAATTATTTGTTAAAGTTACAAATACTTACCCACTATGCTAGCCTTTTCTAATTCTAAAGATTTATAAAGAAATTAAATGGTTTATGAGTTATATGTGGCAAGATATGAAACTTTTTCATGACAATCAAATGTGATAACTGAATAATGCTAATCTTATTTCTACACATTTACATCCTCGAGTAAAGAACTGCAGCGGCTCACTGAATGCTTATCACTGACTCGATAAATTAAGTTTATGGATCTAGGTGATAAATGGACGTGGATTGGGGACCCTTCAGGAAAGTTTTCGGTTTGATCCATTCGCGGTACTTGGCAATTTGGTTGGAGTTCTCGGTTACCATTAAAGGTGAACCTCTTTGGTTGGCGGATGGAGATGGACACGATTACGACTCTAACCACCCTTAGCAAGAGGCGAGCGGCCTTCTACTATTTGTAGGTTATGCAGGGAAGTAGAGGAATCGGTGGAACATATTTTCACATATATGTGTCAATATTCAACAATCATATGCTAGTTTGTAAGTAATTGGTGTGAATTACAGCTAGTTTTCACCTTTTCAGTAAGAGAACTTCTGGACTTCCATAAGACTTTGCAAACAAATACTACAAAAAAAACAGATTGGTAGAGTCATTGATTTTAATTACATGTTGAATGGTGTGGAAGGCCAGGAATGAGCTTATTTTCACAAATAGGTCAAAGTTGTTTTCTTTAGAGTGGGATAAGTGATGTAACTTTGGTTTTGATAACATTACTTTGTAAGTGTTTATCTGGTTTTTCCCGACTCTAGCTACTTGCTAGATTTGGTCTATAGTCGCAGTCGTTAAAAAAAAGATGTAGCTATATGACATACTTAGAACAGTTTTTAAACCTTTTAAAACATCTACAATAATAGATGTTCTTATACAGTAAACTCTATAATTATTACAAAAAAAACTTGCGTTTTGAGAGAATAAGTTTTAAATATTATTTTCAAAAAATAAATTGTGTCACTCATTGCTTGGGCCTTGGTATATGAAGGCTATTTATACTTCCATATTTGAGTGGATCAGGTCCAAACATGGACAACAATATTATTGGAAAGTGGAAATTGAATTAACTAACACCAATTCAGGCCCAAAACAATTATAAGCTTTAAATTAAATTTTAAAAATATGATTATACACAACTATTCGAGTTAAATTATACTAAACCAAAACCTATGGTTTTATTAAAAAAAATGTAAAAAGAAAAACAAAAATAAAAATAAGATAGACTAAATGTCCGATTCCAAGTAAGTCGGTCGAATACCGCCAAAACCAAACAATCAACTAAACTGCAATGAATCTTAAACCGATCGACTTGCTTTGATTTGGACTGTTACCAAGACTAAATTAACATAATAATATTGTAAGCGACAAAAACCGCAAACAAAGTAATAAACGAGGGATGGGTTTTGAAAACATCTTATTGACTTTTTTAAAAAAGCCATAAGTTAAAAAGTGTTTGGCAATCACAAAAATCATTTTTATTTTAGTTTTTTGGGAGGGATAAAAAATAGTTTTCTAAAAGCCCCAAATTCCGGGTTTCAAATGGCTTTTAAGTCAATAAGTTGTTTTCAAACTCAATTTCAAACATGCTCTAAATATAGATCTTCAAGTAATCAAGATTATTTTCAAAAAATGAATTGTATCACTTACTGCTTGGGCCGGCCGTGGTATATGAACTATGAAGGCAATTAATGCAAGATTGTTTCGTGTTAAAATATGAATATAACTATTTCGTGTTAAAATATACTAAAACCAAAACCTATAGTTTTTATTAAAAAAAATTTAAAAGAAAGGTCTCAAAATGATTAACATGGTTAATAGCACATTGTGACCATACATATACAAAGTTGTATATATTTACAGATTAGGGTAGGCTCATAAGACTAATAAACCCAAGTCTTAGCTTAGAGCCATCAAATTTTTTGTATGTATAAATATATATTAAAACTATAAAGAAATTTGACAACAATTGTGGTATTAGCCAAGTGTTGGTAGCGTTTTCTTTCTATCTCCATTTATGTGTTTAATTTTAATCTTAATCCTAAATTATCTCTAGTACATTTCTATTTAAATAAATTTAAAAGTCAATAATATAACTATCACCTATGCTGTTTCCATGACTGCATGTATAACTGGAATTTCCTTCTAACTTTGTTTATAATCTTACTTAATTGCTTAAGCCTTTTCACTTTCTACTAACGTTAGTAAAAGATATCTTAATATAAGCAAAAGGCGTTTCTAATGTAAGACTGCATTTGTTATATACATAATTTATTCTTGTCAGTTCCAGACGAAAACGAAGTGGAACAGGTTTAGGTTTTGTAACAATAAATTCTGGAAAAAAAAGGCCTCGAATTTTATTTAGTTTTGGGCATCCAAAATGGTTGAGCCGACCCTAATACGAACATGAAACGAAATTACGAAAATATAAATAAGAAAGAGTAAATGTCCGATTCAAATGTAAACCGCCAAAACCAAACAATAAACTAAACCGCAACAAATCTTAAACCGATCGACTTGCTTTGATTTAAACTATTACCAAGACTAAAACGGAATAATCCGCAAATAAAGTAATAAACAAGGGAGGAGTTTTGTAAAATATAATCAAAGACACACAGAATCAAAACCCAAACATAAAACCCTCTTTTCAATAATATTAATATTAACGCAAAAATCTCTCCAATTTCATCATCAAAAGCTGTAGAGATCAAACTCAACCAAATCAATCGCGTTCATCGACGAGGTAATAATTTGGTTCTGTAATTTATCGCTGATTTGCATTTCATATCGATTGCATGCAAACTGTAACTCTGTTCGTTCTTATTCGATTCGTTTTTAATTTGATTTGTGTGATGCATGTGTCTGTTTGTTGTTGGGATCGATCGTTAAACCCTAGGATTTGCCGTAGAAGCTCAACTTGTGTGACTGCGAGTGTCTGTTTATTGTTGAGATCGTTACACTATTGAATTTGATTTATCGATAATGCTAGGGTTTTTGATTCGCGTAATTTGGTTAGATTCAGTTAGTTGATGGTCGATTTCTCATAGAAGGTTAAATTGTGTGGTGCGTGTGTCTGTTTGCTGTTGAAATGGTTGAAATCGAACGTTAAACCCTAGAATTTGTCGTAGAAGATTAAATTGTGTGATGCTGATGCATGTGTCTATTTGTTGTTGAGATTGTTGAAATAGATCGTTAAACTGTTGAATTTGATTTATCGATAATGTAAGGGTTTCCGATTAGCGTAACTTGGTTATTTTTTTCAGTTAATTGATGTTCGATTTCTCATAGAAGGTTAAATTGTGTGGTGCGTGTGTCTGTTACTCTGTTTGTTGTTGAAATGGTTGAAATCGATCGTTAAACCCTAGAGTTTGTTCGTAGAAGTTTAATTTTTGTACTTCATCTGTTTATTGTTGAGATTGTTGAAATAGATCGTTAAACCCTGAAATTTGGTTTATTGATTCACGTATTTTGGTTATTTGCAGTTAATTGCTGTTTAATTTCTTATAGAAGCTTAATTTGTGTGATGCATGTGTCTGTTTATTATCAAGGTTGTTGAAATAGATAGTTAATTGCTTGAATTTGATTTATCGGTGATGTTAGAGCTTTTAATTAGAAGATTGTGGTTATTTGCAGTTAATTGCTCTTAAATCTGATAAAAGGTTAATTTTGTAAGGCATGTGTGTGTTTATTGTTGAAATTGTTGGAATAGATCGTTAAACTATTGAATTTGATCTATTGATGATGTTCGGGGTTTGGATTCGCATGTTATGGTTGTTGATTTGGTTATTTTCATTGATTGCTGTTATCAGGCATTAATGCACGAGCTAGGCTCGTTTATTATTTATTAGTTAATAGTTAATTTGTATACATTTTTTAAATTATTTTTATATGTTGAGAAGAACCTTAAACGAGCCTAAGGTCGGCTTGAGCTCGCTGCTCGTGTGCAGTACCTTAAATGAGCTAAAGCTCGGCTTTTCAGGCTCGAGCTCGGCTCATGAGTGGTTTAATAAGGCTCGAGCTCGGTTTGTTTATTATTTATTAATTAATTTATATACATTACTTAATTATTTTTATATTTTGAGAAAAACCTTAACGAGCCTAAGGTCAGCTCAAGCTAGATAAGGCTCGGCTCTTTTTGAGCTTTTTATAGTCAAACCCTTATTTGATTTATCAATGATGTTAGGGTTTTATATTCACATATTATGTTTATTGATATTGATTGGGTTGTTTACAGTTAGTTGCTTATATCAGGCATTAATCAGAAAGTTAAGCCTCAATCTCCTATTGTTGTAACTGCAAGAAGTTATTTGATTGTGATTTTGAAGAATTATGAATAAGGAAGAGGTGAAAAAGGTTTCAGCTGAAGATTTACAGCTGGTAGGTTAATTGTAAATGCTATTATATAATTGTTTAGTTGAATTTACTTATTTAATAGTGTTTTATCCAGGTACAACATCTTATAGAAAGGTGTATTCAACTTTATATGAACCAAAATGAAGTTGTTACTACGCTACAACAACAAGCAAAAATCGAACCTACTTTTACCAAACTCGGTAATCCTTTTACAACTTTTAAATTCACAAGAAACATTGTGCCCTTTTCATATTTAATTGGTGTGTTTCTATCACTTTATTTTCAGTTTGGCAAAAGCTCGAAGAAGAAAATCAAGATTTTTTCAAGCGGTATCACATTAGACTGATCTTGAAGGACCAGATACTGAGGTTCAATGAATTACTTGAAAAACAAGCAAAGTTTATGAAACAAATGTCTCCCGCAACTGGAGCAGCTCCGGTTCCTATTACCGATGGAACTCATATTCCTTCATGTAAGATATTTAACATTGTAACGGTTCGGGTAGGTTTTGGGCTAAAACCGAAAATTCTATTATTTATTTATTTATTGATATTTGTTCGAATTTTGTTTTTTCAGTTTTACTATTTGGGCCTCAAATACTTGGGCCAACAAAAAACAGGCCCAAAATAATGAATTTGCTCCTAAATGTTAAATAGTTAATGATTAATTGATTCTTATACATTCGGGCTAAAACAATCGGGTAAAGATTTTATTAAACCCTTATAAATTACTTAACATTCAAAATTGAAAAATATTCGGTTCGGTTTATTTTTTTGGGTTTTTAGTACATGCAAAACCAAAACCGAATGGAAATATCGTTTTTTACGAAAACACAAAACCAAACCGTCGGTTTTTGCTTGTGTTTGGTTTTTTCTGTTCAATTTTTTGGTTTTTTTCGGTTCCGGTCGGTTTTTCTTTGGGCTAGGGGTGCAAACAAGCTGAGCTACTCGAGCTCGGGTCGATAAAATGCTCGAAACGATCCCAAATCTCAAATAAAGCTTGTTTAGTTATCGAGCTCGAGCTTTGTATGGCCCGTATGGGAAGCTCTTTTAGGCTCGTGGAGCCTTATTGAGCCTTGTATATTTTTATGCTTTACCTCTTTTAGACTTCTATGTATTAGTTTCACACAGCATAGCCGAGCTTTGGCTCGTTTAAATTACTACACGAGCTCGAGCCGAGATTAGGCTCGTTTAATATTTAAAAATAATTAAAACTGTATATAAATTATTAATAAATAATAAATGAGCTGAACCCGATCTTGAAAAACAATTTACGAGATGATCTTGAGCTTTAGAGAAAGAGCTCGAAACAAACCAAGATCGAGCTCTAGTTATTCAAAACAAGCTGAGCTCAAGCCAAGCTCGACTCGTTTACACTCCAACTTTTGGCTAAAATATTTGGGTTAAACCATCCCTTTTCCTTTTGGTTCTATTTTATTTTACGTCAGTCATTAATATGAATTAATATAAAATGTAGTGAAACAGGTCGGGTTGACCAAAAACGTTATTATATCAAATTAATTTTATTTAAGAATATCTTGAAGTAGAGTGTCTTGAATGATTCCAAAAGAAATATTATTTTACTAAAAACTTTATTTTTTAGTAAGATGGTATTGGTGGTTTTATGCATTAGGATTTAGGAACACACTTTGGATCCCTTTCAGGCGTTTTCTTTCTGTTAATTATTTATTTTCTATTTTAATCTTGGACCATTAAGAGGAAATATAATCTAGAATGGGCGAATTCATAAGTTATTCCATTGCTCATATTTTTTATTTACTTAACAGCGCATCAAAACTCTTCAAGCTATGCACCGGATAACTCACAAGCTATGAACATAGAAAACATGCAACAACCGGCAGTTGCCAAAATGTCAGGTGAACTCACTAATGGCGGGCCAACACTACACCCAAGTATGCAATCTGTTGTCAGTTTGTCTGGTTTGTCGAGATCTGACAACATGTCACAAAACCTACAAATGAATCAACACGCAAATGCAGGAATTATGAATGGAATGAGTGATGAACACTCGTTTATGTATAATCCTGCAAATAATGCTGCAGCTATACATCCCGTAATGCAAGAGGTGGTGCGTGTTCCTTTCTTTATTGATGGAGATTTGAACCCAAAGCCCGTGAATGACCCAATTGTTGAGCCCGATTCATCGTCGTTTGGGTTTTTGAGCCAGATTCCTAGAAACTTTAGTTTTTCAGATTTGACAGCTGATTTCTCTATTAGTTCAGGTTCAATCTCTTTCTCTGATATGTGTAAAACCAAAATAACGACCCATAACCAAAATGACCAATACAATCGAGAATCAGAGTATTCAAGCCCAACCTAAGACTAACCGTTTGGTTTATGTTTTTTCCAAAAAAAGAAAGAAAGATGAGCCGAACTAACTTTTATAACCGAACCTGCAAAAACATACTTCTGTTATTGAATTTATTCGGTTTTTGGTTTGAAATTTGAACCCAAAACTGACCCATGCACACCCCTAGTGACAAACCAACCAACCTTTTTGAATTTTTGAAATATTTATTGTATTTTATATATCATTTTAATCAAAATAATGTAGGAACATGAATACATATTAAGAATTCTGATTCATAACATCCCGTTGTTGAAGCAGGCCATGTCAACTCAATACACTTTTTGTCCAATCATTTGTTTTTTTATAAATAAGTTGTGCTTAATATAATTACCTTAATAATCTAAATTTTTTGATAAAGCAGTTTAGTAGGGTGTGTATGCATTGCAAATATACGTTGGGCTACTTTCAACCCGTCTGATCTGCACCGACTACCAACCCAACTCGTTTGATCCCTTTTAGAAATTGTCTGTTTTGGCCCGTTATCTTGCCCGATCTACACCAAATATTAGTTCATATACATTTTATTTCAGATATATTGGACCGCTATTCTGGGTCACTTTACTTGCCAGCAGATACAGAATCCTTGGAATCTCATGCTAATGGAGACATTCAAGGTATGATTTTCTTTTAGAATAAAGAATGCTTTTTTTATGTTAAATAAATCATGAAGTGGGACTTGATGTCTTCCGTGAAATAATAAATGGCTCGACACAATATTTGAAGGAGCTATGAAGAGTTTGGCAGTGATTAATCTATGTTTACTCATGGTCTTGTTTCCAACCATGTGTAAGATAAATAAATGATTTATAGACTGCGTTATTTCAAGAATTAGATTATTGTTTGATTAGTTTAGTTTCTTAATCATATTTAACACATTAATAGACTGTACCTAAAGAGATTGATTTTAAGTAAAGAAAATTGCCAAAATTCATTTGTATGCAGTTTATTTAAATAAATCGGTGATCATAAATTGCTTGAAGATCAGTGAATATGTGCATTTTTTTTGTCAATATACTGATTAGAACCTTTTTGTATTGCAGGTAACCATTTTGATCATGTAGGCAACCTTTGGTAAACAATTCGTGCATTTGACCAAACAAATAGCGTTATGATGGTGGATATTTGTTTAGATGGCAATCTTTTTAAAAATAGGTTGGTCTATTTTTAGGATTTTGCTTTCATTTGATTTTAGTTATGGTTATGAATGATTCTTAACTAGGATTGCTTCATTTAAGAGCAATTTTTATGAAAGTTTATGACTATTATTTGAAATTTAATCAACAACCATTTCCGATACCATTTTCGATTTTTTAGGCGTTCTTAAAATGATTCTTTTAATTATGCTTAGCATGTATTGATAAAAGCACATCATCAAATAACATGATTGAATAGCACGTAATTAAAAAATAGGATATATAAATAAAAACCGTTTGATAACATAAACCAAAAAATTATAATGGTCCAGTTCATCACA
This sequence comes from Bidens hawaiensis, assembly GCF_021521415.1. Lineage (NCBI taxonomy): Eukaryota > Viridiplantae > Streptophyta > Magnoliopsida > Asterales > Asteraceae > Bidens > Bidens hawaiensis. The sequence goes on from NW_027491474.1 coordinate 1,132,721, forward strand.
TGCGCTAATTCCCTTTGTAACAACTAGGGATGGCAATGGGTCGGGTTTAGCCATTCCCAAACCCATACCCGATTATGAAAGCTTGTCCCAAACCCGTCGGGTTTTAATCGGGTAATTACCCGTCGGGTTTCGGGTTTTCCCATTGGGTTTAGTCAAAATACCCATTGGGTATACCCGACCCAAAATCCATCGTGTTTCTATCGAATTTTCACAAAATATAATTAATTGATTACAAATAATGATTAACATAAAATAAAATGTCTCAAATAATTGCTATAACAAGTTTCAACAAATAATATATTTAAAATATTTAAAGTATACTATATATAAATTATAGAAAAAGTTATGTCGGGTACATCGGGTATATAATCGGGTAAACGGGTTAATGTTGTCGGGTAATCGGGTATATAGCAAATCCCAAACCCGTCCCAAACCCATGAAAAATTTCAAAACTAGTCCCAAACCCTAATGGGTCGGGTATTACCCGTCCCATTTATGTCAGGTTTCGGGTTTTCCCATCGGATTCAGGTTTCATTGCCATCCCTAGTAATAACGTTCCAAAACAAATTTGTATTTAACAATGTTTCATTTGCAATTAGATATTAATGTCATTTGAATAAACATGTAAGTGTTATCTACTCACAAAATTAATTGAGATTTCAAAAATGATTTCAGTACAAATGGTCAAACACTTTGACCGACTTTTACCCAATAACACTCCATATAAAAAAGATAAACATAACCCAAATTCAGTCATTTCTAAGGAAATGAACACTACCCATATCAACCCATTTATAAATCAACCTATTAAAATAAATATTACTCTTTTTAACACAAATATAATCAAGTCATAAAAGTAAGTTTTGTATTCATAAAACCTATAATCTAAGAAAACATAATCAACAGATAAGAATCAACAGATAAGGTGAAGTCAGTAATATGATAAGCATTAAATTGACGTAACATCCTTCAAATTATATATGCAAACACTATATACAAAGTGTAAGGGTATGATATAATACCATGAAAATTGAAATTTAAAAACCAGTAAAACTACAAAGTATCATTTCAGCTCTTGAAAATATCATATTGAAGACCAAAGTTATTTAAAAACTGAAAAGTTTGGTCAGCTTTGTGGTTTAAAAAAATAATACTAACAATTGCACCAACTAATCTTTTTTATCAAAAATATATAGTCCCTATAAACATAATTCAAATTTCTTTTGAATATAAAGAATCAGTAGCTTGTTTGCTACTTTCAAAGTTCCAAGTGGACATTATACAGATAATGTATCAATACAATATATTCATTAAACAAACTAGGTTCTAATGATGTTGAAAAAAGAGTTTCGATCTCTAAAACACAAGTTTGTGATATTAAACAATGAGTAGAAAGAACTACACTAACCTGCAATAAATATCTTTCCCACAAAAATGAACCATGATGTTGTATAGGTTGGAGTGCTTTGAAATACACCGTCTTCATAAGCTCATGTTCTCATTGGATTCTGAACCATATTGTTTTCCAACTTCAATAGTCCAAACATTTTATTTGAATCTAACAAAAGAAGGAAGGTAAATGTACTGAGAATTTGGTCAGCCCAAAATTAGATAGTCCATGATACTATTAATATACAAAATAATATATGTGTTGATGTAACATTATCATATACACACAAAATGTTTAATTTACCATATAACAATTAACAAAAGACCATGACTTTGAATAAATGTAGCTACTGAATATGGGCAAGCAGGACAGCATGCGAATACAACTTTGAAATCTTTCAAAAAAGAATTTGTTGTGTTTCTTTTAGAAATCAAAATTACAAATTACATGATGATTGATGAAACTAACAAATTAATGCAGAGAATTTGGTTATGCTTTACAGACAATGGCCTGATTAGAAGTAGATGGGATGGATTTTCCATTATCAAATTTATTTAAAAAACCATCTAAGTATTCGGTCATCATATCAGTTGGAACTTATGTTTTCACGTTCATGTTGTTGTCCCTTGGGCATGCCAATTAATAGTTCTCACCGAATCTGGGCGAACAAAATATTTGATGAATCAAATTTACGCAAAGAACTAAAAATGCCCTGAAAATAGCAAATTTGGGATAAAACAGATGGGATAATTACAAGAGGTGTGAATTTCTTACATGGCACAAACTTAAAATGAAATTCACAAGCGAGGCCATCTCTGAGAATCATTAATTTTTTTTGGTTCGAAGGCGAAAAAAACTGTCAGCATTGAGTAAAATAGTTTTTTGTTGGGTTCAAACAACTAAACTTTCAAATGAGCTTACTTAGTTATGATTTGCGTTGTACAAAAATAATTTGTTTATAAAAATAGGCTTAAATGAGTTGAGCAGTTGGATTTAAACAATAAAAATACATAACTTTTTTTTTTCATAAAAAGATATAAAAATGTTTTTAAATATATTTCGGCCTAGCAGGATGACGGGTGGTGGGCTGTCGACCACCCTGTCCTCCTATCCAAGCCGCCATATCAAGAAGGTGAATCCCTCATTCTAGTCTTCTTTTCTCGTGTTTTTCATTTGTTTGTTTAGGCTTCCATTTATTCGTTTAAAAAATGACGGTTCTGTTTTCACTGATCTGGGCTAGCAGCGACTGATGGACTTTTATTTTCAGTTAACAGGGCTATCAGGGACTCGTGGGAAGATTAAGGATGCGAGTCCCTTATTCTATTCTTCTTTTACTCGTGGTTTTTATTTGTTCGTTTGGGCTTCCATTTGATCCTTTGAAAAGTGTTAATATTGTGTTCACTTAATGGGACTAGCAGCGACTCATGCGCTTTTGTTTTCATTGAATGGGGACTCGTGGGTAATTAAGGAGTTAAGTCTCTCATTCTAGTCATCTTTCACTCGATGTGGTTTCCATTTGCTTGTTTGGTTTTACATTTGTTCGTTTGATAAGGATCGCTTCTGTTTTCACTAAACTGGGCTAGCTGCGACTGGTGGGCTTTTGTTTTCACTAAACGGGAATACCAAGGACTTTGGGATGATTAAGGAGTCCACTCTCATTCTAGTCATCTTTTACTCGTTTTGGTTTCATTTGTTCGTTTGAGCTTCCATTTGTTCGTTTGAAAAATGTCGCTTCTGTTTTCAATGAACGGAGCTAGCAGCGACTGGTAGACTTTTATTTTCACTTAACAGGGCAATCAGGGACTCATGATATGATTAAGTAGCCAAGTCCTGCATTTTAGTCTTTTTTTACTCGTCATGCTTTCCATTTGTTCGTTTGAAAAGTGTAGCTTCTTTTTTTTTCACTAAATGGGGCTGACAACGACCTGTGGACTTTTGTTTTCACTAAACAGAGCTATCAGGGAGTTGTGGGATGATCAAGAAGAGTATTTCCTCATTCTAGTATTTTTTTTTTGCTTGTTGTGGTTTTCATTTGTTCGTTTGGGCTTTCATTTGTTTCTTTGTAAAGCATCTTTTCTGTACTCACTGAATTGGGCTGGCAGCGACTGATCGACTTTTTTTTTTCACTAAACGGGGCTATCAGAGACTCGTGTGATGAGCAAGGATGTGAGTTTCTCATTCTAGTCATCTTTTGCTCATTATGGTTTCCATTTGTTCGTTTTACTTCCATTTGTTCTTTTGAAAAGTGCCACTTCTATTTTTACTTAATCGGACTAGCAACGACTTGTGAACTTTTGTTTTGCACTAAATGGACTATCAGGGACTCGTGGGATGATTAAGGAGGTGAGTCCCTCATTCAAGTCTTCTTTTACTTGTTGTGGTTTCCATTTGTTCATTTGGGTTTCCATTTGTTTGTTTGATAAGTGTCGTTTATGTTTTCACTGAACGAAGCCAACAACGGGTGGTGGGCTTTTGTTTTCATTGAACAGGGCTATCTGGGACTCGTGAGATGATTAAGGAGGTGAGTCTCTCATTTTAGTCTTTTTTTACTCGTTGTGGTTACCCTTTGTTCGTTTGGGCTTCCATTTGTTTATTTGAAAAGCATCGATTCTGTTTTCACTGAACTAGCTAGCTGTAACTGGTGGACTTTTGTTTTCACTGAAAGGGACTATCAGGGACTCGTGGGATGATTAAGGAGTTGAGTCCCTCATTCTAGTATTATTTTACTCGTTGTGGTTTCCATTTGTTCGTTTGAAAAGTGTCATTTTTGTTTTACTGAACGGAACTAGCAGTAACTTGTGGACTTTTGTTTCACTGAACATGGATATTACAGACTTGTGAGATAATCAAGGACTGTCGTCTCTGAGAATCGTTACAATTTTTTGGGCTGAAGACGGAAAAAAATTTGGGCCTTAAGTAAAATTGTGAAAGAGTTTTTTTATTGGATTTTAACAATTTATTTTAAAACAGATTTACTAGATTATGATTTAGGTTGTGCAAAAAAAATTTTGTTTATAAAAATAGGCTTAAATTAATAAAGTAATTGGATTTAAACATTAAAAATACATTTTTTTTTCATAAAAAAATATTAAAAAAAAATTTTTTGGGCCTCGAGGGGTGATCAGTTCGTAGGTCATCTACCACCCTGCCCTCCTATTCAAGCCGGTCATGTTCACAAGTTTTGGTTTTGTCTAAACTGGCCGGGTTCGGGTAGACCGAGAAAGTTTACGGATTGACCCATTTATTATGTTGTTTTTTTATATATACAAAAGTACATTTTTATGTCATAATTCTACATTTTCACTTAAAAACCTTAAAAGTTTTCAAGTTTCGATCGCCCCCACTTGGTAAAATATCCTCCTAGATAGACATATGAAGAACAATAATTATGAATCCGGTAAAAACCAAAAGGTTCTTAAGTCCACTACTAGCTCCAATCCAAAGCGTTAAAACCACAAAAGAACATATTACTGGTCTAACGACTCGTGAACCTTTTAACATCACAACATAAAACTTTAAAAATGTATACAACTTCAACCCAATAACTCATTTAACCCATTTTCAAACCGAGATACAAATCTTAAGTGTGGTTAAAATTTCGGGATTGACGTATTTAACACGAACAAGTATACAACCTGAAAAACTCCCAAATCTTCCAACACGTCAGTCACATGGAGACGACTCAAAACTATCAAAAACTAGTCATCTATACCCAAACTACATGAATATGTTAAAACCAATCACATAGTATGTCATCACACACCCAATCATATTTCAATCCCGGGTTGTATAACCATTGCATCCACCCGAATTCAAAAAAAAAAAAAAAACAACGACGGTGTCCCCTAATTAGTAGGGGTACCTGCATGGGTTTACCCGATACCGCCCCACCTCCTCCCTAAGTCAGATAAATAAATCATGTAACGCGCTTTAAGCGGACCAAGTGATATTAATAAAAAACCGAAGGGCTTATTGTGTAGTTACTCTTATAAGTAAATTCAAATTAAAGCTATTATATTTATATATTATACTTTTCTTTCTTTATTACATAATAATCCAGATTTTTCCACACGGAAGTTGTTTGTTAAAGATCTCAAGATTTAATTACAATGGTGAGTGTAATATTCAATCGTATCTCAATTATGTTTAATTTATCTTAACTTTTGATTGTTTTGTGTGATTTAATGAAATTGAAACCCTAAGTTTTGTTCGAACATGATTTGTGTTAATTATTGATTTAAACTTTATAACTGGAGCGTGTGTTTATGTAGAACTGAATGATCTGAGCTTAGGGTAGATGAATTGATGCTAAATTGGGGGTTTTGTGATGGTTAGATGAACTAGGGTTTTGAAATTGTGGATTTAGGGTTTGTTGATTAACAGTTAGAAGTGAAACTAATATGATTAGGAGTTTGAACAATTTATCGATTCTATAGGGGTTAAACGGGTTGATGGGGTTTTCACGGGTTGGCGGGCCCAACCTGACATGAACCCAAAATGGGTCGGATACGTGAACCTGTACACGACACGCATATTTTCGGATTGACCCGGCCGAAAGTTTTTATGTTTTTTACACACGAATACTTAAATTTATATTTTTAAAGCAAAAAATACAAATTTGTATAAAACAATGCCATTTTCTATTATAAAATCTTATGTTAAGTCTTTGTTTTGTTTTAAATTTTAGCATAAATTACAAAAGCAATTTAATTTATAAATTTATTACATAAAATATATTTTAAACAATTAAAATAGAAAATAAAATGGTTAAATGGGTCAACCCGTGAACTTGCTGCGTTTAACCCGAGCACAGCCCATTGAGATAAGCGGGTTCGACCCAAAACTGACCCGAACCTTTGATACAAAACCTGGGAATTTTGTGTTAGGTTTGTGTCCTGTTTCATGTCATATCAGAAATTCACGCCCCTAGTTTTCAGGGTGTTTATGGAGAGCAATCGAGGAGAGAGAAGCCGAGAGGACGTCATCATGGATTAACTCAGCAGAAAAGGCAAGAGATCAAAGAAGCTTTTGAGCTGTTTGATACTGATGGATCTGGTATGCTGTTAATTCATATTATTATATGCTAATTTCATTAAAATTTAGAAGTAATAAAACTTGAGTGGCTTAATCTCTTTAAAATACAGGCACCATTGATGCCAAGGAGTTGAATGTTGCAATGAGGTATGAGTTTAACGCATTTGACACGTTTTATTTTAAGCTGTTTCTTTTGGTTGACCTATTGTAGATAAAATACAACACAAATTAACCAATTTAAGCATACAATAATATCTTATATTGGTTTCATTTCAGGGCACTCGGTTTTGAAATGACAGAGGAGGTAACTTCTAGTCCGTTTGACTCCTTTTCTCAGGGTTGAAAATAATCTTTGAATGTAACTATCTACCGGTAGTGTTGTAGAACTCACTAGGCGGAGTTGGGCGGTGGGTACCGACTAGCGATTAATAGGGATTAATAATCGGATATGCAATTTTTCAAAATTATATATATTCGAAGATTTTCAAAAAAAGTTTATATAGTTTATCAAAATAAGAATAATTTTTCAAATACTTGAAAGGTTTTGACCAAATATGACCGTAATTTGACCAATTTTTACCGATACCCAGTTTTGACTGATCAATAAGGACTGATTATATGAAATCTCATAGGCAGCCACCAATTTCCGATTAAACGCTGATTAATCATCGCCTAATTTCGACTTTTACAACACTCTTTACCGGTTTGTCTCTTTAAACATTAATTTTCTATATACCCATTTGACCTGTTTGTGATTAAAAGTGACCCAAATCGACAATTTCATAAGTAAATAAGTTGTCATTTATCACACATGTGTAGTTAATAATCGTCGCTTATTTCAATCTTTTACAGCAAATTAATCAAATGATAGCTGATGTGGACAAAGACGGGAGTGGTGCCATTGATTTTGATGAATTTGTGTACATGATGACTGCCAAAATTGGTGAAAGAGACAGCAAACAAGAGCTTACCAAAGCATTCCAAATCATAGACCAAGATAAAAATGTAACCTTTTATATTATTCGTATGTGGTTTTGTTTAAACAAAAGTTAGAAACTAATGTTTCTTTGATGAATACACAGGGAAAGATATCAGCTTCTGATATCAAAAACATTGCTAAGGAGTTAGGCGAACATTTTACTGATGCGGAGATCAATGAGATGGTTGAGGAGGCCGACCGTGATCGTGAGTTTTATTTAAAATATTTTTTAATTTCAAAGAAATTTATAATTTAGTTAGTTTTTTATTAGAGTAAATTACCTGGATGGCTCCAACGGTATGTCTAGATTTTTGTTTTGGTTTTTAAGCACAAACGGAAATGCAGGACCCATATTGTGTATTTAATTTTTTTAATGTTAAGGGGCATTCTGGTCATTTCACACTCACTAAACAGAAAGGGTTAATGCCATGATGGGCCCAATGCATTTTCCTGTTGACCAAAACTAAATTTTGGACATACCGTAGCGACTATCTATGTAATTTACTCTTTTTAATAAAATACTTAATTGAGGTTTTTAAATCGTTTAAACTTTGATTTATGTAAATGATGTTGCATTGTATGTCATGTTTATAATTATATCTTGTTTGATGTATTATTTGTATTGTTTAGGTGATGGAGAAGTTAGTGCAGATGAGTTCATGAGGATGATGAAGAGAACTTCATTTGGATTTTAGGCTATTTATATTTTATCATATGGTGTGTAAAATCTATTTTATATATGTTGGTAAATGACAGATTGCTGTTATGTTGATTGGTTTGATTTTATGATATGTGTTTGGATTTATGTTATTGCTATAGCACGAATCATTAGGCCTTATTAGATTTATTTATGGACTGCTAATTCAGTGTTTGCATCAACCTAATATACTCAACGGTTAGCCTTTACTTGTACTTGTAACTTGTTCTTTTCTTTGCTTATATCTTCAACGTTTTTGTATTCTATGTTACGTTAATCTCCTAAGAGCTATGATATGTTCAAGTGTATGTTCTATTCGAGACGTATACGAGACGTGTTAATACGTATCATGTTTGGAGGTAGATCTAACATATAACATGATTGCAGTTGCATATGTTTTGAAAAGTTGTGGCAGTTTACTATATTCAAATATGGTTTCCTTTTGCAATGTAGTTCTTATGGTAGTTGAATTACAGTAGGAGATTGTGATATATAAGTGTGCTAGTATATAAAACCAATAATAATTTGAGTACATGAGAATTGCATGACGAATTTGTTTCTATTGCTTTGAATGTGATAAGAAAACGCTTATATAACCACTTTCATTTCTTTCTTCTACTAACTCTGATCGTCTTTATGCACTGCATACAAGTGCATTATACAGTTGCTGCAGTTTTCGACGTACGAAATGGTCTGCTGAACTTAAACACACTATATTAGTGACTATGATAGGAACCATGAAAAAGGTTGTAAATAATATGAATTGCAAACGAATGAAATGAATTATCGAGTTTTTAATTTATTCTAATTTTAATAAAAAATGTAAACTTACTATTAAAAAATTTTATTATCTTTGATTTCAACATAGTATTGCTATATTTTTATAAAATATTTTTTCAGTACTAAGTCATTCTTTTTCATCTAAACTAGTTATAACAATGCATCTAAACTTGGTACATCAATGCCTATAAACTAGTTATAACTTATAACACCGTGTTTAAACTAAGTAAAACGATACGTATAGATGAATTACAACAATAATGTTTCAGGCTGTCCAAATTTAACTTATGAACGGTCTATGTAATTACAACAAACCATCCAAAACATTACAAATTTACTGAAGACAATGATAATAAGATATTAAATAAATATGTTCCTAATTAAACTATTAAACTGTGAAGGTTTAAGTCTCACTATTAAAAGAACACATATTTTTAATCAACATATATAATTTAACACAAGATATATGAAGTACTAAACGCTTCAGACTTAACACGTCCCACTTCCCAGTTCCACCCACTTTCAAGTTTCAACATGACTCAGCTTTCATATATACACGTGTGTGTGTATAAATGGTTTAGGTCCCACCCAAAAGTTTTGCTTTTACTTTAATAATGCAAGTAAATGTCAGTGTATGTATTTTGTTTTATTTTTGAATAAATAATATTAATGAACCTTATCAAAAGTAGTAATATATGTTTGATGTTTGTATTCTGGCTGCATGTAAAGTTAGCGACCAGTATTATTCTTTTCTTTAATCCTACATCTTCTATATTGTTCTTGATAACAAAGTTAAGGCAGAGAGACCAAAACCTGTTTTCAACCTCAAGGTTCATCTATAATGGTAAATATGTGTTCATAACCTGTATATTCGGGGCATGCACGGTTCAGTTTTGTTAATTTTTCAGATAAATTTTCTTTTTTGCTTTTTCAGTTTTTGATTCGGTTTTAGTTTTTCGGTTTGGTCGAGCTTGAAAATTTTGGGTTGAAAAACAATTTGATCCAAAATAATAAATTAGGGCCTAATGGGTTATTATATGTTTTTCAAAATATTTGAATTACATATTTATTAAATTCTTATAAATTACTTAAAATAAAAAATAAAAATCCATAAATTTGGTTTGGTTTTATCACATGCAAAACCAAACTGGACCATAAGTTTGGTTTTTACTTTTTACAAAAACATCAAACCAAACCGGTGGTTTTTGTTTCGCTTCAGATTTTTCAGTTTCGGATAGGTTTCAAGCGGATCTACTTTCATGTTAAATTTTTGTTATTAGGGGTTTTATGGAGAAACAAAGAAACAAAACCCTAGTGGACGACACCATGGATTCACTCAGCAAACTAAGCAGGAGATGAAAGAAGCTTTTGACTTATTTGATGCTGATGGCAATGGTATATTAGTATGTACCCATTTATATATATATACAATTTCAGTGAATAATTATTATTATTTTGTTTACAATTTAGGTACCATTGATGCTAGGGAATTGAGTAATGCAATGAGGTATGAAGTAGAGGTGCACAAATCAGTTAATGGGCACAAACCGGTTTGGGTTATAAACCCGACCGGTTTAGTCCACAACCAGTCAAAACTGGTTTGGGTTATAAACTAGTTTAGGAGGGAAAATGTTTGAACCTATCATATATATATTCGGTCCTGGCTTTGGGCTGAAAAAAAGGGTTGGGGCAAAAAGAACCATCAAATTGGGTCGGGTTACGAATCGCTGGTCTGGGTCAGGCCGGAAACCCGTATGGAACAGTTTTTTTTTTTTTTGGCTATCTCTAGTATGAAGTATGACATCATTTAATGATACCAAGAAAAATCTTATGATATTTAATGTGTATAATCGATTTCTTGACGCGATTTTATTTTAGGGCCCTCGGTTTTGAAATGACGAAGGAGGTAACATTCATCCACCGTTGATTTGCATGTTGTTTTGTTGCTTAAAGACTTGATTTCAATTTTTTTGTACGTTTCAGCAAATTAACGAAATGATAGCGGAAGGAGACCGAGATGGGAGTGGTGCAATTGATTTTGATGAATTTGTGTACATGATGACTGATAAAATATGTGAGAGGAATAATAGAAGAGAGCTTACAAAAGCCTTCAACATCCTAGATCATGATAAAAATGTAACATTTGTACAAATTGAATATATATTTTTTTTAGAATTTTAAGCCAATGTATGTATTTTTTGGTGGTGAAAACAGGGGAAGATATCAATTAAAGACATAAAGAACATTGCTAAGGAGTTGGGTGTGTGATTTACGGATGAAGAGATCGAATCAATGGTGGAGGAAGCCGATCGGGATCGTAAGTATTGTTATTTTTTCTCAAACGGGTTGAAAACAATACTTAGATATGGCAATCTGTCGGGCTTGGAACTGGTTTAGGTAGCCGTAATCCTAACCCACAGTCAAAACATTATTTGTCCCTTACCCTTGCCAAAACTCATCGGGTATCTATTGGGTAATTACCCGCCAAGTAACAGGCACACCCGTAGGTTTCGGGTAAATTATCTAGCATATTATATATCGTATGCCATTAAAATAAACCAGGTATATTATATACCGTATAGACTTAAAAAAACTGGGTTTGTAAGAAATATGAATAGAATCTGGTACATTATATACCGTGTATACATAGAATAATTAAATAAAGAGAAAATTATGTCGGGTATCGCCGTATAAGGTTGAGTAAACTGATATATCACCAAATCCCGTACACAGGCCGATACTATAGTTATAAGGTAGTAAATTTTATTGGAATATGCTTTTACCTAGGATTACTTAATTAATGAGTCGGGTGGGGTCAGGTGAGTTCAAGGTCGAGCGACAAACAAGCTTGACTCGGCTCGTTTTAACATGCTAAAAACTTGAGTTTGTATTCGTCTGGTCTAGGATAAAACTCAGCTGAATCATTTTTTATTTATTTATTTTTATTTTTTTGTATATGGGTATATTAAAAGAAAGTGTTAGATATTTTTTCTGATGAAAGTTGGGATTCTTTTGTTCTTTTAACGGCTAATTTATGTCTTTTATGAGACTTGTAGTCAAAATCTCTCGGCCCCTTGGTGTTAAAAGGCTTTGCCGTTGTCAATTGATCGCCAACCCCATTGGTGAAAGTTGGGATTCTTAAATGACATAATTGCTTTGAGTGAGCCAACGAGCAAGCTCACCTCGGCTTGAAATTATAAAAGTTATTTTCATATGTTTATTTGACAATTTATGTTTTCTATATAAATGTTTCGTTTTATTTCTTGTTATAAAATATCACCTGAATTGGCTCATTTAATGTTATCTTGTGGATTAAAGAACAAAATTAGGTTGTGTTAGGAACTTAATTTCTTAATTATGAATGATATATATGTTGATTAGATGATGGAGAAGTAAATATGGAGGAGTTCGTGAGAATAATGAAGACAACTTCATATGGATACTAGGGCCCTTTCCTTTGAACCATATGGTGTATCATGTATGTATGTATGCATGAATAATCCAGATGTAACCATAACCATGACAATTATGTAATCCTTGGCTTCCTTGGGTTTTTAAGTAATCTTTGTTACTAGCTCTAGGTATAAATGTATGTAAAATGTAACCTAAACTTTCTATATGTAGCTTTTGCATTGCAAAGGAAAACTTATTATGAGAACGGGTGTCGAATCTATCATTTAGTTGATTCTTAAAAGGTAGCAGGGGATTCCATTTTCTTTTAGGCCGTAATCGTTTGAATATGGAAAAACGAAGATGCATGCTAAAGTTTGTTGCCTAGATGGACCAAAGAGTTTGCAGTCTAGTCTAATGATATCAAGGTGTTACATAATATGAAGTTTTTTCAAAGTGTTTTAATTATATAAGGTTTTTAACTGTTGAACTTAATACTTTTATTTAATAAATTATAAATAATAATAATAATAATAGAGCTTTTGTTACAACATAAAAGAAATAATCATTTAAAATGGTTTTAGTTAAATAATAAGCAAAGTAATGGACCGAACATGTGTTGGTGGGAATGCTTTGATTTTATTTTTCGGATTTTCTCTTTCTGTTTCCGTAACGATTGTCATTACCATCACGAAATGACATTGGCCGAGGATGATATAAAAGCGACGTACAAGGACTATTTGTGTAAGCAACAAAAAGGATTAAAAATGTTAGTGTAAAATTAGACTCGAAGTAAGCTTTAGACCTCAGGAAAGTAAACGTTAGACTCTATGTTACAAATTAGAAATCGTTAGACTCTATGTTACAAATTAGAAATCATAAAGAGACAACTTCATAGAATAGTAACCAACTTTCAAAAGTGTTCCAATTAGGTCACTTAACTTTAAAAAGTGTTCCAATTAGGTCACTCAACTTTCGTGTTTGATTAAATTAAAAGTTTTAACATGTTTTTTTAGCCAATTTCTTTTCTGTTTCACATAGGAAATATTTTTATCTTTTTTTGGAAATTGACGTTGAGTGGCGACGTGAATTTTATTTTTTATTTTTAAATTTTAATATAATTAACGTTTTTTTAAAATTTTTAAATTTAACTACATATATTGCAAATTCCGACACCCACATCTTATCATCTATTTCTTTCTTGACGTACACAAAAATCGATGAGACTTGATTTGAAGATTTAGTGACCCGATTTGGGGAAAATATGTATCAGTGACCTAATTGGAACACTTTTGAAAGTTGGTTACTATTCTATGAGATTTTCCCAATCATAAATGCTAAACATGTTACCTTTCAAAGTTAGAACCGTAACCTATTATTTTAGCCAAACCACATAAACCATTTATGTAATTAACCTAAATAATAAAAATAAAGTAATGGTAATTGAAATAATTAGAAAAGGTCACATAATCAATAGAAAACAAATAAATACTTAATAGAATAAATAGTTTTAATATACTAATATGCAGATTTAAAAAAGAGAAATTATGAGCCATTAGTAATATTTAAATAAAAATTAAAGTACATTTAAATAATTTTTACTGTGAAGCATGCATAAATATATATATCATAACTGAATGTCGAAAACCATGCCTACCCATGTCTATTTAATTTGATTTACTTCACTATCAGCTGATATGTCTTTATTGTAAAAATAATCGGGGGTTACAAAGCTACAATGGTATGTGTTCATAATTTCGTATAACGAGTCGTGCTATAGTTACACCACCTGCGTCTGATTTCACAATATCAAACGCCCGTTCACAAAACACCCAGACGGTCATTTTGACCAAGAAAGTCAAACTATGAAAGTATTGGTCAGGATGGTCATCCGTCTAATAACCGGACGACCGTTCTAATCATAGACGGTCAAGCTTTGAATTTTTTTTTTGTTTAAAAAGTCGTCCAGCCTTTTTTCGAAAGGTCGTTATGACCATAGATGGTCAAACTTTTGAATTTTTTGTTCAAAACGGTCATCCAACTTCTACCCAGCCGACCGGTTGAAACAGTGCAAAATTAAATGTCATACGTTATGTGTATAGCTGACCCCTTTGCTTAAAAGTTTAAAACATCTATATATTCTTCTCCTATTTAATAGGGGCTTACTCAGCATATGAAGCAAGAGATGAAACGTGCTTTTGACCTATTTGATGCTGATGGCAATGGTATTATTAATAATAATATTATCAGTATACATTTCGGCTACTTATAATTATTAATATGTTTACTAATCTAGGCACCATTGATGATAAGGAATTGAGTGATGCAATGAGGTATGAACATTATTTAATCATGCCAAGAGATCTTAGGATATGACATTATGCATATCACCGTTTCTTGATTCTGTTTCATTTCAGGTCCCTCGGGTTTGAAATTTCGAAAGCAGTAACATTCATGTGCCATTGATTAGTAGGTGTTTTAGGGTGTCAATCGTGTCTAGTTGACATGTTGATGAGTTGTAAGTTGAATTATTGAACCCAAACACGACTCATGTTATCATTCGTGTCAAAAATTTCAACCTTAACTTAGACTTATATAAATTCATGTCAACCTGAACACGACCCATTTAACTCATCTTCAAATCCAAATCCAAGATAAATTAGTGTGATTTTTTTATTCATGTTACTGAGTGATACTTTTTCTCTTATGTAATTTTAAAAATAGAATGTCTTCGTTTAGGTGAATTACTTCATTTTCAAAGTTTATATTTTTTCACTTTAACCCAAAAATGTGTGCAAAAACTTTGGAAATGAATAATAAATACTTTGATTATAAATCAATTCATTTTTGGTAGTAATAAAAACTTTGTTAAGATTACAATTTAAAACAAAAACTTGATTATATTTGTGTCATTAGGGTCGTGTTCGTGTCATGTGAGGAATTGGAGTCCTGATTTTTCTTAACATTGGATTTCAATATTTTTGTAAACATTTCAGCAAATTGATGAAATGATAGCAAAAGTGGACATAGATGGGAGTGGTGCAATTGATTTTGATGAATTTGTGTACATGATGACTGACAAAATTTGTGAGAGGGACCTTACAAAAGCTTTCCACATCCTTGATGTTGATAAAAATGTAACTTTTTATACAAATTAAACATTGAATTTTAGTTTTAGAATATAGTAGCAACTAGTGTGTGTCGTTAAAACAGGGGAAGATATCAATTTCGGATATAAAGAAAAGCGCCAAGGAGTTGGGTGTGCATCTTACAGGCACACAGATCGAATCAATGGTGAAGGTAGCCGGTCGCAATGGTGAGTTACATTAAATTTTCTCATTGCATGTTATGGCCTATGGGCCGCTAGTTGGGTAGCATGTTAAAAACAATGTATAGCAAACAAGCTTACCTTAGCTTATACCTTGGTCGAGCCAACGAGCAAACTTACCTGGCCTGAAAGTTATAGAAGCTATTTTGAGCAAGCTTTGCGCTTGTTAAAATGATTAAGGGGGTGTTAGGGATTGCTTATTTTAGACAACTTATAACTTATTGAAAAAGTTAAAAAGGTGTTTGGGATTATTTTATATGTGAGGGATAAGTTTATAAGTTACAATTTTGTAACTTATAACTTTTCCCAAAAATAAGTTATAAGGAGGTAAAAATAAGAAATTCCAACAACCCCCCCCCCCCCCCCCCCAAAAAAAAAGGTTTTTTAACTATTTATTGTTATTTACTAGTTATAGAATAAATTTAAGTTGTTAAAATTTTATTGACTAATTATGAATATCATGTTAGATGATGGAGAAGTAAACCTGGAGGATTTCCTTAAAATGATGAAGGCAACTTCATTTGGTTAAAAGACCTGCCTCAAATAATTAGCTTTCTATCTCTTATTTATATGTTTTCTTTAGTTAATTAGCACACTTTCATTTGATCCAATATTATAATGTATGTATGTGTGTGCGCATTTATAAGCCTATCATAATCATAATCATAATCATAATTATAATCATGATTCATGGCAATTATATAATTATAAACATGTTGAAAGCGTCACCCGTTCATACAAGTGATTGTTGCAACAACGCTATGAGCGTATGATCATCCATCCTCAGGTCACTTTAGGCATAAAACATTCATCACAATTAGTCCCCATTGAACTAATATAAACAGCAAAAGGGGAACTGAGTACAAACCACTTCTTAAGACCTGTTTTTTTATCGGTTGATAGTTTTCAAAAGCATGAACATAGCCACCGTTGATCAATCATGCCCCTCTTTCAAGCACCCACTGCAACTTAATATATCGACTTGAAAAGAAACTGAAATCGTCACAACCCTTCAAGAAATCAAAGTTAATATTAGCCATCTCAATAATTTTAACTATTGTGAATCTAGGACTGTTTGGATACAACTGCAACCAAACACAGGATTATAACAATTGTGCATAAATGGGGTGTCATTCGTGTCGGGTTGGTAGGTAGAATTGTTCAACCTAAAAGACCCATAATTTTACTCGTGTCAAAAACATCAACACTAACTCTTGCACACACTTAAAATTGTGTAACCCGAACACGGCTCGTTTAACCCATATATTAAAATGTGCCAAACGGGTAGGCGAGAAGTAATCAAGTTGCAAACTTTTTAATCGGGGTGGTGGGTTTGAAGAAAAAAGGGTTAAACAGGCCATAAGCAGATTGACGAGTCGACCTATTTAACAGTTTTAACTAAACAGGTTGGGCTAGTTTACCCCGTTTAACCCATACACCTAAACGTGTCAAACGGGTTAGCGGGAAGTAATCAAGTTGTAAACTTGTTAACCGGATTGGTGTGTTGTAAAAAAAAAAAAAGATTAAACGGGCGATAATCAATGTTTTCAAAACCAAACTAGTCAACGAACCGAGCTAAACATATCACAGGCCGTAGTTGGGACCACTAATATGCACAAGATCAACACGGAACACAGCATGAACAATTGATGAATGGCATCAAAATCACTATCGATTTAATGTGAAATCATAGTCCAAATGCAAGAAATCAAATCAGATTCAGATGAATTTTTCTAAACCTTAACAACTGAAACAAAATTAAAGATGGTAAATTTACACATCTAACAAACACCTTTTAAAGCACTGATATTATATTTTAGGCAAAAAATTGCTAACCTGCACAAAATTAAAACTGGTAGCAAATTGGAACCTAACCAACATGTAACGGACCGATATCGCCGGTACGAAGTGACCCGGCGATCTCATCAGCAACAGTCAAGCAAGAAATAACCCAACCACTAATCGCCATCCACACCATATTCGCCATCCACAGTGACACACTCCACGGCACTGCCATAATAATATGCCTTGAAATGAACTTAGGGCTTCGATGCTCCAGATGGTTATGAATAATACCCAGAAATGGGGTGATCTGGATTCTGGAAGTTTGGAGATGTACGCAATTTCTAAGTTAAATTAAAATGACGAAAATTGCATGTTTGGCTAAGGCTGAGGGGTGTGGGGCTCAAATGGGGGCGCGAGTGGGGGCTCCAGCCAATAATATTGTGACGTGTGGCAGAGAGAGAAACTGGATAAGGGGGGTGTTGGAGCCCCTGGCCCTGGTGTGGAGGGGCTCCAGCGGATTTTTTTTTTATATTTTTATAAATATATTCAAAAAACGTATTATTAAAAAAACTCATAAATTATTAAAAAAAACACACATTAAAAAAAATACATTAATATCTAAAAATAAAATAAAAATAAAAGTACTAAAAAAAACATTATTCTTATTCTTCGGCTTGGTCTTCTTCGATCAACCTCTTTCGGATACGTTCCTTTTGCTTTGACCACGGAGTGGTTTTAACTTTTTTATAAGAATAATGTTTTTTTTAACTTTTAAATATATTTTTTTATAAATATATTTAACTTTTTTATTAAAAATCATTTTTAAAAACGTTAAAACAATTACCGCAACGCCAATCCTCAGAAATGACTATCCAAGCCCGACACAAGGCTTCCTTCTCATCCGATGACCACGGAGTGGCTTTCCGTTTCGTCCTCGGAGTCGAAGCCGGTCCCGACCCGTCCGTTGCAACTTGTTTTTTCCGGTGGACGCGTCTTCTTGCTCCCGTAACATCACCGTGTGATTCTTGTGTCTCTGGAACAACAAAGTTAGGAGACGGTTGTATGTTGGATGGTTGAAAGCCGGATGTTTCTTGCAGCCCCGAATAAAACATCGGTTGGTCTGGTGACGACCATAAATCGTCGTCAATATAATCTGAATCTATGTTTGGGTACCAATTTCCAGACATTTTTTTAAAAAAAGTTGGAAAGATGGGTTGAAATGGGTTTTATTTTGAAGTTGTGTTTTGATATGGTTGAAATGTGTTTTGAAGTTGTGTATTATATAGGACATTTTTTATTAATTTTTTTTTTTATTTTAATCCAACGGCTCTTTTGCCCCTCAACGTTCACTTTTCTCTCTCTTCACCCGCGACCATACTCACGCCTGCCTGGGGGCTCGCGCTCGCGCCCCGGTGGTGTGGGGTTAGCGCCTGGGGGCGCGAGCGGAGGGGCTCTCGCGCCCAGGTTAGCGCCCCACACCCCTCAGCCTAAGATATTAATTCCCATCTATTACAACTCCCAAATAGCTTTTTGTCATTTGGGTTGTAAATGAATCGAACGTTTGGTGAGAAGTATGTTTATGTTAATTTGTTATTTTATAAATGAATGAATATGAATAAGAAGTTTCATTCGTTTAGCAAAATGAGCGAACATGAACAAAGGCAATGTCCGTTCAACTGTGTTCTTGTTGGGTATCAGAACCGTACCGATACCAAAAATTCAAAACTTGGTACCGAGGGTATCAAATCGGTATTGGAAACGCTCATCCCTAGGTGTTCGTTCGTTTGTGTTCATGAGCAGTTCACAAACAAGTTCATTTTCTTAATGAACGAACACGTACAAAAAATTTTGTTTGGTTAAATGTTCATGAACCATTCGTTTGTCCAATAAAAACTTAACAAGCGAACATAAACAAAGTCTTGTCCGGTTCAATTCGTTTACAACCTTGACATTAGGTGATATTTGGTATGGTAATCCAATTTATCAAAACCATACTCGTAAATATTTTCTTTGTAATGTTTTGCCTTTAGTTAATAGGATAATATGCTAATTCGCTATTCTTTTAGCTTTTTTCATATTTTTAACTAGATTAGAAGCTCATCCATTACACGTATAAAATGAAGGACCTATTAAGTAATTAGTAAGTATTAAATAAGTAGTAATGAAAAGTTATTACAAAATGATATTTTGAGTTAGGGTATGATTGAAAGTGGGACAGTGTCTCGGAAATATTGATATCAATTATCTTTTTAAGCCCAGTCTATTTCAAATTGAAATCCAACCTTCTTTAGGTTTGCAAATTATGAATGAATTTATATATTCCGAAGCAAAATAGGTTGGCTCACGGTATTGTCGCACGTGGCGGTGTGTACTTATTTATTAGATATAGATTATCTTAGTTAACAAAATTTTATATAAACCTTAAATAGGAAATTGTGTATTTAGAATCTCATAAGAAATTAAAATGTGTATATCCAATACCCATAGAGAATTAGAGATAACCAATGCTAACAGGTTTTCAATCGAGCATGGGCCGGGAATTCCAATACCCGTCTAATATTGTTTGTATCAAAATCGAGTTGTTTAATTTTTGGCATTGAAGAGGTAGGTCCCAGCAGAGCCCAGTTGGACCCGCAAGACTCACCTTAAACAGGGACGTCTGCGCAGAGACCAACTGGATCCGCAGGACCAACCATGCTCAGAGACGTAACGTCCTTACGCGCAGTACGCAAGCTGGTCCCGCAGGAAATGCCTCCCAATGGTGAAGGACTCCGCCTGTCCCCGCAGCCTCGGATACAAGCCATTAGGGAAGGCCACCCGCGCAGCATGGCTACACGCACAAGGCACTTAGCTCTCATTCAGTGTCACCTGAAGGAATGAGCGAAGCCGGGAACAATCCCGCACAAGGGCGGGAGGGGGAATACTCCCGCCCAAATAAGCCAGTCCGTACGATACGGGAAGATCTTCTGTACTGTACCTGACGAGGTATGGGAAAAAGATCTGACTAAAGATACGACAGCTTATGGACAACAGTATGGCGAGCAGCATGCTCCTACACTGTATGTCACTATTAGCCGCTGCCTACTCACCAACTCCTGTCATACCACGTGCGTAGCCGGCAGTTGGTGGAAAAGGAATAGTATACAGCAGGCCTGGTCGCTATCAGCCGCTACCTACCCACCAACTACCAGCAGGGCACGTGCGTAGGCTACTGTTGGTGGAACAGGAACACTGTTGCAGCCGGCCATACCTCCTTGGAAACCTACCTTCGGCTATAAATACCACAAATGGTATGACCATCTCATCTTATCATATCTTATCACATTATCATCATATTATACCTGATATCTGCTCTAGCAATCTCTTAATATACTTTTATATTTAAAGAGCAATCTAGTCTGATTCTCACGCCGGAGGGTGGTCACAAGGAGGAACCCCCCCCCCCCTTCTCAGTGACGAGCTCACGGTGTCTGTTTTTCAGGTTATCAGAAGAATCATCTTCCAAGGGTCTAACCCCTCGTGGGAAACATCTCTCTAACCCCCAGGTTACCAGTAATCTGCCCGGGGTCCGGTTAGTGTTTCTTCATTGGCGCCATCCGTGGGACAAGCTAGAACTACATTTTTCTCCAGTTTTTTCAAACTTCTACGAAGATGGTTAGAGAAATTCCGGTAACCACAACCCCAGCAACTGGGGGGAATACCGGTAACAGAGTTTTTACAAACACTACCCCGGTTACCCAAGCCGGGGCAAGTGAAGTAAATTTTACGAACACTACCCCAGTTACTCATGCTGGGGCAAGTGCAGTAAATGATCGCCTACTGGGATCCACTGATACCCAGGTTGAGAAACGAAGACTCCCCCGCCAAACTCTCGATGAAGTCAAGGCATGGGCGGAGGCACGACAAAAGGAATTCCAGGCTGAATTGGACGAACGCTTGCGTTCCGTACAACAGGCCGACGAATTCGAATACTGGGAGGATGACTCGGAGGAATCCGACTCCGACGCGAACCCTCGCCATAGGGCAAAAGGGAAGCGTAAGGAAATGGAATCCCAACCGAAAAGGCATTTTGGACAAGCCTTCAAACCAAAAAGCACAGGTGGAAGTCCACGAGACTTCTCCAAAACGTTCAGACCAAACGTTGCAAATGCAGGAACGTCCAAATTTGCAAGGGACATTGCGGAAGCAATCGCCCCAAAGAGTGCCAAACAAATGCCTAACATAGGCACATATGACGGTATATCTGATCCAGACGATCATTTGAACAGGTTCATAGCGGGGGCAACCGTCAGCAATTGGACGGAACCCACGTGGTGCTACATGTTCCAAATGACGCTTGTTGGGGCTGCTAGAGCTTGGTTTGATCGTCTACCGGTCAACCACATCTACGACTGGGCAGACTTCCAGCAGAAGTTTAGCCAACACTTCAGCCAGCAACGGAAGTATACCGAGGAGCAATGGACAATCCTCAAATGCATACGAGAAGAAGATGAATCTCTGCCAAACTTCATCACTCGCTTCAACTCAAAGAAGCTAAGTTTGTGCAATATCAGCGAAGATCTTGTTCGCGCTGCCTTCATCCAGGGCGCGCATGACCCAGAGCTCATCCGCACCCTAACGGGTAAAGATGGCATGCCATCCACATGGGATGCCATCATGACAGCAGCAAAACGCTATGCGGAAACGGAGAAGCAACTGGGTAGAGATCTCCCACAGAGCACAAACCTCTACACTCAGAAGACGAGAGAAGACAACGTCCTCACCGCCCGATTAAATAAAAAGCGGAAGCTAGGCATTTGGCAGTCAAGGGTAAACTTTGACACCTCATCCGGCTTGCAACATCGATTGGGCGGAAGGGATAATGTACAGCCGCACCGAAACTCCAGATGGACGCCACTCACCAAAAGCGTCACTGAGATATTCGCCACTGAAGAGCTCCCGTGGCCAAAGCCTCCAATAATCCGACATCGTCACGATGCTGATCGGAGCAAATACTGTGACTTTCACAAGACAAAGGGCCACAACACTGAAGAATGCATAGATGTAAAAGACATGGTCGAAGCATTTGTCAGAGATGGGACGCTCGCGCACCTCGTGGCGCAATAAAGGCTGAGCAGGCGGGTGCGTGTAGAACCCCAGCTGGGGAAAACACGAATAAAAATTCCAGCTTCAATATCGAGACTACATGCTGCGTAAAGAACGAGATCCCGAACCAGGTGCGTATCGGCTCGATGGCGCTCCCATCCCAACAACATGGAAGGGAGCTCATTTACACAGTTTGCATGTAAATCAATTCCAATTTGTAAAGAAAAGGCCAAGAGCCACTTCTAATGGAAATGATTCTCTTTAGAACATCGAAGCTGATGATTTTACATTTATACTTTTCTGAACACTGGTAACGGCATTCACATTACGTGAAGTCGTTGCGTGGGAAGGCGGTCCTACCCGCACAAACCCAATAACGTGACAACCTTCACGCAGGTCAGTTGAAGAGGAAAAGTTCAGCACCCAAAAATGAAAGTGCCGGTCTATCCGCACGAATCATAATGAGGAAACTGAACAATAACCTATCAACAACCGCGCGTCGAACGGTTAGACTATGCAACACTGGTGACGGCATTCACATTACGTGAAGTCGTTGCGTGGGAAGGCGGTCCTACTCGCACAAACCCAATAACGTGACAAACCTTCACGCAGGTCAGTTGAAGGGGAAGAGTTCAATTATCCCATTAAATGAAAGTGCCGGTCTATCCGCATGAATCATGAAAGGAAACTGAACACTACCTATTGACAACCGCGCGTCGAACGGTTCAAAACAAAATTCTTAAAAGGATGAGGAAAACCTACACGCAGGTCAGATAAGGGTAAAGTTTTGCCATCCTACTAAGTGCAAGTGACGGTTCTACCCGCGCAATCACGAAAGAGGAAGCAAAACTTCACACCTATTATCAACCACGTTCAAAGGTTAACTTATCCTCAAAAAGTAAGAAAAACCTACACGCAGGTTAGATAAAAGTTAAAGTTTAGCCATCCTACCAAGTGCAAGTGACGGTTCTACCCGCACAATCACGAAGGAGGAAGCGAAACTTTAACCCACTATCAACCACGTTCAAAGGTTCTTATTCTAAACACTTGGAAAATTGCTATTTTAAACTAAGTATGCAAGTCATAAGTTTATAAAGCAAAGAATCCAATGAAAGGAATAACAATCGTATATTTCAATGATATATTACAACAGTGGCCGGGTAACTACCCGCCTAAAAGAAATCTATACAAAGCTAAGTCTATCCTAGCAGTGGGAATGGATCTTCAGGATCAGGCTTCAGGGCCACCTCCGCTTGGACCAGCACCGTCAGAGAGCGGCTGCCCAAGGAAAGCCTTAAGGATGTTTAGCCCATCATCAGCAGCAGCAGCTTCATTCACCTTCTCCACCACTGGATGCGGGAAGGCAGAGATTTCAGGGTAATGCTTTACTGAACAGAAAAATTCGCCGGAAATTACTTGAGAAGAAGAGATGAAAGTGAAAAGTGTGAATTGCAAATAACCCTCTCCCCCTTTATATAGTAATCGCAATTAATGCGATGAATTTAATAACGGAAGAGAGAGAAATCAAAGGTGCAATGAAACTAGGACGCGTGGCAAAAGCAAGCTGGCAACATCTGTCACAAGGACGTATGCCAGAGATTTCGCGGCTACGCGCCCGAAATCCCGTGCCCACGCGCCTGAAAAAGCAACTGGAATGACCATGTTCTGTCACGTCACCATAACTCCCTGCACGTCCTGACACAGTCAGAAGAAACCGTCGCACGACGTTTCAGAGGTTTGGACTTATCTTTTCACCAACTCTTCGAATTTCAAAATTCAAAATTCGAAAATATTAAAAAGTAAGCGGGAAAATACCCCTTACCCCTTGGCAAGCAAGTAACCGTAAGACGGATGCGGGTACAGTGTAAAGGCAAAACCCTTCACATACCTAGCACCCGCAGGGAATTGAAGCCAAATAAACCTTGGCAAACAAATAACCGTAAGACGGCTGTGGGTACAGTGTTAAGGCAAAACCCTTCACATACCTAACACCCGCAGGGAATTGAAGCCAAGAAAACCTTGGTGAACAAGTAACCGTAAGACGGATGCGGGTACAGTGTTAAGGCAAAACCCTTCACATACCTAGCACCCGCAGGGAATTGAAGCCAAGTACCTCGGCAACCAAGTAACTATAAGACGGGTGCGGGTACAGTGTAAAGGCAAAACCCTTCACATACCTAGCACCCGCAGGGAATTGACGCCAGGAATACCTTGGAAGTAAAGTAACCATAAGACGAGCACAGTGTGACATCTGCCCTGATCCGACCCGACCCAGGTACCCGTCTCTCCGACCCGATCTCTCTTTTATTATTTAATATTTATACTTGTATTTTGTTTTTAATAATAATATATATTTTCCTTCCCGCCTCTCTCTCTCTCTCTTTCTTTCCGCCGTCCCGTCCCTCTTCCTTCTCTCTTTCCGCCTTCTTTTCCCTCTTGTCGCCGTCCCACCCTTAAGCCTTGTTTCCCTCAACCCTTTGCTTGTCCTTTGGTTCTTCCCGCCTAAGGATGTCTGCAGCTCCACGCGCCAGACTCCTTACATGGAAGCCTGCGTGAAGACATCTTGTTCCTGCGATGCGTGAAGAGAACTCTTCTCGCAGCGCGCTAAGAATGCATGTTCTTCCCGCGATGCGCTAAGAATGTATGTTCTTCCCGCGATGCGCTTAGAATTCTAGTTCACACAGCACGCTAAGGATGTGATTCTTCCCGCAGTGCGCTAAGGATTGTTGTGCCAGCCTTCGCGCTCGCGCACTCAGCCTTCCCGCGCTTAACCCTTGTATCTTCTGTTTAAATCTAGCCGTTTGCTTTTGTGTTGTCTTATCTGTTGTGCTGTTGACCTAACCTATCTAATGTCTGAATAGTTACTTTCGGCGCAGCATGCGTACCAACCCCCATTGGTTGGTAGAAAAAGTGACTGACATTATCTTTTGAGATCTGCTTTTGCCATGCTTGACCAGTACCTTTATCTGAACCGCCCATGCTTTTTACTGTTTCCCTGACAGCTTTATCTTGCCCCCTGCAGCTGCCATATCTTTTGATATCTTTACTTTTCAGAACTTTTTACCGTTGATATCTTTTCTTTTACTTTTTGAGATCTTTTCCCCTTTTTCTAGGGATTGTGTTTCCTAGGGTTTTCCTATAAATAATAATAATAATTTCATAACACATCGCACCAAAACACTTAATCCTTCCTGTTCTCTTGCCCCTTGCTCTCTCTGCCGTCTTCCTCTCTGCCTCCGTCTTCCTCCTTGTTCTTCCTGCTTTTCCGGTAATATATAATATATATAATAGTTTACTTATTAATTATGCTAACTTATAATCAAGACTTAAAACAAATCATTAAAACAATAATCTTATTTATAGGTTAACTTGTGCTTGTTTAAAGTTGGTTCTTGCTTTATCTATCACCGCATCGTTTATCATGTGAGTTATCTCGTATCTAATCCCCTTTTTATTTTAAATGCTTTGGGATGTTCATGTGTTCATACAAAACTTGAGTCTTAAACTTGTTTATGAACTTTAGTCGCGCAGTATCCCATGTGTTGAGGACGTTTACTTGGCTGTTTATTTGTATGTGTGTATCATTAACCGCTTTGTTCGGCCTATTCCGCAGTTCCGTTGGTACCATTAGTTGAACACGGGAGACCTATCGTTTACGGTTTTCTTTGTTTACACTTGCACAGATGTTTTCTCGTTTTTATGCTCAATTGGGAGCATGGATTGAACTATGATCTATGAACTATCTTAGGCTTGATCACAATCTGATTACACCCTTGTTAAACTCTAGACATACACGTGTTGCGCGCAGATTTACTGTGATTATCTATGATTATCTATTAAACTTGATTTCTCACCAACACGCAAGTGTTTGACGTTTATTTTAACACATGTTCAGGTTTGCAGTAGCTGTTTTGGAGCTTGTGGACACGTAGGATGTTTTTACTTTTGGACCTAGAATTAAAATGTATCAAGACAAGTTAATGTTGTTTGAATGTTATAATTTATAATATATTGATTTATGTTTGATTTATGTTCTTTATTTTCCCCGCTGCGCGTGCGCGATAAAATGTGTATTAATAAATATTGACACCAATAGTGTCGCGAGTAATGAAGCAATATGTGGCGCCCCGATGTATAATCCGCCTTTGGTCGGGGTGTTACAGATTGGTATCAGAGCTCGTTGACTTTAGGATAGGTGGTTAGACGTAACGGCCTAGAATACCTAAGAGTCCCTTCTCGCGCATGAGAGAAATCTCATGTTTGCGCGCTTATTGTTAATTACTCGTTATTTGTGAATATGCTCGCGCTTGCGCAGTATATGATTTTATGTTTTATTTCGCGATATTTCGATTTTTGTTGAATTTCGATTTTTATTGATTTTACTTACATATTCGTTTGTGGGATTTGAAAATCCGAAAAGTCATGGTGATACATGAATAGTTGATTTTCAATTTCCATTTACGATTATGTTCTGAGGTTGGAGACTTGAAAAGTCATGGTGATACATGAATTGTCAACCTCCAATACTCATTTTCTTGTGTATTTTATGTTGAGGATTGAAAAGTCATGGTGATACATGAATCGTCAATCTCCAATGCTCGTTTGCTCGTATATTTTAAATTGGGAATTCGGAAAGTCATGGTGATACATGAATTGTCGATTCTTGATTCGAATTTGTTACCTTTATTAAGTCTGCATTTAGGATCATTTATTTTACTGTAACTGTTGACTGTAACTGACTCCGTGAAACCAAGCTTTATAAGATTAAAACTTTGCGCTAAAACCAAGATATTAACTAAAATTAAAATTTTTATAGAATGCCTCCGCTATCTCGCCGATTTCAGAGAAGAGAAGCCTCGCGCATGCGTAGACAGCAACGTTCCCAGGAAATGGCCGCCGCAATAGCCCAAGCTTTGAGCCAAAACAATACCAACACCACCAGTTATAACATTAAGTCCTTTAATGCGGGTAACCCTCCGAAGTTCACAGGTCTTGAAGGAGCCACCGTGATGCTCCAATGGCTTGAGAAGATTGAAAACACTTTCCTCCATACCCGATGCCCCTCAGAAAGACGAACCCTATATGCTTCCAGTGTCCTGGAATCCAGAGCGCTTACATGGTGGAATGGAGTAGCTCATGCGCGTGGCGCAGAGGCTGCTTCTAGCATGACATGGGAGGAATTCAAGGAAATTCTTACGCGAGAATTCTGCCCTCCCAACGAAGTTAAGCGCCTGGAGGAAGAATTCTGGAACTTGAAGCAATACAGCGGTGAAGCGCACGAGTACGCGACGCGCTTCCACGAGCTAAGCTTACTGGTCCCTCACCTTGTTACCCCTTCCCGCCGAGCCATCGAGAAATTCCTTGGGGGTCTCCCCATGGAAATTCAAGATTCTGTATGGGCCAGAAACCCAGTTACCCTCTCTGACGCCATCGAATTGGCCGCTGTGCTCAGCGACAACCATGTCAGAGCAGGAACCCTGTTCCTGCGGGGAACTGAGAAGACCAAACCCACCAAGACTGTCCCTGAACCAACAGAAACCAAACCAGAACCCTCAAACCATAACCAGAAACGTAGGCGCAGACAAGCCTATGCGCTTACCAACCCGCCCATTGTCCAGCAACCCATTTATCAACCTCCAGTTTACGCGCCTAACCCACTGTCAACCTACCCAGCACCTCCTGTAGTCCACAACTATGCCATAACCAATCCCGCACTCCCTGCCCCGCCAACTAAGAAACCTTACACAGGAAACCAACCCTTTTGCCCAACCTGTAGACTTCATCACCCACCTCAAGTCCCGTGTCGACAATGTAACCGATGTGGCCGCGTAGGTCACTCCGTTGAGTACTGTAGAACCCCTCCCTCCAATCCGATTGCGCCAACCCCACCAGCTTACCCGCAGAACCCACAGCCAACTTACCAAAACCCACGACCCAGATCGTGCTTTAACTGCGGTGATCCAAGTCATTTCCGGAACGCGTGCCCAAGGCTACAAGTTCAGATTACTCAAGCGAATCCGGTGAACCAAATTTCGAACCAAGCGACGCGTGGCCGAGCTTTTAACATAACCGCGCACCAAGCGCAAGCGATTAACGACGTAGTTAATGGTACATTTTTGCTTAACGGATTTTATGCATCTATGCTTTTTGATACTGGCGCCGATCGAAGTTTTATTTCTCGCGCCTTCGAGCAGAAGCTTGCGCGACCGCGCAGCGATTTAAAAGAAGATTTTTCAGTTGAATTGGCTAACGGTGAAACTGTTTTAATAAACTCGGTAATTAAAGATTGCACGCTTAACCTTAACGAAAACGATTTTCCAATCGACCTCATCCCTATGCCTCTTGGAAGCTTTGATGTTATTATTGGTATGGACTGGCTCTCGAAGAATCGCGCCGAAGTTATTTGCGCCAAGAAATTGATTCGCATACCTCGAGAAAATGGTGATCTTCATATCTACGGCGAAAAACTCTCCAGTGGTCTTAAACTTATGTCTTGCGCCGAAGCCCAAAGACTCATGCGGAAGAAGTGTATTGCATTTCTAGCCCATGTGGTTAAACCCGATGAAGGAAAGAAGCTTCGCGATATCCCTGTTGTGCGTGATTTTCCTGAAGTTTTTCCTGATGATCTTCCTGGTATCCCTCCCGCTCGTGAAGTCGAGTTTCGTGTTGATCTTGTCCCTGGTGCTTCCCCCGTTGCTAAATCTCCTTACCGTCTTGCACCCGCTGAGATGCAAGAATTGGCCAGCCAACTTCAAGAGTTGACTGCTAAAGGATTCATTCGCCCTAGCTCTTCGCCCTGGGGTGCTCCGGTGTTGTTCGTTAAAAAGAAAGATGGATCGTTTCGCATGTGTATTGATTACCGCGAGTTGAACAAACTCACCATTAAAAACCGGTATCCCTTACCGCGTATTGACGACCTCTTTGATCAACTCCAAGGTGCCTCCTGTTTCTCGAAGATTGATCTCCGCTCTGGTTATCACCAGTTGCGTATCCGCGATGAAGATGTTCCGAAGACTGCTTTTCGAACTCGTTATGGCCATTTTGAATTCTTGGTCATGTCCTTCGGTCTAACCAACGCACCCGCCGTTTTCATGGATCTTATGAATCGGGTGTGTAGGCCTTTCTTGGATAAATTCGTGATCGTGTTTATCGATGATGTTCTGGTGTATTCTAAGACCAAGGCCGAGCACGAGCAACATCTTCGGTTGGTATTGCAAAAGCTTAGAGCCGAGCAACTCTATGCTAAGCTTTCCAAGTGTGAATTTTGGTCTGATGAAGTACAGTTTCTTGGTCATGTTGTAAACAAGATGGGTATTCATGTCGACCCATCCAAGATTGAAGCAATCAAGAACTGGATTACGCCATCCTCTCCTTCTGAGATCCGTTCCTTTCTGGGCTTAGCTGGTTATTACCGGCGCTTCATTTCGAACTTCTCAAAGATCGCTTTGCCTTTAACAGCTCTAACGCACAAAGGTAAACCGTATATTTGGGGCTCGAAGCAAGAAGAAGCCTTTCTGACGCTCAAGCGATTGTTGTGTGAAGCTCCTGTTCTTGCGCTACCTGAGGGTAATGATGATTTTGTCGTGTATTGCGATGCATCCAACCAAGGTCTCGGTTGTGTTCTTATGCAACGAGGCAAGGTTATCGCTTACGCATCAAGGCAACTCAAGGTTCATGAAAAGAATTATACAACTCACGACCTCGAGCTTGGTGCAGTTGTTTTTGCCTTGAAGATCTGGAGACACTACCTTTATGGTACTAAGTGTATCCTTTACACTGACCATAAAAGCCTTCAGCATATCTTTGATCAAAAGGAACTTAACATGAGGCAACGCCGATGGAACGAACTCATCAGCGATTACGATTGTGAGATCCGGTATCATCCTGGTAAGGCTAATGTGGTAGCCGATGCGCTCAGCCGAAAACCCTGCCAACTTAACTGTATCTTGCCGCGCACCCAGCTTCACTTCGCGCCGATTCAAAGCAACCTTGAATCGCGTATTCGTGACGCGCAGCGCGCATCCATCAGTAATGGTAACCTTCGCGCCGAGTTAGCGTGTGGCGCGGAAGCACTCTTTGTCCCTAATCTGAGTGGAATTCTCTGCTATCTCAATCGCATCTGGATCCCTTGTGATGAGAATCTTCGCGCTGATATCCTGAGTGAAGCGCACAAATCTCGGTATTCTATTCATCCCGGCGCTGATAAGATGTACAAGGATTTGCGCATAACTTATTGGTGGCCCGGTATGAAAAAGGATATTGCTGTGTTCGTAGCTAAGTGCCTGACTTGTTCTAAAGTTAAAGCTGAACACCAGCGCCCATCTGGTTTGCTCGAACAACCAGAAATTCCTACGTGGAAATGGGAAGGTATAGCGATGGACTTTATTACCAAGTTACCTTTGACAGCAAGCAAACATGATAGCATTTGGGTAATAGTGGATCGATTGACTAAGTCTGCTCATTTTCTGCCCATTCGTGAAAACTACCGTGTTGAGCAGCTCGCGCAGCTTTATGTCAAGGAAATCGTCTGCCGCCATGGTACTCCTTTGAGCATCATATCCGATCGCGATGGCCGTTTTATATCTCGCTTTTGGAAATCTCTCCAATCTGCGCTAGGAACTCGCTTGGACATGAGTACGGCATATCATCCTCAGACTGACGGTCAGTCTGAGCGAACTATTCAAACTCTTGAGGATATGCTCCGATCTTGTGTTCTTGATTTTGGAGGTAATTGGGATTCACACCTGCCTTTGATCGAGTTTTCTTATAACAACAGCTATCATTCCAGTATCGGTATGGCCCCATTTGAAGCACTTTACGGTCGTAAATGCCGCTCCCCAATTTGTTGGAGCGAAGTGGGTGAAACTCAAATCACAGGACCCGAACTTGTTCAAGAGACAACCGATAAAATCGCCAAGATCCGTGATCATTTGCTGACTGCCAGAAGCCGACAGAAGAGTTACGCAGATCGTAGGCGAAAGCCTCTCGAATTTCAAGTTGGTGATCTTGTTCTCCTCAAAGTGTCGCCTTGGAAAGGTGTTGTCCGCTTTGGGAAGAAGGGTAAGCTTGCTCCTCGTTATGTTGGTCCATTCAAGATTCTCGCGCGTGTGGGAAAAGTTGCCTACAGACTTGACCTGCCGCTCGCGCTCAGTAATGTGCATCCAACGTTCCATGTTTCCAATCTCAAGAAGTGTTTAGCTGACGAGAACCTTCACATTCCACTTGATGAAGTTCAAGTTGATGAATCCATGCATTTCATTGAGAAGCCTGTTGAGATTATGGATCGCGAGGTTAAGCAAACCAAGCGCAGTCGTATCCCTATCGTGAAAGTTCGCTGGGAGTCCAAGCGCGGAGCCGAGTTTACATGGGAAAGGGAAGATCAAATGAAGATCAAGTACCCGCACCTGTTCTCTGCGCAACCTACTTCGAGATAAATTTCGGGACGAAATTTCTTAAAGTAGGGGAGACTGTGACATCTGCCCTGATCCGACCCGACCCAGGTACCCGTCTCTCCGACCCGATCTCTCTTTTATTATTTAATATTTATACTTGTATTTTGTTTTTAATAATAATATATATTTTCCTTCCCGCCTCTCTCTCTCTCTCTTTCTTTCCGCCGTCCCGTCCCTCTTCCTTCTCTCTTTCCGCCTTCTTTTCCCTCTTGTCGCCGTCCCACCCTTAAGCCTTGTTTCCCTCAACCCTTTGCTTGTCCTTTGGTTCTTCCCGCCTAAGGATGTCTGCAGCTCCACGCGCCAGACTCCTTACATGGAAGCCTGCGTGAAGACATCTTGTTCCTGCGATGCGTGAAGAGAACTCTTCTCGCAGCGCGCTAAGAATGCATGTTCTTCCCGCGATGCGCTAAGAATGTATGTTCTTCCCGCGATGCGCTTAGAATTCTAGTTCACACAGCACGCTAAGGATGTGATTCTTCCCGCAGTGCGCTAAGGATTGTTGTGCCAGCCTTCGCGCTCGCGCACTCAGCCTTCCCGCGCTTAACCCTTGTATCTTCTGTTTAAATCTAGCCGTTTGCTTTTGTGTTGTCTTATCTGTTGTGCTGTTGACCTAACCTATCTAATGTCTGAATAGTTACTTTCGGCGCAGCATTCGTACCAACCCCCATTGGTTGGTAGAAAAAGTGACTGACATTATCTTTTGAGATCTGCTTTTGCCATGCTTGACCAGTACCTTTATCTGAACCGCCCATGCTTTTTACTGTTTCCCTGACAGCTTTATCTTGCCCCCTGCAGCTGCCATATCTTTTGATATCTTTACTTTTCAGAACTTTTTACCGTTGATATCTTTTCTTTTACTTTTTGAGATCTTTTCCCCTTTTTCTAGGGATTGTGTTTCCTAGGGTTTTCCTATAAATAATAATAATAATTTCATAACACATCGCACCAAAACACTTAATCCCTCCTGTTCTCTTGCCCCTTGCTCTCTCTGCCGTCTTCCTCTCTGCCTCCGTCTTCCTCCTTGTTCTTCCTGCTTTTCCGGTAATATATAATATATATAATAGTTTACTTATTAATTATGCTAACTTATAATCAAGACTTAAAACAAATCATTAAAACAATAATCTTATTTATAGGTTAACTTGTGCTTGTTTAAAGTTGGTTCTTGCTTTATCTATCACCGCATCGTTTATCATGTGAGTTATCTCGTATCTAATCCCCTTTTTATTTTAAATGCTTTGGGATGTTCATGTGTTCATACAAAACTTGAGTCTTAAACTTGTTTATGAACTTTAGTCGCGCAGTATCCCATGTGTTGAGGACGTTTACTTGGCTGTTTATTTGTATGTGTGTATCATTAACCGCTTTGTTCGGCCTATTCCGCAGTTCCGTTGGTACCATTAGTTGAACACGGGAGACCTATCGTTTACGGTTTTCTTTGTTTACACTTGCACAGATGTTTTCTCGTTTTTATGCTCAATTGGGAGCATGGATTGAACTATGATCTATGAACTATCTTAGGCTTGATCACAATCTGATTACACCCTTGTTAAACTCTAGACATACACGTGTTGCGCGCAGATTTACTGTGATTATCTATGATTATCTATTAAACTTGATTTCTCACCAACACGCAAGTGTTTGACGTTTATTTTAACACATGTTCAGGTTTGCAGTAGCTGTTTTGGAGCTTGTGGACACGTAGGATGTTTTTACTTTTGGACCTAGAATTAAAATGTATCAAGACAAGTTAATGTTGTTTGAATGTTATAATTTATAATATATTGATTTATGTTTGATTTATGTTCTTTATTTTCCCCGCTGCGCGTGCGCGATAAAATGTGTATTAATAAATATTGACACCAATAGTGTCGCGAGTAATGAAGCAATATGTGGCGCCCCGATGTATAATCCGCCTTTGGTCGGGGTGTTACACACAGGTACAGTGTTAAGGCAAAACCCTTCACATACCTAGCGCTCCGCTGGGAATTGAAACCAAGAAGGATCTTCTGGGCAATGCTTGCGGAAACGGAAATAACATCCCCGCATAGCGGGAACGTCGAGAACTACGTTGTTTGAAGCTCCAAGATGGAATTGGTGGTCTTAACATAATTGATCACTATGTTCAAAACTACCAAAACCTCATGGAAAATACATACAACTGGGACTCAATGCTCCTGACTTGCGAGGAGGTTACAGACCTACCCGCATCATACCCAAAGACCAAGCAGGAAACTCGGGCATTTCTGCAAGTGACAAGGACTTCCGCGGAAAGAATCCCCATGGAAAACCTTACAAAACCCTTTTCAAAACCCTTTGCTCAAGTCCAAAAGTTCACCTCATTTTATTAAACACTCATGAGAAGAACATTGGACTGGGGGGACTTGAAGAGGTAGGTCCCAGCAGAGCCCAGTTGGACCCGCAAGACTCACCTTAAACAGGGACGTCTGCGCAGAGACCAACTGGATCCGCAGGACCAACCATGCTCAGAGACGTAACGTCCTTACGCGCAGTACGCAAGCTGGTCCCGCAGGAAATGCCTCCCAATGGTGAAGGACTCCGCCTGTCCCCGCAGCCTCGGATACAAGCCATTAGGGAAGGCCACCCGCGCAGCATGGCTACACGCACAAGGCACTTAACTCTCCCCAGTGTCACCTGAAGGAATGAGCAAAGGCGGGAGGGGGAAAACTCCCGCCTAAATGAGCCAGTCCGTATGATGGAGGATCTTTTGTGTGATACCTGACGAGGTACAGACAAAAGATCTGACCAAGAATGCGACAGCTCACTGACAGCAGCATGGCAGACAGCACGCCACAGCACTGTGACCAATAGCCGCCGCCTACCCACCAACTCCTGCCATACCACGTGCCTAGCCTGTAGTTGGCAGAAGAGGAAGAGTGCACGACACGCCTGCTCTGTGTCAGCCGCTACCTATCCACCACTCACAGGCAGGGCACGTGCATAGGTTACAGTTGGTAGCGTGTTGGGCCGGCTAAACCCCTTGGAAACCTACCTTCGGCTATAAATACCCCAATGGTATGATCATCTTACAACATCTTATCTTATCATATATACCTGATATCTGCTCTAGCAATCTCTTAATATACTTTTATATTTAAAGAGCAATCTAGTCTGATTCTCACGCCGGAGGGTGGTCACAAGGAGGAACCCCCCCCTTCTCAGTGACGAGCTCACGGTGTCTGTTTTGCAGGTTATCAGAAGAACCATCTTCCAAGGGTCTAACCCCTCGTGGGAAACAGCTCTCCAACCCCCAGGTTACCCGTAATCTGCCCGGGGTCCGGTTAGTGTTTCTTCAGGCATGTATCCACATGAAACAATTTTATGAGCTTCCATTGTGGATGCAATTACGTTATTTCTAAGAAAACTTCATATGCATACATGTAAAGATTTGAGTAGATAAAACTCTATATTTAAAAATAAAAACTAAACTATCATTAAATAGTGCATTTTGTGATAGCACATCCTAAAGTTCCAAAATTCCATATCCCAACACAATTTGAACTCTCATTTGTTAGCAGCCAACCAAACAAACAATTTATTGCACATGGATTTTGTGGCTTTAGGGAAATGAGTTGGGCATTCATTCTAATAGGGGCCAAGTTCGAGATTGGCTAATCTCCTTCTAAAGCAAAATAACAATAAATGTAAAGAGACTTGTTTTGATTAAATTTTTCATGTTCTCCATTAAAAACTAAACATGCCTTTTATAGGCTTACAATAAGTAAATAATGCATGAAATAAGGAGGAATAGATTTAGTGATATAACTACCCACTAATACTTACTTCTAGGAATTGAAATACTAAAATAAAGGAAATAACCAACTAATGCAAATAAACATGGGATTGACTAGAGAACATAGAGATAGTAGTTATGCATCATGGGGGATCCGTATCACATTCACATCCATAAATGCTGGATGCCAAAAGTATGTTAAAAGGTCTTCGTATTGAATATACATGTATTAAGTAGCTGCCTGTAGGGTATGGTTAAGACTTGGAATCTTATTGTCACGTATCAACAGGTTTGAAACCTGACTTAATAGATTTTTTCACAGTGGTGGGTTTTTTTCTTGATAGTGTTTTTGAGTGAGTCAGGCCTGAAGCATTAAAATCAATATGAAAGGTTGACATCTCGTCTCTGAAAGACTCACTCAGCTATTTAGGACGTTCTTAAAAAAAAAAAAGAATACATATGCATTAAATTTGAAATTAGTGTGCAGATGTATTGGGAGGAGCAGCGTACAACTGTGGCTTTGAATTGTGATTTATTGATATACTAGGTTAGGTACCCGTGTAAGACACTAAAAATAACACAATGTGAAATATAAAAAATATTTTCAACATATAAAAAATATAATATATGGTAGAATAAATTATACAATACACAATATGCAATAAAAAGTTGAAAATTTATAAATCTCTAAATATTTCTTTGTATACAATATTTGCAATTAATATTAATATTATATAACTTTAATTGTAATAAGCAAGGTAATGATTACACTTTGTTAAAATTTGTAATTTAATCTGTAATTTTATAATTCATATTAAAATTAGTAGTTTCATTTTGTTTTTTGCTTCAACTCTAGATAATGAAACGCATAACTGACCATATCTTAAAAACATGTTGTCTCAAAACAAACAAACAAACAAACCATCTAAAGCGATTGGCCTTAGTTTTATTAATCTTCATTACAAAGTAAACATTAAGTGAAAATTTCTTCATTTGAAATTTGAAATTAATTATTTTTATGTAAATTAACGTGAAAATTCATTACTTATAAAAGCTTAATATTAATACTAATACAATATAATTATATAAGACTAAATAATATATTTATGTTGGTTTTAAATTTTTTAAACCAGGAAACAAATATTAAAATAGAAAATAACAAATCAAATAGAAAAATAAAATAAAATATGAAACTCTTAATAAGAAAAAGAAATATATATTTAATATGAGAGAGATGTGAAAAATTTTGTAAGAATCGCTCATGTGTAATAACATATGACATTAAAAACCGTGTAGAACACGGGTTATAATAAATAAATAAATTTATTTAAATAATAACACATTGTCAAATACCAAAAATATGTTTGAAAGATATATGGACATAATATATGGCAGAATAAATTACACATTACACAATATGAAATTAAAAATTTGTTAAAAATTCATAAATCTTTAAATATTTTTATACAATATTTGTTATTTTAACCTCTATATCAAAATTAGTAGTTTTATTTTGTTTTTACTTTCAACGTTAGATAGCAAAACATAACTTACCATGCGTTAAAACAGTTTGTCTAAAAAACAAATCAACCATCTATAATAATTTGCCTTAGTTTTTATTAATCTTTATTGCAAAATAAACATAAAGTGAATTTTTTTTTCTTTGAAATTTGAATTTAATTATTTTATCTAAATCAATGTGAAAAATCGTTACTTATAATGGCTTAATATTAATAACTAATACAATATATTTATATAAAACTAAATAATATATTTATGTTAGTATTAAAATTTTTAAATTAAAAATAATTATTAAAAACAAAAAATAATAGAAAAAGAAATAAAGTTAAATATAAACTATTAATAAGAAAAAGAAATGTATTTATTAAGAGAGAGGTGGAAAAATTTTGTAAGAAGTTATCTTGTATGATTCCATGTGGCATGAAAAAACATTTATTTATTATATAGTATAAATGAGAGAGAGGTGAGAAAATTTTGTAAGGATCACTCATGTGTAGTAGCATATGCCATTAAGACCCGTGTCGAACACGAGTTATAATAAATAAATTTATTTAAATATAACACAATGTGAAATTAAAAAATATGTTCAAAAGATATAAAAATATAATACATGATAGAATAAATTACACATTACACAATATAGAAATAAAAAGTTGTTGAAAATTCATAAGTCTTTAATTATTTTTGTGCATTCAATATTTGTAATTTTAAACTCCATATTTCGTTAAAATATGTTGTCTCAAAAACAAATCAACCATCTATAGTCTATAGTGATTGGCCTTAGTGTTTATTCATCTTTATTGTAAAACAATCATAAAGTGAAAATTTCTTTCTTTGAAATTTGAAATTAATTATTTTATCTAAATTAACATGAAAAATCGATACTTATAATAGCTTAATATTAATGACTAATACAATATATTTATATAAAACTAAATAATGTATTTATGTTAGTATTAAATTTTTTAAACCAAAAATAATTATTAAAAAAATAATAGATAAAAAAGAAAAAAAGTTAAATATAAATTATTAATAGGAAAGAAAAGGGTATTTAATAAGAGAGAGAGAGGTGAGAAAATTTTGTAAGAAGTTATTTTGTGTGATGCCATGTGACATTAAAAAACATTTATTTATTAATTTCACATGGTCCCTTGATTAAATGTTTTAAATTTAATAAACAATATTATAATTTCCAAATAGTGTGTTTTCCCCCATTTTTGACCCGACCTTATCAGTTGGAGTTCCAAGAAGCAACATATTGTTGCACGGTCTAGTGTTGATGTCGAATATCGGGCTTATGTTTATTAACCACTAATTTATTTTGTGTAAAACCACTTATTTCAGTTACATGCACAACAAAGTTTGATTTCCAAACAAACTCTAGACTTAGGTAACTCATTAACCAATTGCATCACAATTCATCCTTACCCGAATAAAAATGGCGAAAAACACAAGAAAAGTCCTTTCTCCCATGACCCTCGTCACAAAGCTTCGTGAATCTATACAACAAAACAAACAATAATATTAGATCAATAAATATGTGTTTGGAATCAATCATACCAGATCCGTAAGAATAAAAAATCACCGGGTGACTCATAGCATTTCAAAAATAAAAACACACTTGACTACCTTTTTTATCATTTAAAAATTAAAATCAATATATTATCATATTTATGCTAAATTCTTACATGTCTTTTGCTTCAGATGTCAATGGGCAATTCAGACAAACTTCTTTAGCTGATTCAGAAGCAAGATTCAAAGCTTTAGCCTGCATTAATAATTTAAAAAGTTATCAAGATCCTGTACTATTAGGTAATTACAAAACTACCCCTAAACTTTAGTTGGATGATAAGAAAAGCACACAACTTTCAGAAAAACACCAAAACAAGAAGATCTTGTACCGGTGAACAAAAACTAGTCCCGGGACTTAAAAAAAACAGAAAATTTTAATATAAAAATGTGAAAAATTTAGCATGCCATGAGTGTAGATGCAAACCCGCCATCATAATTTCTTGAGGAGGGTACCCCTTCCATCACACCCGGTACTGGATTATATGTATCATTGACAAGTGTATAAATGATAACATTATAATCATACAAGCACTTGTATAGACTCATGGATTTAAAATGACTTAATACAAAATACATATAAGTATATTCTAGCTAGGTGGCGCGATGGGCTGGTCAAGCTGTTTGGGTCAAAAGTCAAAACTGGTCATTTTTGGTACATGTTGGAACGAGTTGGGCCATGGTAAACTGGACTGACCAACAATCACTTTTTTGTACCGCTTATAATAATAACTTATGTGTTAATTACAAATACATTATGATGACAAACTAAATACTTAAATAAAACAATTTAGGAGGTCGTATGCATCAAAAGTTAAAACTATATTTTAGGTGACTTTTAAATTTTACCCATTTGGCCATTTGGGCCATTTTGGTGCACAATTCGAGTTCTGGGCCCAAACCACTTCAGGTTAAAACTGAGTCGGTTCGGCAAAGAAAGTCAAACCCGGTTTTGCCCCAACTAGTTCGGCTTGTAACCGGTTTTCGAGGGGGGAATATCGGGTTTGACCAAGTTGAAACCGTTATGGTTCGGGTTTGACCTGTTCGAAACCAGTGTCAAAGTATGGGGTTACAAA
This sequence comes from Bidens hawaiensis, assembly GCF_021521415.1. Lineage (NCBI taxonomy): Eukaryota > Viridiplantae > Streptophyta > Magnoliopsida > Asterales > Asteraceae > Bidens > Bidens hawaiensis. The sequence goes on from NW_027491474.1 coordinate 1,172,561, forward strand.
CCATTAAACCAATATTAACCTACGGTTGGGTTTTAGAAGAATAATTGTGGTTAATCAAGTCAAGATTTGGACAAACGAAAAGACTAAAACTGTAATATTAAAAAAAAATGATTTTCCTACTCCAACAACGAGCACTTGATGAGTTAAATATTTTGGTCAGAGTAGTGGCTGTAATGCCCAAAGACTGACCAAGAACAAAGGCTTCAGAAACACCAAGCATACTCACAGCCATTGCCAAATTGTTGCAGATCTTAGCCGCCTATATTGACCACAGTCAAAAGTCAAAACCAAGACATTACAATATCAAATCACACACACACACTTCATTAATTCAAATACTTATTACTTACAATTAAAGGTGCCAAAATGTCATGGGCAGGTCAAAACTTACCGAACCAGTCCCTGAACTTCCACAATATATGGTATTTTTCCCCATAGATGAAAATAAATGGTTTGCAGCCTTGTAAGCTTCTTCCGGGCCGCCAACCTAATAAACCACATAAGGTGTATTTAGTTTGAAAAACATGGTAACGCCAACATTTGAGTAACTTAAGTTAACAAAAACAAAATTGAAATATTTGGTTTTTTGTTTGTACCATGAATGTAAGTGCTCCAGCCTCGGCTGCAGGTACACCTCCAGAGACAGGTGCATCTAGCATGACAGGTGTCGCCCAAGAATCTATTAAATAGATCAATTTGTTAAAAAAATAAATCTCCAACATGATAGGTTAAATAGTTTTTAACTGCTTCTATGAGGGATAGCGAGTAAACGATCCAAACCACTCGTGAGCTACTCGAGATCGGCTCGCTAAAAGTTTGAATTCGGCTGAGCTTAAACGAGCTCGAGCCTAAAAATAAGCTTGTTTGACAAGAGAGCCCGAGCATGAGCTTCAGTTATCGAGCTCGAGATGGCTCGCAAGCCTAAACTAGCCTATTATTTATATAACTTTCATTTATATATTAAATACATTATAATTTATTACATTATATAAAATTATGATAAAAAAAACTAAAAATATGTACATTATGTCATACATAAAAACTACAATTAATATATACATAAAAAGAAATTTAAATGTATATAAATTAATTAATAAATAATTGACCAGTCCAGCCTAAGCCAAGCTCGAGCATGAAAAACTACTAATGAGTAACGAACCAAGCTTGAGCTTTAGAAATAGAGCTCAAAACGAGCCGAATTTTGGCTTGGCTCGAGTCGTTTCCACACCGAGAATCAATTGTGTGCTTAAAATTAATTCAGTATTGATCGCACCCACTTCTTATCCGTACCCTTTTTTTCTATCAACGCACAATTAGATACCGCTGAAGATATCTTTCTTGTTGTTTGAGGATCAATTGTGGATGAATCTATGAACAACCACGGATTCACCGCATTCCCACCATTAAGTAAACCATTCGGTCCGGTATAAACATTTAATACCTATACAACACGAAATCGAGTTGCAAATAAATTATCAAACTGGCATTTTATGATAAACTATGAAACTATAATTTAGATTTTTTGGTATAATCTAAAATGTGGAAAATGTTATAGAATGTATAGCTTACATGGGACGGCGAGGGCAACATGGTAATTACAACATCACTAATTTCTGCAACCTCCATTGGAGTTCCTTTTACTGTGATTCCCTTGTCCGAAAACATCTTTATGACACTAAGATTGCTGATAGAAAAAGCTTGCATTATATTTTCAATTAAATAAATAATAATAATAATAATAATAATAATAATAATAATAATGTTTATAGGTTAATGTTTTATAAGAACAGAAAAATACATGTCATGAACTGCAACATTGTATCCTGCTTTTATCAAATTATTCGCCATTCGGGATCCCATGTTTCCAAGACCTATGAATCCAACCTTCTGTAATTATCAAACATGTCACATTAGAAAAATAAAAATTATATATAGTTACAACATAAAAAAATAATAAATGAAATAAATTACTAATGGAAGGTGTTGTATAATTTAATCCAATTATATGATTAACTCTTAAGTCTTAAATTCCCAATCATCAATTAAAAAGGCACAACCAAACACCCCCTGCAGTCAATTTGTTAAATGCAAGATGTAACTTCTCAAAGTTAACTTTTAACAAAGATAATTTCAACAATGGAAGGTCAAATCAATATCAAGTGTTAAAAGTTAGTCATATTGTGCCAAGACTTAAGTAACCGGACTTATGATGTTTTTAGGCCCGGAAACGAACTGGATATGTTCATGTCCGTTCGTTTAACTTTAAACGAGCAAACGATCATACACAAGCATGCTAAACGAACATGGTTTTCTTGTCCGTATCTGTTCGTTAAGAAAATGAACGTGTTCGTGTTTGTTTATTTTCGTTCGTCAGTTTTAGGGGTGTGCACAAACCGATATAACTGAACCGGAAAAAAAACCGACGGTTTGGTTTAACTTTTTTGTAAAAACCGAACTTTCAGTTTTGAGTGTGATTAAAACTGAAAAAACCGAACCGAAATTCTAGATTTTCATTTTTTATTTTGAATTTTAAGCAATATAATATATAGTTCAACCCAAATATTATAGCCCAAATGTATAATAATCAAATAAATTATTAACTAACAAAATAATTAAGGCCTAAACTCTTTTTTTTTGGGCAAACATTTTTTTTTGGCCCAATGGCAAAACCGAAAAAAGCTAGATTGAACCGAACCCAACTAAAAAAATCGAAACCGAAACCAAAAAAACCAAAACCTAACGGTTTTTATAAAACTCTTTAATCGAAATTTCAGTTATATCCCAAAACCGAAAGGAACCAACCTATGCACACCCCTAGTCATTAGTATAAACACACGGTTCACGAACACAAACGAACAAAACAAAAATTAGATTAAATACCTGGCCTGTGCTTTTTTTTTTTTTGTTTTTTCTAAATTTGGGATGCTTAACCCTAATCAACTCCATGCAATCTAAACATTTTCTTCAATGACACAATCAATTTAAAAGTGACAAAATATTATACAAATCATTCAAACAACAGTAAAATGAATGATTAGGGTGATGAGAATCTTACTTGCAAGTGAGATGGGATGATGGATGAACAAAATCTTCTAACTGAATATGATGATTTAATGAGTGTTGCAAGTGATCTTGCTCTGTAGATCGCCATTGTTGACAACAAATGAGTTCAGTTGTGAGTTAAAGTTTGGTTTAAGGATTGGGACGCCAACACAGCTTCAGACAAATATTCCACTTTGAGTTTGAGTGTGCTATTTAAAAATAAAAAAGAATTGAAAATATTTACATATATTTCAGTTTGACACATGTTTTTGGAAAAAAGTGACAAAAATAATAATAGTAAATTTAGTGGTGATAATCTTATCTTATTCTTGCTTTTAATATTTGTTTTTTACTTTTCTTATATGCATATATTTATATATGCATTAATTACTTTTTTTTTTGAAAGGCGGATGATTTTATAAAAAAAAGGAACCACTGGCAAGTCACAAGAGGCCTAAAAAGAAAATAAAGTACAAAACAAGACGAACTACTACCGCCTACAAAATATAAAGGATATTAACGAAATTAAATTTGCACCAGTCTTCCCAATCCAAGCTAGCTCTTCAACTTCTATGTTTCGCTCATAAAAATGATATCGCTTTTACGTCATTAATCATTTTGTCTTTCAATATCGGCACCTTCTTAAATATTTTTTCATTTCTTGTTTTCCAAATTAACTAACACGTCACGAATACTATTGCTTGTACTATCGAACACTCATTCTTGTTGCTCTTGTGCTTATGAATGAAATCCAATATCTCATTAACTGATTCAAAACATGTCGAAGGCAGAAGTTTCACCCAACTTTGGATGATGGCCCAGATCCATTTCACTACCTGACACCGAACCATAAGATGTTCCGAAGACTCCGGGAACAAACCGCATAACACGCATGTTACATCACCCACATTAACCCCTCTCCTTGGAAGGGCAGATTTCGTTGCAATACAATCCAGTAGCAATCTCCACATAAAACAATTTACCTTTATTGGGACCCAATTCAACCACACCTTACTGCCCACCTTAGGATAATTCATATTATCGAGCTCCCACCTTAGAGTTTTTACCATGAAATTGTCTAGAGAACCGTCACTTGCTTTCCATCTCCAAATGTCCATGCTTTGGTTAAATCTAACCTTAGACACGACATTTATTAAACTCCTCTTTAAGAGTGCTAGTAGTCGGCTCCGTGATCCATCTCCAAATCCATCTTACTTCATTATTTATCCTACTATAGCAATCAAGTACCATGATATCCTTGTGTCTTTCCAAAGAAAATATGGAAGGAAATATATATTTTTAGTGGTATCTCACTAGCCCAACTATCCAACCAGAACTGAGTTTTATCCCCCTGACCAATTTGTAACCTCAGCCTATCTAACACACTTATATTCTCAATTGACTCATCCTCCTCCAATTTCCTTATACTTCTTCAGGTCCCACAAATACACTACATTTATTCTTTTCATTTTAAGTGTAGTCATGGTGTTTTTTGAACGACCAACAAAATAAATAATATATTTATTAACGAGCTAGTAAGAAGCTAAACACAATTGATACAGCCGTCAAAGAGTACAGAAAAGGGCGTCCTCGAAAGGAGCAACAAAGCTACCACCAAACAAAACACCCACTTATTTATAATTGGCTTGCTACATCAATCCTCCCGAGACACCTTATCCAACCTTATTATAGTACTGACCAAAAGAAAACCGATCACTTTCATATCCTCCACCAAGCTTGCTAGATGGATCGTGACTCCAAACAGCAAAGCCTTTTCATTTGGTAACAACAAATACTTATGTAAATCAACCAAATCCCAAAGCAAAAGGTTTACAGCATGGGTGCCTTGCACCATTGGAAAATCAAACTTCACATCGTTTGAACCAAGCTATAAGAAACAAGCATGTGCTCAACTGACTCCTCAAAAGAAATATACGAAAACCATTCACTTATATAATTTTTTATTAATAGTTTGGTTTGTTATATAAATAATTTTATTATTGAACATAAATGCAAAAATTGATTATGATGTGAAAATGTAAGAACTTTAATATGTTTGTAGATTTCAAGATGAAATAGTTTGGTACTCTGGTTTCTATATATGTTTTTAAGGTTTTGGATATCATATAGTACTAGTTAATTTTTAAAAAACTTAAATGATATGATATGGATTAAGTGATAAGCGTTGCATCCGTGTCAGCATGCGGCAGCAGTTACGTGTACATAAAAAATAGTATAAACTACTTTAGCTTGATTTAGGTATTTTGCTATAAGCTAAAGCAAGTCAAAGTGGGTTGACATGACTTGGTCTTGGGTTTGATTTTGTAGAACGTGAAACTAATAATGGGCGATTGAATTATGTCTCAGGCAGCAACAGTTGTCCCCATCTTTTTCATCATTATCTTCTTCTCTAAGGGGGTGTTTGGTAGAGGGATTTGATTGGAGAGAAATGGAATTAGAAATATTTCTTTTGTTTGTTTTCCACTTTTCATTTCTATTTCTCTAAAACTAGATAATTCCATTTCTCTTTAAAACAAAGAGAAATCCATTTCTCAGCAGCCTCCTCATAGCATGTCACCACCTCGTCTCCGGCCACCACCCCGTCTCCGGCCACCACCCCGTCTCCAAGTCTGCAACCGCCACCTCGTCTCCAAGTCTGCAACCGCCACCTCGTCTCCAAGTCTGCAACCACCACCCCGTCTCCGCCGTTCGCAGTGGTGAACACAGAGATGGTAACCGGTTGTAGGTTGCAGGTGGTACGGGTGAACGGAGATTAGGGTTTCAAGTGGTGGTTCGTGGTAGGTTAGGGTTTTCAGATGGTCGGGTGATTGTGGTCGTAGGTGGGTGACAGTGGTGGTGGAAATCGGTAGTGGTCGCAGGTGGCTTCTGATTATCATCATCATCGCCACCACAACCACCACCACAAAATCTCTAAAGAGGCAGTGATGACAGATCTGAGCCTCCTTTTTTTATATCTTATGTTCCAAAAATTTGAATCTTTTTAATTTCTTGTGTACTGTGGTTGAAGAAGGGGATTTGGTGGTGGTGGGCTGTGGTTGAAGAAAGGGCTGTGGTGGTGGTGCTGGTGGTGTGGGGCTGTGGTGGTGGGGCTGGTGGTGGTGGTGGTGCTGTGGTGGTGGGGCTGCGGTGGTGAGTGGTGTCAGGTTGGGTGGAGGTGGGGTTGGGTATGGTAGAGTTCTCTGTTTATTTTCTCGTGTACCAAACAAGAGAAATGATTCTCATTCTCCATACCAATTCTCTTTCTCTACAATTCCATTTTCATTTCTATTTTCTCTCCTTTTCCATTTTCTTTACCAAACACCCCCTCAGGGAAAAGAAGATGGGAACTAGTTTAGTTGTTTGTGGAGAAGATGAATGTGAAGGAAAAGATAATAAGAAGTGTTGATTTTTATGGGAGCCTGCAATTGGGGGAAATGTTTCACTTAGCTACCCTTGAGTTTGTAGTTGTTTTATATAGATACATATTTAAGTATTTAACATTGGTTATGATTTTAGTGTTTTCAAAGTCGTTTTAGCTTTGTTAGACTTACTTAAGATCAAAGACAAACGATTGTTGTAACTTATAAGATGATAATTTGGAGAAACTGATCATCAGTGGTAATTCGGTTCAACAACTTGTTGAATTAGTGACAATTAAGATTAGGAGCAACTGATGAGTTGTAACACTGGTTATCATTAGTAACTTGTAGGCCTGTAAATGAACCAAACGTTCGGAAACTATTTGTGAACCGTTCGGCCAGAAGTTCGTTTATGTTTGTTTATTTAATAAACGAATGAACATGAACACATGTTTCGTTCGTTCATTTATGTTTATGAACATTCGTTTATCTTTGTTCAGTTATGTTAGTTTAGATTTTAAACATACGAACACAAATGTCCCTTTTTATATAAACGAACATGAACATAAATATTTGTTCGATTAAGTGTCCGTGTTCTTCTAAAGTTATGAACGAACACGAGCATGCCTTTGTTCGTATTCATTCCATTCGTTTACATGCTTTCATTATTCACATTGATGAATACATTGGTCTCAATCTATAGGCTCTGCCGATTTTATTTGTGTTCGTTTATGTTCGTGTACCATTCGTAAACACATTAATTTCGTTAATGAACGAACACGAACATAAAATCTCGTTCGGTAAGTGTTTGTGAACACATTATTTTCTTAACGAACGAACATGAAGAAGGCCTTGTTCGTGTTCGTTCGGTTCGTTTACAGCCCTAGTAACTTGGGTGATCAACTGTAATCATCAACGATAAATCGTTGAAAGACTTCTTGATGGTGTTTTTCTTAGTGATAGAAGTTACTACGGATGTTACCACGAATATAACCACAATTGATATTATTTCATTTGGTTTTTTACATTAATGGTTCCCTCATTATAGAAGGCAAGTTTGGATATTTTACAGACGTGTTTTCTTAACAGAATTTCTATGCTCGTTCTTATATTCTCTAAGACGTGTTTCCTTAACAGAATTTCTATGCTCGTTCTTATATTCTCTTAGAATGAGCATATTAAAGGCTTTGACATCACCAAAATAGTTTAATCTGCTAATGATATGTGTCGATTATAAGAGATATTCCAGAAATACAATATTATAAAACCTATAACTGTGAATAGATTAGATTGAGTGATGTTTGTATGTGTAAAGAAAATTTTGTGAGTTTATTAAAAAAAATACAAGGTGTTCAATATAAATTATTGTAAATAATGAAGATCAAAGGTACTAATAGTGACATAGCATATCTAAAATTCTCTGTTTTAAGTGGCATTTCTTCTTGTAGATATGGACATAATGAAGGCTTATTCAGAAAACTAAATTTAGGATATTTCGTGAGGACTTTATCTTAGTTAAAAAATACTAAAAATAATTTTATTCATTATATCGTATTTTAGTATATTGTTGAATGGTCAAGTTATTCTACAAAGGGAGACAAAAACAGAAGAATGAGAAGGATTTATAGTCACACAAAAAAAAACCCTTTAAAAAAATTAAAAATAAATAAATAAAAATCATAACTCAAAATTTAATAAAAAAAATAAAAACACAAAAATGTTTCCACCGTCTTCCTTGTTCTAAAGAAAAGAAAAGAAAAAAAAAACACAATGTTAAGTGAAAAGACCATTGTGTCTTTTTGTTTATCATTGTGTTTTTTGTTTATTTTCATTATTGATTGTATCTTTTTTCATTGATATTGTGTTATATTACTCAACATTGTGTTATATTTTGTTCGGCATTGTGTTATATTTTATTATTTATTGTGTCTTTTTTTAGTTATGATTGTGTATTTTGTTCATTTTCGTTATTGTGTCTTTTGTCTCTGCATTGTGTCTTTTCGGATTTTTTTTCTTTTTTCTTTTTGGAACGAGAATGACGAGGGAAACGTTTTTAGTTTTTAAACTTTTCCAATTTTTTTATATATATTGAGTTATGATTTTTTTATTAATTTTTTAAAAAAAAAAATTCGAGGTTTTTTGTATGGTCACAAATCCTTGTTACACTTCTTATTTTTGTCTTCCTTTGTATTTTAACTTTTCTCTATTGTTGAAATCTCAGTATATTTTACTTGATGAATCACAATTGTATTTTAAACTCGTATCTAAATATTATGGCTTGTTTGGTTGAAGGATTTTAAGGGAATTGGAATTAGAATTTCATTGTTTGGCCTATTTGGTTGGGTATGAAAAGGAATTAAAATTGGATTTAATTTCCAATCAAATTCATCATTTAATGGAATTTAGATTCCTTTCTTATATCTAAGGATTTTAAAGGATTTCAAATAAACATTCACAATGTACTCAAATAATCCTAGCAAGTAACAACCACAATCACCAACATATTCACCAACTACCACCACCATTAGCAAGTAGATAATTCAATATGCTTATAAAACATTCCACCTTTATTTATTGTGTTTTTTAACTAGTTATAACTCAAAAGAAAATAATTGCAAATAGATGATTGTGTGTATTAGGATGGTATTTAATATTCCATTGTATTAAGATTTTTATCGATCACTACATGTGTTACCATGTATTATTGAACTAGATAGGTCATTTGAACATTTTTAAAAGGCTACTAGCCCTTTCTTAATGACTTGGCTGACTAATTCCTTTTCTCAAGTTAATTATTATTTTTTCGATACCTACTAAAATATGAAAACAAATCATATAGTTGAAATCGTAAATGAACTAATCAAGTATATATTATTGATAATGTATATTCACGAAGATCAGCTAAACAGTAAATTATAGCTTATAGGAACATTTTCTTTTTTAACTTTTAAAGATTATGGATTTTGTTTATGTCAAAACCATAGTCTTGATAATGATTTTAATGTTATCTAAATTTTTTTACTTTAGTTGCATTTATTTAAAATAAAGAAAAATACGAATAAATATGATTAAAATGAGAGGTGTGTGATATATTTTTTTTCAAGACTATTGTCATTTCCAACACCTTCAATCTCGAAGGTTCAAAATAAAACTCCTTAGTGACCATGGGTTCTAAGGGGGCAACACCCGGTGAAGTTCCTGAAGGAGTTGTGTTGTACGGTGCATAAATGCTATTTACCTTGATGAAAATTCATTAAAAGTTGTTTTGAATATGTATGTTTGATGGAAGTTTGTATGAAGTTTGATTGTAATAAGGAGCTGATTCTTTTAGATTTAGTTTGTTGCTAGTCGTACTCGTACGTGGTAACTAAGATCAACAACAATTTAGTCCATCAATGGCAATTGGCAAGTGAGATCATTACTAACTGATGAAGTTCGAGTTATCAATAGATACTATGAGCGATAATAACAATGATCAGCACTAACTTGTCATTGTCAAAAACTTGGGCGATCATTAGCAACTTAGTTACTGTTGATTGATCAACCATCGGTGGTAACTAAGTTACTGATGAAGGAGTTCTTGCTGGTAGTTTTTCTACTGACACGAGTTGTATAAATATGACATAATAATTGGTTTGTTTAAAGTAGGCCTTTTATGTAATTTAAGTATTGAAAATCAAAAGTATCGACAATACAACACACAAGAGAAGTAAGCAGGCTTAAATAAAAGAGAGTAAGTGACGACCTACAAACCTTCATTATCTTTGATATCAATTAAGTCCAATAACTAATATATTGTCTTCATTAAACTAAACCCACACCTGAAAATGAGTCTCCACAAACCCAATAATAATTTAAAGAATTAATAATTATCGTTTGGTGCGTTATGATGGTATATTTAATGTATCAAGATTTATATGGATTACTACATGTGTGAAGCTAGCTATATGCCATTGTAATAAATTTCCAAGGCTAGTAACCCTTTCTTAACGACTAGTTCTTTCTTATTATGTTAATTAGCAATTTCGAAAACTAAGGATACCTACTAAAAAATAAAAACAAGTCATATAGTTGGCAATCAGAAATAGACTATTCAAGTATATAATATTGACACGCATGAAAATTAGTTAAAGAGTAACTTTCTATTTTATTTAACAAAAAAACATTATAAAAGTTATAAAAGTGGTCCTAATCTTTATAAAATGTAACACAAAAGTCACTTATATGTTTATTCCTTGCTAGTCTACGTCTCTCATTGCTTCTCCTCTCTATTTCGACTTTCGAGTTGCACCTTCGTTCTTTCTCTCCAAAACCACTATGTCACCATCACAACCGTCAGTTAGCATCTCTCATCTCTCACGAAAGTGTTTATAACCTTAGAGACGACAATGCCACCACCACAACTAAACCTATTTGCCACTCGTTACCATTAAAGGGTTCAAATAATCTTCTCATAAACAATTATCACCGCTAGCACTTGTAATATATATCCACCACATACAATGACAAAGCTAACAGTCGTTGTACATTTTTGTCTTTGTTTGTGTTTTATAAATACATGTTTCAATCTTGTAAAGTATTAAGTTGTTTAGGACTCGATTTTAATCCTCGATTGTTCATGTTTTTGTGTGTTTAATTTGTTTACAAATCCAACTATATGGGTGGAAATGTATATGACATGATTGTTCTATTTCTTAAAGTGTAATTTACACAATTTGTGTCTTCGTTACAACGGGAAGAGGCATGACAATGTGCGGAAGAGAGAATGATATCGAGTGAGATTAGTTTGTGATTCCTATTCTACTGGATATGGGTACATCTTAGTTTTAGCATTGGTAAATTGTGTAGTGATGAGATTAATCATGGAGGACCAAAGGTTGCTCGCCTTCAATGGGAGATTAATGATATATAGATGGTTAAACCATTTGAATGGGACAACTACTGTGCGCACACTACAATATATGACTAAACGTAAACGAAAACTCGTAATATCATCGGGATCAAGTATCATGATTTGAATCACGCATGTCACAAGAATTTTACGGGAATCAAAATATAAAATAAATTAACATAAGGAAAATCATTACCAAGTATACTTTGTTAGTTACGTTATCATTTTTTAAGTACTAAATTGTCAACCAAAATGCCACACATGATGGTTTGACTACTGTTTTAGTTTATTTTGACATTTCCTTTTAAATAGTATTTTAAAATTATTTATTGTTATTGTTTATGTTTTATTACAAATGAACCAAAAAACATGAACATGGGCATAATCGTTAGTGTTCTTTCATTTAGCCTTTGATTGAACAAACAGGGATTCAGGGACATTTAAGCGAGCAAACTTTTCTTGGTTATGTTCGTTTGCTAAAAAAATATATGTGTGTGTATCTTTGTTTATATTCTAAATGAACATAACCGAATGCAAGTGAACATAAATGAAGAAAATTAGTATGCTCTTATTTGTTTGTTAGTCGATTACTCAAGACAAAACAAAGTTGTGGAACTTGTTTGAGCTAATGGTTTGATGCATAATGACTCATTTTGTATAACTAATAACCAATAAATTAATTAAAAATTGTATAAAGAAACAAACATATATGAACAAACAAAAAGGAACGTAAATAAACTAGCGTTCACAAACAAATGGACTTGTATTTATGTTTGTTCATTTAGTTACACAAATAAAAAAATTGTTTTTTTTCTTTTCATTTACTAAGTAAACAAACATAAACAAACTTTCTTCTAAACGATCAACGAATAGTTCGTTGAACGTTAGATTGAATTGCATACCTACTATTCATACGTACATTTTTCCATGGAAAAGAAAATTCATCTAAAATCTTCTAAATATATAATTTTTCACGTCGTAAAATCTTTTAAATAAATTCGAAAGATTTCGTAAAATAGCTTCTATAGATTGAAGAAAAAAAATCATATAATTTGTATTGATTGAACACGTTAATCCCATGTAATATATGATTTTGACTTTGTTCATATCTATTATGTTTAGAATATTATGAAATCCAAGTCTAAATGTACCCACTTAGTTCTATAAAGTAATAAACATAGATTTTTTAAAGTATATAATGCCATTAGCTGTCTATAAGAATTTGAATTTATGATATGTTTAATCTGATTTAAATATTGTATTTAATTTACAAAAATTTGTTAAGAAAAAAAATATATTTTGAGCAATCTATTCACAATCCATTTTTTAATTGGTTTTCCTATTGACATCATGTTAAACTCGGATTTATTTGCTACTCCATTTAGATAAATCAGTTACATGTGTCATAATCAAAGTTATGTAAGTTAAAATGTGTTTGTATTGAAGTTCCTATCTTCCATGTGCTAGAACGTGCATCAAGCTTATCACGTGAGGTCGTGAGGAGGCATGAGCTGATTTGGCATCGTAGCCATATGTGAATCACACTTAAGTGAAAAGTGAGTTTTTCCGAAAACTTTGGACACGAATAACTATAAGTAAATACGTAATTACGAATAATATAATTACTATTTACTTGTTTCGTGTTTTAGTTGAACCAAATTGTGTTTAAAACAAAGCTAAAGATGAATAAGATGTTGATTATTGTCTTCTTGAACTTGTGGACAAACCTTATAGTGATTCATAAGCAGCAGCATCCCTTGCTTATTTCTTCCTTAAACATAATAACTAGCGGTGACCTTAAAAGACGTGAAACATTCTAACTTGCACATGAGCTCATTGCATAGAAGGTTGGAGCTTTGATGGTGCACTTCTCACACTCCCATCGACAGTGAAGGCTTTGATGGTGCACTCCAAGATTTGTTTAAATTATAATGAGTGAACTGCGATTTTCATCTCTGTAGTTTATTCAAATTTGCAATTTCGGTCCAAAAGTTTAAAATTTGCTATTTTCGTCCCAAAGGTTTCATTTCATTGCAATTTGGTCCTTTCCGTTAACATATTTTTGACTGAAATAGGAGATTTTAACAAACCACATGGACGTAAATCACAATGAATACGAAACCTTATGGACAAAAATTGCAATGTAAATGAATCATTAGAGACGAAAATAATAAATTTTAAACTTTTGATTGAAATAACAAATTTGAAAAAACCATATGGACGAAAATCTATGTTCTCTAATTATAATACTGGATTAAATGCCTTTAAATAGCTGTTATTTTTCATCGCTTTGCTTATTGGTCAAAACAGAAACTGAATTAAAACCAAATCCAATGCTAACTAAAAATCCTTACAAATATTTTTGCCACATCACTACATTTACCATCTATTTTAGCTTTCTCTCTCTTCATTAACTTTTTTACACTCACAAACATTTTCTCTTTCCATCCTTAGCCAAATACAAAACACTTTCTCTCTCTTGTCTCTCTCTTCCAAATCGTCATCCACATCTTCAAAATTGTAATTCGAATTTGGTTCAGCTTTCATAATTGACCAGAAAAAAAAATATTCTATTATTGGAATGGATTTGAATAAATAAGAATTGTCTAAAATTATAACTAAAATAGATTAAATGACAAAACTTTAATAACCATTATATATTATTTCCAATCATATTCAAATTGTTCAAAACCGAGAATCCAATTATGTTTATGTTTAAAACGGAATCGAAAACTAAATACATAGTTCGGTTTGGTCTTAACTAATTTTGGTTCGATTTTATTTTCTGTTTAATCGGTTTGAAACCGAATAGTTAGGTTCAAATAAGAAGTTTGATTTTCCTAAGAAGGCTAGGAAGAAGGGTATTTTAGTCTTAACACTTTAATATCAAAACCCGCTTACCTTCATCTTAAAATCCACTTAAATTGATTTCAAAAACCCAGTTACATAAAACCCACTTACATCTTCACTCATCTCCTACAACCGCCACCACCACCACAACCGTCACCCACCGCCACCACCTCGCCGGAAAAGTCTATGGAAATTTTGCCGGGAAATTTCACCGGAAAACAATTCCCGAGAAATTTCGCCTGAAAAATCGCCGAAAATTTTACCGAAAATTAGCCGAAAAAAAGTCACCGGAAAACGGCCGCCGAAAAAAACACTATGAAAATCACAATTTAAAAAACACAATTTAAAAAACACAATGTAAATAACACAATGGAAAAAAATACTATGAAAAAAAAACACAATGATAAAAACACAATAAAAAACACAATTATATGACACAATGTAAAAAACACAGTGGAAAAAACACTATGAGGAAAAAAAACACAATGATAAATACAATTGTATAACACAATTTTTTAAAGGAAAATTGGTTTTAAATAATCTCAACTATCACCTATTGGTAAATAATAGGCCCAACTTTGCTCTTGGCTTGTGGCGGTCCTAACTAAAGGGGTATTTGTTTTTAACGGGCCGCGACTAACGGATGTTAACCCCATTAGTGATTTGCTGACATTGACCTTCTTTTCCGGCCGGAAACCTGCCGGAAACCTGCAACTCGCCTCCATTCTCCCTAATATCATCACACCATCTCCCTCCCTCTTCAAAACACATCGGAAATTTGAAAATTAAGGACATTACATCTTCTTCCATGGCCAATCCCTAGATACCAAATCCGATCTTATTTTCAAAAATTCGAAATCAATGTTACACAATCTACAAAATAAGCATAGGGCTTTTGTTAAGGGGGTCAAAACGAGTCGAATGAAGTGTCAATTACCTTGAATGACACACGATTGACGAGGGTGGACTTCACCGGAGACAACAACGGCGACACATCGGTTTGGTTTCGTATGAGGGGAAAGATAGAGAGAGATGGCATAATGATATTAGGGAGAATGAAGGCGAGTTGCAGGTTTCCGGCCGGAAAAGAAGGTCAACGTCAGCAAATCACTAACGGGGTTAACATCCGTTAGTCGTGGCCCGTTAAAAATAAATACCCCTTTAGTTATGACCGCCACCAGCCAAGTGCAAAGTTGGGCCTGTTATTTGCCAATAGATGATAGTTATGATTATTTAAACCCAATTTTCCTTTTTTAAAACACAATTTTGGTAAAAAACCCATTATTTTTTTTAAAAAATTTTATAAAACAATATGGTACTCATATAAAAGATAAAAAAACACTCGTTATTATGGTGAATTTGTTTTTCAATAAAAACGTCGTAAAAAGTTACTGACGTTTTAAAATGATGGGGGAATTTGACATGTGCCTTGCATGTGGAGAGAGAAAGTCAACAAATGTGTTATTTCTTTTACGTTATTTCCCTTATTTTCATACATGATTTCCACTTAAACTAATCTCAACCCTCCATGTTCAAAATCAATGAACAAGATTACTTTCTATTCTTTCTACAAAAACTATACTTCCTATTATAACAAAACAGAATATTCAACAACAATAGAGTTAAATATCTGTAATAATTGATGATGAAAAAGTACATAAAATATAAAAAAAACCACTACTTTATTAATTTTCTCAAAAAAGAAATCTATATTAATGAGGTGATGCATGTTAAGGATTGGTGAGACCCTAACGCCAATAAAGACGTGTGGGGTATGTCGCATATAATATATAATATAATGTATTTGTGATATTTGTTTGGCATATGGCATGTGGTATGGCCGTTACTCATTAAATTGTGCTAAATATAATACTCTCTTCTAGATTAATATTTGTTTTTTAATATGACGTCTATATTACGATTGCTAAAAATATTATTTTAAAAGAATACGTTTACATATTTACAGTTTTACCTACTTATTTTAACGATCACATGCACGATGGTTAAACATAATGATGTTTTAGAAACAATGGTTTCTTAAGCAGGGACGGATTCACAGGGGGTCAGGAGGGTCCGTTGACCCTCCGGCCAGCCGAAATTGGTATTTACAGGGGTAGCAGAGATCGACGTGTTTTTAATAGTTTGATCGTTAAACTATGCAGTTAGGCGAAGTAATAGAAGTGAGTACAGAACAATGAAGAAAATAGTAAGAAATTTTTTTACAATGATCGGAGAAGATGTGAACTTGAAACTCTGGTTATGTCCATATTGAGAAGAAGATGAATAATAAAAAAAGATATGCTTTTTTTTGTTTTTACCACTCAATATACATATTTAATACCTACTCTTAAGTGATTGGACATGTCATTTTTATTTTATTTCTTTTAGAAATCGGATAACTTAACCACTTGTTTATTAATTATTATTTTACTTAACTCTTAGCATTATTAATTAGAAGATTTAATTATTTACATTTAGCTTTTATTAACTTAATTTGATTTTTCTTAAGTTCTTCTGTTCTTTTAATAAAATATATAATTAAAGAATAATTTTTACAATGTACTTAGTTGGGATATTATGGTAAAAATAATTCAAGCTAAGCTTTGATAAAAAAAAATTAAGATTGTTAGATAACGATATGCATTTTTATAGGTTTAGTTACGATATAAAAAATGTTTAAATTGTGACCCTCTGATTGAAATGTTCTGGTTCCGTCACTGTTCTTAAGTGTTATTTATAACCAAAATCACGATTACTTGTCATCCCTCGTCACCCCTCGATCGCCCACTATAAAAAAGAAATTGTGGTCCGCCGCTTTACAAGTTTACCATACATTTTATTTACATTTAAAACATGCAAAGTTTTGTTTGAATAAATATTGAATGCATGTGTTTCTAACCAAAAGTTATAGCATGCTATTACTAGCATTTACATAATATAAAAGCTTATTTTTAATACTTTAATCAAATTATTATTGAATTTTAGACTATTAATTAGATTTTTATATTAAAAAAACAACTTAGCAATGAGAGGAAAGGGTTTCAACTTACAAATACACCATACAACATTGAGGAGCCCAACTCAATTATTTACATGTTTAGGTGTAATTTCAACATCACACCTCATACTTCTATAGACTTTCTTTTATGGTTAATTCAATTTATAGTTTTTATTGACAAGAAGTTAGTTTGAATCTCACAAAATTGGTTTGGATATACCAAAAAGACGAAGTGGTGTAACACGTATAAAATAGCAAAATCTTCAATCAACATATTATGCACTAAACTTTAGGACTTTTACAATGATAAGTCGTCTTTTTGGAAGATCTATATGTAACTCAGGCTCTTAGTTTATTTATTTATTTTTATAATTTCTATCTAAAAACCCGAGAGGTCTAGGTTCTCTAAGATGCCATCTTGGATAATCTCTAAGGTTTACATGTCAATATATTTATTAATATCAATATCAATATCAATGTCATTGCATTATCAATTATACGTAGTTTAGTTTTGACACTTTAAAATTGACAGCTTAACCAAAATTTAAGCAATGCAATATGTCAAAACGGGCCCGTTCATAGTGGCGATAAGGTCGTTAGAGACGTTGCTAAGTCAGTGTATACAATACAGGCACGATGGGGTTCGAAATCATGTGAACCGTTAGTCACTTAGTTGTACACACAAACTTGTCCCATGTTATTTTGATATCGGGCCTAGTTACTATGTAGATAAACAATTGATCAATGGTCATTGATCGGTCCCATATAGATAATGAGGATTTAGAGAATACTTTTTTCTTACCTCTATTTAATATTTTTGTTTCTAAGTACAAAATTTAATAGTCTTCATAAATAAGATTTTAAATATGGCAATGACTATCATTAAATTTTTTATATCATCACAAAAGTCACAATTCATAAATATTGTAAAAGTGTTTCGATAACAACACTTTTGTAGTCTTCCCATGTCATACTTTTGACTCCCTTCTTGCCCTTGTCTTGTTTGATATCATTAACAAGTTTGCAACAAAATGTAACTTTGTAATTAGAGGAGTCGCAATTACTCGTATCGAATAAATGCACTGTATGTGATCTATATTTGGTTGATTAATGGGGCAAGTTTACACTTAAAGTAAAAATTCCATCTTCATAACCTTTGTCTCATCTCATCTTTTGTCATTGGTTTCTCTAGTGACTGTTTAAGTTTCGCCAGCTCATCCCGAATAAGATTCCTCAAAATGGATTGCTTATCATTAGTTCACCCTTCGTTTCATCTCCCAATTCTCTTTATAATCCAACACGAGTATACAAGGTTTGTATCATGTATTCTACCATATTTATTTACCCTTCGTCACGTTCAACATGATTATAATTACTGTCTTGGACAAGTGCAATGGTCCACACATAATCATATATACATTGTCACACATATGTAGTTATACCTTTTGTTAATCAACAATATACTACACAACTTGTAAGAAGTCTTTAGACTAACTACTTGCCTTCGGCTTATTGATCAAGTCTAGGATCGAACACTAACGCAATATCGTGGGCACAAGGTTTAAGTTCAAGTATTCACTCCCATACTGGAATGGTTAAACTAGCTACGATAGCAACTTATAACGTCTTTATTTATAAACCTATTTATTATAGAGATGACTTTGTATGCTCGATAATCAAACATAAAGTGTTAATAATATAATTGTCTGGTTGCTAGGAGAGGCTATTCTTTGGCTGTCTTGTTTTGGAGAGTCAAAGGGCATGATTGTATTTTTAGTTTTTTTTTATACCAAAAGTCATACCACAAATGATCTTAATATACATGTTTATAACTTTTTAGTGTTTCTAGAAGATGCTGACTCGGTGACTCCCTTCTTCATCTCAGCCATTCATTATAATCATATGGTGCGTGCTACGTGTTGATCTTAACCGTTTGATCACAAATGTTAATAATAACCCTATTGATGTCATGGCATATTGACATGTTATAATTTCTAAAATAAGCGTTTATGAAAACAACTTTATAGTTTTAGGTATCATTTGTAAATAATTCTAGAAATAAACTAGTCGTGACGAGTAGTTTGTAAAAGCCAATTAAAACTTGTCACGCGTCCTTAAACTAACCGTAACGAACACGTTCACTAATCAATTACTCGTCACGACTAAATAAGTTTCATGCCTCGTAATCAATCCACGAGTAATTCATAAGTCCTTTAGTCGCGACGAGTAGATTATAAGGTTAAACTAGTCGCGACGAGTTAACTATTAATAAACTACTCGTGCAGGAAATGTAAACCGGGTAAACTAGTCGTCGCGACTAAAGGACTTATGAATTACTCGTGTGCGTTAATTACGAGGCGTGAAACTTATTTAGTCGTGACGAGTAAATGATTAGTGAGTGTGCTCGTTACGGTTAGTTTAAGAACACGCGAGAACTTTTAATTGGTTCTACAAACTACTCGTCACGACTACTTCATAATACATATTTCTGAAATATTTTACAGGTGATACCTAAAATAGAAATTTGTTTTTATAAATGCTTACTTTGAAAATTTTCCCGTCATAGGATTTGTATAGACCCAATAGATATCCCTAATTATTCCCCAATAAAGTATTGGTTAATGGTTATTTGAATTCGTAAGTTCCAACTTCTTGGTTACATATTATATTATTATTGTCATCCCACACACGTAAACTAATCCATACGAGTTAAACTAATATTTTTAATGTAGTATTGTAGTATAGTTTACAAGTTGTCCATCGAAAAATTGGTACATGTTAAATATCATGTATACAAAGAGTATTAATTTTATTTATATAAAAAGTATTATATAAAAAACATTACAACTCTAGAGACATACGAGTGATAATGGTATTTCCCTCATCAAAAAAGTTGGAATATATTTACATATTTTTTAAGATAGATTCGGTGCATCTATCTTAATATATATAAACGAAACCTCTAAAATCCTACATGTCGCGATGTGGTCGCTTCCCCTTTTTATGGAAACCACCAAATTGCTTAATTTTTAAATAGATGCCTCTTATTGATTTAACCCAAATTCATAGGTATGGGTCTTACCAAAACCAGATAGCTCTTAAATGGGTTATAATATCTCATTAAATTAAAAATAAATCTTACCAATTATTTGATAGGAAAATCCTATAAAATAGGGATATACTAAAATTTAATATCCAATTTAAAAAGAAAAAGATACTATTTATAATTAATAAATAATTTTATAGTTCATGGGTCATCAAATCCAGATAGTTTTTTAACGGGTTATAACGTATCATTTTTTATGAAACCCTTTCATCATCAAACCCTAAGTATATTATTAACTTTCTTATAATAAAGAAAATTAAAATCTAAAAATTAAATATTAAAAAACAAAAAATGTAAAACAACTATTCTCTCAAGCTATCAGATTGCTTATTTGTAAATGAAGGCTTCTCACGCATTTGACTCGAATTTACGGGTAAAGGCCTCACCAAACCCATATAGCTCTTAAACATGTTATAAATTTCATTATATTAAAAATGAAAAATTGGATTTTAATAATCCAAACTTTATGTTATTGGCCAATAATAATCTCAACTCAGTTTATTTCCACCAGTGGTCCCAAATTTAAAAAAATTGGCTCTCAATGGTCCCCTGTTAAAAAAATCTAACGGCGTTAAGTTTTTTCCGAATTTCAAACTGATTTTTTAGGGCTTTTGATCGGAAGAATGATACGAGTCAATTGATGTAAAACTTAGCTCGAAACGATACTCCAAACAGCTTAATTTTTATTAATTTTAAATTCAAACGATACTCCTTCTTGGATTCTCATATCCGTTTCCCGACCTTACATCTACTTTCTTCTCTTTCACCGGCCTCAGCTATATCCAAGCCATGCCGATGATGTGGAGGACTTTGCATACGCTTGAGATATTGATTGCAGAACATGATTTAGACTTCAATCTTCCAGCCCTTTCTCACCTTTACAGCCTCGTCACCCATGGCTCCAACAGATTTCTCTTCAAAAGCAAACCTTTTCAGCCTCTACCGATCAATAAGACTACCCACAACGATCAAAGTTGGAAGAACCAGTTCTTTTTTGTTTTAAGAGATAGTATTCCAAACGGGAATTTATTACCAACTCATTGGATCCTGAAGGGTAGGGTAGTGGATCCTGAGGATAGAGGATCCTAATATTATTGATTGGCTAACTGTGGGTTTGTTGTTTCTTGTGCAGTATCCAACTTCGCAGATCTTGTCGCTGAACCTGACGGTGTTAAAAAGGCAAAGGTGCTCCTGTCTTTGGATCCTTTCGACAGGACATTCAAAGCCGTTGCAGAAGAGGTAAACGATTCATACGAGAAGACCGCCAACTCCTCAGAAACAATGTCAAGTACGTTTGAATAGATTCATTGATTATTGATGAAAATAAAGAAAAGCGTTAAGACTATAAAAAACTCATCTTTTTTCGGGCAGGTGCACAAAAATCCTCATCCAAGCCTTCCAAGAACTTGCTAGGTCAGTTCCAACTAGAAGATGTCAACAGTCTCATCTCCTCCCGTTCCACTGAGAAGAAACCCATGAAAAGCTCTAGCCTCGCACCGCCAAAGACCATGACTTCCCGTTCCAAGGCCAGCATGAAAAGAAAAAGAGACCCTGACGTGGAGATCCACAGTGCCCAGCATATCTTTGATCAGCTCTCAGAAGTAAGGATCCTTTACCTTTAGTCACAAGCATTTCAGTTGTGTCTTTAACTTGTAAAACATCTTGCAGGCTATGGCTAACTTGAAGGCTTTATATGACGAAAACGTGGCCAGCACAGAGAAGGAACTCGCCAAGTACCGTGCTGGGATATCCTTGAAAGACAAGTTGATCATGGAGGTGCAGACTGAAAAAGGGCACCTTAGAGGATAAGCTGGCTCTCGCTGACATCCGGGATCAAGAGCAAGTGGTCGAGGTTACCGAACAGGCCAAAGTGTGGGCTAGCAAAGCGGTGTTAACGGCCAGGATCAAGATCACTGAGGAGGCCGAGGACACTGCTTTTGACATGTCTAACTGGAATGTAGCTTTATGGAAGAAGACACTGGCTGGGTTTGGCGACGAAGGTGAGGATGCTGGAGGCGATAAGGGAGATGAAGATGCTGGGACGAGCGGAACAAAAGAGGATGCTCTGGAGGTCAAGGGTGCTGATGAAGGTGACGGGGGTGAAGCGAAGGAGTAGGTGATGACAATGGGCGATGAAGGATATGAAGACAAGGCCGGAGCCCATTTTTTATGAAGTTTAAATGGTTTTTGTTGATGGTTTTATATGGACAATAGTATTTGTAATCCTTAGGATCAATGATCCTTAAGACAATTCTGAAAGGTGGTTAAGGTGGAGGGATCCTCTGTTTTGGGGATGAAACCTTAATCGCCTTTCTTTTCTTTTGTTTCCGTATGGACATATGTTAAGTTTTATGTAACCTGATCCGGGTGGATGGTCCACGTTTTGCTGGTGAAGCCCGGATCACCTTTTTATGTCGCCTATGATAATATAACTCTTTTGATTTCTGCCTTATAACTCATGTCACTAGGATAAAGGATTCTCAATCCTTAGAACTTTTTTCTTTAAGATATTTTCCTGTCAAAACAAATCATCAAAAGATAATATAATAGTTAGAAAAGCTGGATTAAATTCCAACTATCTTGGGGACGAGCCCAATAAAACCTGGGGACAAGCCCAATAAATCGTGGGGACGAGCCCAATAAATACGTGGGGACAAGCCCAATAATTCGTGGGGATAAGCCCAAAACGTGGGGACAAGCCCAATAAATACGAGAGACGAGCCGATCCTTGGCATTGGCCCAATTATACGCGGTGACGAACCTAACCCGGCGTTGACCTTAACTTATGTATATGGTAGGTCTACCATTTAATTCGTAGGATCCAAGATATAATTTTTAGCCATGAAATTGTCCAGCCACGTATAGTGCACTGGTCCCACAGCCTCCAATTATACCCGGATAATCGTGCGCTCCAGGCGAGGGTGTAGAAACCCTAATTCGGGAGATAAGGTGAAGACCTTATAAACCTGGCGACAAGGCCGATTAAACTTAGGAGAGAGTTGGCCAACCATTTTTTCCACTTGAGGGCCCTATTGCTCGGCATTTCTGCAACTTGACACATTTGACAAAACAAAAGTATAATGTGAAAATATAAACATAAAGTAAAATTTTACCAAGTATCGGACTAAAGCAATTGAATAGGATCCAGGATCCTGTTCAACAAAAATACTTTTTTAGATGGATTGCATTCCAAGCCCTTGGGAGCATGTCACCTTCCATATTCATCAAACGATATGCCCCCTTTCCTGCTTCGACTTCAATTAGATAAGGACCCTCCCATTTGGGAGCTTTAAAGCTGACGCTAGGTTTGCTAAGGTGTCGGCCCCAGCATTTTCTTCTCTTGGTACCTGCATAATTGTAAAATAATCGAAGGATCCGGCAAGATCCTTTACTAAATCTAAATATTTACTTAGTCTCTCACCTTTGACTGTGTATGAGCCATTAAAGTGATTAGCGATTAATAATGAATCCATAAAAATTTGAAGATGCCTGATTTTCATACCTTTGGCTAGTTGTATACCTGCGATAAGTGCCTCATATTCTGCTTCGTTGTTAGTGGCTTGGAATTCACAAGCTATCGAATGGGGTAGTATGTCCCTCTGTGGCGATTTCAGTAGTATTCCCAATCATGTTCCTTTGACATTTGAGGCTCCATCAGTGAAAAGTGTCCAAGGATCTTTGGTTTCTTCAAGCTGTTGAACTTCAAGATTGGCTTGCTCTTCTAAATCGCTACTGAAATCAGCCACAAAGTCCGCTAGTGCCTGTGACTTAATTGCATTCCTAGGCTCATATTTAATATCATATGCACTTAATTTTACAGCCCATTTGGCCATTCTACCCGACATTTCCGGTTTTCTTAGGAAATTTTTTATGGGATATTTGGTTTTTACAACGATAGTATGAGTTTCGAAATAATGTCTTAACTTAGTTGAAGCCATAATTAGAGCAAGAATAAGTTTTTCTAGGTGAGAGTACCTGGATTCGGCATCGAGGAGACTTTTACTTACATAATAAATTGGATGTTGATTACCTTCGTGATCTTTTACCAAGACTATGCTCAAGGCAGTGAGGGAGACGGCTAGATAGAGGATCAATGATTCTCCATCTATAGGTTTCATCAAAGCGGGGGCTGAGGATAAATAATCCTTCAGAGCGTCGAGAGCAGCTTCATGTTTCTCCGTCCACTCGAATTTTTTGTTTTTCCTCAGTATGTCATAAAAATCTTTACATCTTTCCGAAGATTTCGATATGAACCTGTTAAGTGCTGCCACCCTTCCTGTTAATCTTTGTACTTCTTTGACGTTTGTTGGAGACTTGAGGTTTAAGATGGCTTGGATTTGCTCTGGACTCGCCTCTATCCCCCTTTTGGTTACCAAACATCCCAAGAATTTTCCGGCTTTAACACCAAATACACATTTAGCAGGGTTTAGCTTCATGTTGTATCTGTCGAGGATGTCAAATGCTACTTCTAGATCCTTGAGGTGATCCTCTGCCTTCTTTGATTTCACCACCATGTCATCGATGTAGACTTCCATGGTATCTCCCAGTTGTTCCTTGAACATCATATTAACTAGTCTTTGATATGTAGCACCTGCATTTCTAAGACCAAACGGCATAGCAATATAACAATATATGCCCGTAGGGGTTATAAACGCTGTATCCTCTTGACCAAACGGCAAATTTCTTTCTTTTTTGGTGAATAGGCCTGAAAGAAGGATCAATTCCAAGTTTATGAGTTATAACAGCTTTAGAAATACCTGTCATATCTTCGTGCTTCCACGCAAAGGTTGACTTTCTTCGTTGTAAGAAGGATATTAGATCCTTCTCAATGGACCCTAGTATTTCAACACCTATTAGGACTTTGCCGTCAGGATCCTCAGGGTGCAAGACTACTTCCTTAGAGTCTTGTTCCTTAGTTTCCACGATATTCCTCCTTGTTTTCTATAATTGCTATGCTTTCCTTAAATTTTTTGTAGACTTCATTGAGGAAGTGTAGTCATCCTTAACGTCTTGCTGATCACTTTCGATCTTCGCTATCCCCCATGGGGTAGGTAGATGGTAAGTGGGGGGGACCACCTTCATCTCTTGTATCCATGGCCTGCCAAGAATAACATTGCAACAAGACAAAATCGATAACACAAAATTTTTGAATAGAATTTACTCCCTCTATATATATGGGTAGTTTGACATACCCCAATGTATTCTTCGTTTCCCCACTGAATCCTACAAGAACTGAGGATCGTGGGACAATTTCTGCCTCAGGGATATTCATCCTTCAAAGGACTTCTAGTTAGATGATGTTAACTGAACTTCCTCCATTAATAAGTATCCTGCATACATAATGGTTAGAAATAAACAAAGTAATGACTAAACCGTCATGATGAGGATCCTGGACATTGACTCGATCATCCTCATCAAAGGAGATAATTCTTTGCTCGGCTGTTGTAGAAGTCTTGATTGGCCTCTCACCACTCTCCAGTTTGCACTCTTTGGCGTACTTCTTTGCAACCGAGTAGGAAGTTCCGCATATATCGGATCCTCCAGAGATCATGTTGATAACTTGAGCGTCCGGGGGAGGTGGAGTAGCCTTTTCCGGAACTGGTTCAGGATCCTGATTCCTGGGCTTTTTTCTTCCGAACAGTTCCTTAAGGTGACCCTTTTCGAGGAGGTAGCTTATCTCCTTTCTCAAGGCTATGCAATCTTCTGTCATATGGCCGAAGTCTTCGTGAAAGTCACACCATTTCGATTTATCTTTGGGGAGCGGTGCCTTCTCATTTTTTCTCGGCCATCTTGCTTTGTCGCCCAAGTCCCTAACAGCAAGCATCACTCCTCCCATATCTACGGAGAAGCAATAATCAGATATTTTTGGACAATCTTCATCGTCTTCCTCCTCTTCTACAGTATTGATCTTCTGGCCATTTGGTTTATTGTATGGCTTAGAGTTGCTATTCCTGAAGTAGGGTCCTTGCTTCTTGTCTTGAGACTCCTTTTTCACCGGAGTGCTTAGTTGATCTTGTATTCTTTGATCCTCCTCCAACCTAATGAATCTTAAAGCTCTGTTTTGCACTTCATCTAAATTCCTGCAAGGGGTCATCACAAGATCTTGATAAAATGGAGAGTCCTTTTGTAACCCCATTTTGAATGCCTCAACAGCTGTCGGGACATCCAAATTTGGAATTTTCAAAGCCTCTCTTCCAAACCTTGTAAGGAACTTCCTAAGAGGTTCCTCACGAGGTTGGACAACTCTATATAAATCACTAGTTAATTTTTCGAAAGATCTACTGCATGAAAATTGACTATTAAATAGATTGATTAAATGAGAGAACGAAGTAATAGAATAAGGGGGAAGACTTAGTAGCCATTTAAGGGCGGATCCAGTGAGGATCGAGCCAAAGCCTTTACACAAGCAAGCTTCTTTCAATCTATCTGGGATTGGATTAATTTCCATCCTTTCGCGATATAAGGCTACATGTTCCTCATCATATAGTTTCATATTGGGAGCAGTGAAGCGTTTTGGTATCTCGGCATCACAAATTGGTGGAGCAAACCTGGATATGTTGTGGCTTCCTGCAGGTACTTCGGGAATAGGTTTGACAACTCCAGGCACACTCGATATCATATCCTTGAGCTTCTGTAGCTCACGGGCTATGGTTTGGTTGATCCCAGTATCCTGCATACTAGCATGGTTAGTGCCAAAAGACGGATTATCATAAATGTTACCTTTTACGTGATCAAAAGATCTAACTCCAAAGCTGCGTCCGGGATATATTGTTTCGGCATCAGCAGTTGGTCCAGCAGGAGCAGTAGTTTGCATGGGTATGAAATCACCTTCATGGACCTCCAATGGCCTGGATCATGGTTCCTTAAGGGGTTCTTTTCCATAAGGATAGTAGGATTCTGGATGCTAATGGATGATGGATTATGTTTGGAAACCCAAGGATCCTGGTTGAAAGACTGAGGATCCTTGAAGTTGTTGGTTGGAGGATCCTTGACGGAATCCTAAGGGTTCTGGTTGGCATGCTGAGGATCCTTGCAAATGGTGATTGAAGGGTCTTAAAGGTTGACCCAAAGATCCTTGTTGAAGGATGGAGGATCCTTGCAAATATTGATAAGAGAATTTTCTCTGGGAAAGGTCCGAGGATCCTTGTTGAGGATATGTGGATGCTGGGCACCTTTGGTCCAGGAAATCCGGAGTGCTGAAATCAAGCATCCTCAGCATAATGGAGCTTATGTTTTCAGCGGCCTTCTTTGTCCTCCTGATTTCCTCGATCTCGTAGAGGATTCTCTGATTAGTCTTGTTCTGCTGCTCCATATAGCTCCTCATCTGTGAACACAAAACAGAGACATCATTGTTAGCAGTTACCGTTTGGGAGATAGTAGTGGATTTCGATCCGGAGAAAACAACAGTCTCCTTCTTCTGAGTAACAGCTACTGGCTTTTGTGGCTTCGTAGTGCCAGGTAGCGGTGGTAAGGTTATTTGAGCCGGGACACTTGTAGCAGCGGTTGTAGGAATAGCTTTTCCTTGAGAGGCCATTGAGTGAGTGATAACAAAGGATTGAATAAAGGTAAGGATTTTTTGTGATTAAAGCACCAAGAGCCCCACGGTGGGCGCCAAACTGTTTTGGTTAAAAATCGGATTAAGGATCGATGAACCAAATTCGTAAATGAGGATTGGTGCTAATATGAATTAATGCAATCAAAGTAACAATTGTAAACGATGAACACGGAGATTTATACGAGGAAAAGCCCTTGGTAACTAGTATCCCGCCGGCACAAAAACCTCGGGTAGTGAAAACTATCACTACCAATTATATTGAACTTGAAAAGATTACAAATGGTGGAACAATAGCTGATCGTGTATACACGTGTTTATGCTAAGCGTTCTAGGTGCTTGAGAATTGTGTGTAGCAAGTGCCGTGATCAGCTATCGCTCAATGATTAAATACATAAATATATGATGACCGTCGTTTGAGTCATGCACAAACCTAATTAACCTAAGTAGCTAGGGTAAGTCAGGTATCGTATCCACCAGGAGTATGTGGTCAGTGTAATGTGCAACTAGTCTCTAGAATTATGAAGTAACTGTCACATAAGCAATTGATTGGGTTTTAATAACAAGCAAATAATTAATCAAAGATTCAATCAATAAACAAAGCAAATCACACCCGGGAATTCAAGTAAGTAACTAACAACAATCTCATGCAACCTAACAGATTAATTATCTCGTGTCAACTACAGACTAACTAACCGGTTAAACCTTAGGCATCCAAGCTCGCTAACACACGGCACTGGTTATCAAACGGTCCCTGCCAGTGTGACTCAACTAAGGGCAAACGTATGCTTTATTGCAATTAACAGGTCAAACAATCCTATGAGCAATTGTTATAGCAATCGACAAACTAATCGTTCTGATCGAAATAAACCTAAACCGACTGATTGTACGAACATACTAAACATCAATACTCATAGATTAACATCAAAACAATTACAATTAGTTGTTCTAGTACATGAGAAATAAACTGAAAGATTACAAACTATACATCCTCGGTATGACTTGAAGGAACTAGTCGCGCATCGGCATCTCTCGGGCCTCGGTTATGATCTGGTAGGCCATGTAGGACGCTTAGAGATGATTGGGGATGATCGGGACTTGCTCTTATGCTCTGGAAATCGCCTGGAAGGTGAAGGTTGCCGTCTAGGGTCGTCAAAACGTAATATAAAACAAAACCCTAACTTTCACGATTCTGGGGACCATCGCGTAGCGCGATGGACCAAAAGTCAACGCAGTCATTTACAGGGCATCGCGTAGCGCGATGCCCCACCTTCAACACCCATCGCGCTACGCGATGGGTCTCCTTTCTCAGCAACTTCACATGATTGCCTCGGTAAGCGTGCTGGATCCCGGGTCTTCATTCCATGCTCGTACAGGTCCAAATTAAACGCGTTAAGTACCTGTGACCTGAAACACAACAAACACGTATGAAGTACCAAAGTTCCTAAACTAAACACGTAAAACAAGTACGTTAACACAATTAAATATGTACAAATAAACCGAACATCAATATACAACGGCTAATAACTATATCCCTACTATTCCGGACACGTTAGTTTACTTCTTCAGCTTGAACATTTTAGGAGCGTGGATGAGAAGGGAAGACTGGGTAAAATACTTCGTCCGTAATAATAGGAATTCTGGTAAGCAAATGTTATATCTGCAAAAATATATTAGAATATAATTAAAATTGACTGTTGAGGATCCTTGAACCACTGAGGATCCTTAATCCTAGAAACAGTCTTCAATTATACTTGATTTTCGAGGATTAGAGATCCTGGTCCCAACACTTATGAGGGGCAACTTTGTTGATACTATTTACAACACCCTAAACCTAAGCAATAGATGTTCAATCACTTCTAATTATTAATGCCGGTTAATTTAACTGTTAAAGTAAGTTGCTACAATTTATATTAGTGGAAGTACACTTGTTATGTTTTGGCTAATTCTCATAATTTTTTTTCCTTCAAAACTAATATACCATAATATATGTAATAAATCAATAATTATTCACTTTCTTTTTGCACTATATTTATATAATATCTATATACTTTTAAAAATATAATTATTAACATATTATTTTACTATATATTCAAAATACTTGGTGAATTCCAAAAATCAACAACAAATCATGTTTCTCAAATGAAAATTGTTTCGGGTTTTTTTGTGGAACTTAAATTTGATTTTATGGGTAAAAAGTTGGTAAATAGATTGCTTGGTACAAGTTAACTACATTTTGGTCAAAATTTGTTATGGTCAAAAATGAAAATTTTGAGAATGTAAAATAGATTTACGTCAAATTTGTTATCGGTTCAAAATGTTGACTTTAAAAAGTCAAAAGTATGAAAGTTAATTTTAACATGATTCGGGTTTCAAATTTATTTTTAAGTTTATTTTTTGAAATAATCAAAAGGTTCGGGATTTGGCAAACTGACAATTTTCCCCTCAACTATTAAAATTTAAGAAAACATTGTCAAAACTTTTGACATGCCACCCCCATGCCTATCAATGCTTAATTTTTATCAAATTTGAAATATTTATGTCAATATTAATTTTTCTTTCAATGGTGATCAGAACATTGTATGGGAAGCATGACATGCTAAACTATGCTCAAATGAAACAAAATAATCACAAAATTGAATGGGTTAACATGTTGTTTTTTATGTTGTCATTATGACAAAGTCGAGAAGCCCTCTGAAACTTATCAAAATATTTTTCATGGTATAGCTCAGAAAAACATAGTTCTTAAAGAACATCCATTGTTACAATTTAAAGTTCTACTTTCCTTTAATGGGTGGTAAATTGATAAATATATCAATAAAGGTAACGCTCCTTTTGTATTAGGCTGAATGGTTAAAACTACTATCGTATGAGAAGTCTTATTTCCGAAATTAGTTCATAACCAAAATTCTTTCAGTTATACATATATGACACCGATAATGAATTTTTCAATAGAAAGAAGCATTCTCGGATACGTTTTTGCACGAACATTTTTTTATTAAGTTCATTTAAAAAATCATTTTGTGATAAATAAAATCAATTTATGTACACATTGTATAGATACAAGCATAGATGTAATACATTTTTTTTCATATACGCTATGTAATTATTTGTTTTACTTATAATTTTATAATTTCAATTATCCCACGTGTGACACAGGCTCTAAAACTAATTTGGAATATTACAATAGTTAGTATTCCTAAGTTAACGCATACACGTAGAAAGTTAAAAACTCCTATAGGGCTTTAGAAGTTTACTAATTAGTTGATGATAATGTGTGCTAATGAATTTTTTTCTTAAGAAAAAGCATCAATTTCTTGTTGTCAAGTAAAAGCAAAATATAAAAGCAGTTGCGGATGTATACAAGCAGGGGTATCATGGGATACCGCTTAACTTTTTTGGCGAAATACAAAATTAATTAGTGTAATTTTTTTCTACGTTTTATCACTTTATGTATCGGATACCCGTGAGGAAATATTATGATACCTCTAAATCCTTTTTTTTTTCAGAATACCCCTGAATTTTTCTAATGCCATCACAGTGACAAAAACTCGTCTCAAACGTATGTCTAAAGGGTTCAAAAGAAGAAACAAATTATCTAGATGATCATGGAACACGAATGTAAATACCGTTGCTATTTATTCATATATGATACATAAGACAGTTACGTAACACATAAGCATGTATATTTTCTATATCATAATATGATTAGCAGTGCGTCTCGAACACATCCCTATGTACACAAATGTTAATGAAAACACTTTTGTTTAAATAGAATCCTTTAATGTTTCCTAACCGCAAAAAGCAACAAATATCCACAAATTCATATGAGACATAAATAAAAGAAGGTAATAGTTAATTCGTCAAATACTTAAGGTCATCTGTTCAAGTTCAGAATATATGAAATTTGCCGTTAAAGGAAAACCATCCCATTGTTTTGGAAAAGATAAGGGTAGAGACAATTATTACTAACACTATATTCTCGGGTTTAAAATACAAGAAAAAGAAATGATAAGATTGGATAAGGGAAGAAAGGAAAAAAAATTATATACTTAAAAGTAGGGTTGTGCAACGGTTCGGAACTATGAGAACCGAACCGTAACCGTTAAATGCTAAATATAAGAACCGGAACCGAACCGTATTTTAACGGTTCCGGTTCGGTTCGGAACCGATTTAAACGGTTCTTGTGTAAACGGTTCTTGCTAGAACTGGTTTTCAATTAAAATTCTAAATAGGAAACATTAGAAGGTGAAAGAAACAAGCGACATCCCATAAAATAAAGCATTATCATATCAACATATTATATTTAAATGAAGTGGATTGAGAATAGATTAGAATGGCTCAAAATATTTCAGAAAACAATTATTTTTTAAAACATATTTAGGGCCGTAGAAGATGATTATCGTTTATGATATTGTAAGAGATTAAATGTAACCTGTAAAGTGAGAACGTGGATGGTTGCTCGTACATGGAAGTATGAAAGCCAACTAAATAAATTGGATTTTAAATATAATCTTCAAATTTCAAACCTAAGCCGGTTCTATAACTGGAACCGTCGGTTCTAACCGGAACCGAACCGGGAACCGTCTTCATCCAAATTTAAGAACCGGAACCGGACCCGAAATACAATAATATGGTTTCTAGCGGTTTAGTTCCGGTTCCCTGGTTCTCGGGGTTGGGAACCGCGAATTGCTCACCCCTACTTAAAAGACATTCTCGAGTTAAAAAAAAATGTTAATTACATTCTTGAGTTAGATAAAAAGGAAAAGATAGGAAAAAAAATTATAACTTTACAATTATGCCCTTATTCTTGAGTTAAATAGGAAGGAAAAGATGAGTAAATTAGTAATATATAAACTTTTCCTTCATAATCCTGCCATATTTGACAGGAAAGTTTTGGAAGAAAAAAAGCCTAACTTTTATTTTCATTTTCTTTCTTTTCTTTTAATAAAAAAACTCAAGAATGAAATAAGAAAAATTTTCTTATCTTCTCTTTTCGAAACACTTAAATAAAAAACTCAAGAATGCAATGTAAATCTGGCAAACAAAGGAGTTTAAGATAAAAGAGCAAAGAAAGCCGTCTGTCTGGCTTTCCCTTTTGAATCTTGTCTTCATGTGATTGATGCTTCCATTGATGTTAATACACAGCTTATAAGGAATTGTACACTTTTATTATGATTATTATAAATTATATAAAATATTATCTACTGATAAATCATTAACATGTGGACAATAAATTATTTTAAAACCTTGATGGATACATTCCTTAAAAACTATATACTTTTTTTTACTAAATTGTTAAGACTTTATAATTTAAAACCTTGAAAGACGCTAATGGCAGGCATGCAAACAAACAAAACGAACACGAACGGCGTTCGCTCGTTTCACTTTAGTCGAACAAGTGAATCACGAACTCTTAAATGAACGCATAGTATTGCTCATGTTCGTTTGTTCACAAAATGAATGTGTTTGTGTTTCATTAATTATATACATTCGTCAATATTCCAAACGAACGTAAATGGATGAACATAAAAGAACGCAAGTGAGCAAATAAATTTGAATAAACATGCAAACAAATAATCATAAACGAACAAACATAAATGACGGTTTACAGACATCTATAAACAAATTAGACATGTATTCATGTTCGATCGTTTAACCAAGTTTTTTTTGTTCATTTCATTCATTTATTAAATAAACAAACCTTTCATCGAGCCTTTCTCAAACAATCGTTCATTCACAAGCGTAGTTGATACCATGAAATGTTAGGAACATGATGTGTGAGCATACATTTGATGTTTACAATAGCAAAATGTACGTACAAGTGCTAGTTGATCCCATGAATATGCTTGGAATTGAACTTTGGGCAATGGTAATGGATATTATAATGCAGGGATTTTAATAATGCACACAAAAGTTCAAAAACACAGCATTTGGTAACTTCTTTCTTGTTGATTCCCATAAACAAAGAGACAATAACTGCAGGCTAATCAACTTAAAACATACGATAATAATCATAATATCCAAATGGTTAAACCAAAATCATACAATGATACAGGTATAAAACTATAAATATTATTATTATTATCATTCATTATTCATTCTCGATCTTTAACTAAATTTCCAATCATAGTTGCCAATGGTATGGTTCCTTTAGCCATAATTTCAACCCTACAAGTATTTGAAGCATGGCCAAATAACGAAAGCCCGAATGTTACCAACTCTGGAAGAAACAGCCTCGACGACAGAAACCCATGCCAATAGCGAGGTTCCAAGTCGAAAAACGCGTCAAAGAACCTTCTAGTACCTTCCAAATCAAGCTTAAGCAAAATATCCATCCCAAAACAAAAAAACTCCCTTTGTCTCCTCCTCTCAATAGGCCACAATTCGCGCCAAATCCCCGCCGACAAATCATCTCCAACCACCATCTTTTCGTTATTAAGATACCGAATTATTGAGTTTGCAACAATCGGGGCGGCAGCCAGTGTTCTGGCCACCATGTACCCGGTTGATGGGTGGACCATACCTGCGGTCCCACCTATCCCAAGAACCCTTTGTGGTAGGACCGGGAGGGGCCCACCCATCGGGATCACACACTTTTCGTCTTCTTCGATGCTTTTAACTTTTATACCCAAATGTTTCAACCGACACACCATTCGTTCTTGAATATCTTCCATCTTCAACCCCGGTCGGGCCACAAGTGACGTCTCTTCGAGAAAGATTCTACTTGACGAAAAGGGCATCGCATAGAGAAAAGTCGGAATCTTTTGATTCCTTTCTTTTAATTCAAGATTCTTGTCAAGATGAGAATCTCTCCAATCCATAAACAACATTTTGTCTACATCAAAAGGGTGTTCCTCAACTTCTGCTAAAATCCCATATGCCACTTGATACCCCGGGTTATACGGCTTGTCGTATTGAACCAAAGATCTTGAAAAACCAGTTGCATCAAGAACCAATGTCGCTTGGATCGTGACACCATCGTTACATATCAAAAAAGATTTCAACTCTTCGTGCACAACTTTAACAACCTTCGCTTGATGAAACTTAACCCCGTTCGTTATACACTTTTGCAACATCTTTGTTTTAAGCTGTTTCCGACTGACACGAGCGTACGGTCGGTTAAGACTCTTGGTCGAGTTATCGTTAATGTAAACGACCGCACTCGACCAAGTAGTATCCAAACAATCTAACAAGTCCATAGCTTCAAACTCATCAACCCACACACCATAATTATTAGGCCAGATTAGCTTCGGTGACGGGTCGATCGCGCACACGGTTAGCCCAGCCTCAGACACTTGCTGAGCCACGGCTAACCCCGATGGACCGCCACCCACCACCACAAGATCCACCACAAGATTTCTTGTGGGGTCATACAAAGGAAGCTCAAAATCAAGATTTTCTTTCTTGATTTCTGGAACAAGCTCTAACAAAGCACTACTACTGGCTTTAACACAATCTTTATGACCTAATTTGAATTGGGGTTTCTTAGCCTGACCCAAATTGCTTAAATTTCCTGCAAATTTGTTAATTGGGTGCAGAAATTCGAACGAATTATGAGTTCTTAACAAAGTATCCATATTATTATTGAATACCCAGATGCAATTTCACTTAAATTGAATCTCTTTCCAACTAAAGTTGCAAACTTTAACACATATCAAGAATCCAAGAAACCCTAAAATCAAGATAAAGGTACAAGCTTTAACACATATTCAGCTAAATTTGCAATCTTTATGAGGAAATCGAAGTGGGTTTTGGGCGAATTGAAAGAAAGATTGATTTGAAGGACTTACCAGATGAAAGAATACATGGATTTTGGAGGCCGGATAGGATAATTGGTGAAGAAGCATGTGGTATGGTGACTGTGTGACAAGAAAGAAAGTGTAAACTTGTGGATGAGTGAAGATGGGTGGGTTTTGATTTAATTGAATAAAAGTGATGTTAAATGAACCAACCCACCAAGATAATATTGATGGCACAAAAAACTGTGGTTACTATTTTATTAATTTTTTAAACCACGACCAGCAATTGTACTACGTGGTAAGGGTATTTAAGGTGTCTGAGTTAGTGTGTTAGTGGTAGAATGGTAAGCAAGATACTTAATTTTTCGTCTTTGGCCCAAAATTTTTTTTGCTTTTTCGGAGCCGGCCCTGTCTCACCATATCATTGTAACCTTCAGTGCTCACGGGCGTTGGCCTTAGGTAACTAATTTATCCTGATGTAATGAATTTAGTCAGTAGTCTATTTAGATTCGTAGACCGTTAAAAAGAAAAAATGGTAGTTATGGCTTGACTTGGTTCACCTTTTAGGGTGTAAGTTTTAAAAAGTTTTTAGGATTTTGATTTTGTGTATAAGAATCTAAATTTAACTATTATATATATATTACAATTAGCTTTTATCTCCCGTACTATGTGGTTGTTTTACATTAGTCGTTTATAGTATTTATGATGAAGGATATAATACACTAATGGTTTATCGTAAATTACGTACGCGACACTTTCAACCGTTAGATTTTCAAAACCCAAAATCACAATTAAACGACATCAACACACCTCCTTCCCCTTCGATAAGAAAATATCACCTGCCTATGAGTTTAAAGGTTAGATTTATGGGGTAATTAGCGGCGACATCAACGTTTGAAGGTTAGATTTTCAGACCTTCTCTATCGGCGGCTCCTGTGTCGGACACCATCGGCTTATCGGCGACATCATACTTATCGGCGACATCACCTGCTCCGGTGTCGGACACCATCGGCGGCTCCTGCCACCACTACTGCTGCGGGATTGCTGTGCCACGACAGTTTTCGTAGCCGACATCTTCTTGTTTGACATTGAACGTTTTTGGGTAAAAACGTTTAAAGGTAAAGAAGGCAGGTGTGCTCCCTTAATTAAAATCACATTGAACGTTTAAAGGTAAAAACGTTTTAGTTGAACGTTTAAAGGTTTAAAACGTATTAGCTGGAACGTATTAGCTGAACGTATCAGCTGAACGTTTAAGTTTTGACTGAACTTTTATAGGTTTTGAACGTATTAGTTGAACGTATGTCGCGTAAGTAATGCACGTTAAGCGATTATTGTACGTTAACCTTCCCCTAGTATTTATATATTTCTTTGGATGTTAATTTGATTTATAGTAGGGAGGCTAATAATATAATTTGGATTTTATGATGAAAGGGTTTCACAAATAAATGAAATGTTATAACCCGGTTTAAAAGCTATCTAGGTTTGTTAATACTCATGACCTGCTTATTTTTATTTTTTTTTACTATGAGATTTTTACTTAATTATAAATAATATCTTTTAAAAAAATGGATATCAATTTTTAGTATATCCCTATTTTATAGAATTATAATATTAAATATTTGGTGAGATTAATTTTTAATTTAATGAGATTTTATAACCCATTTAAAGACTATCTGGGTTTAGTAACACTCATGTCCGTGAATTCGGGTCAAATGAATAAGAAACCTCCATTTATAAATAAAGTAATCTGGTGACTTGAGAGAATTTATGAAGCAATTAGAGAGCTTTTAAAGATTTCGTTTATATATATTTAAGACTAGATTTTATCCCTCGTATTACGGGGGTTGTTTTACATTATTCGTTATTAATATTTATATATGTATATTTGGATTTTAATTTTATTTATTGTAAGAAAGTTAATAATTAATATACTTGATATTTGATGATAAAATTGTTTCACAAATAAATGATATGTTATAATCCGGTTTAAAAGTTATCTGGGTTTGGTAATACTCATTACCCGTTTATTTTCTTTATTATGAAATTGTTTCTTAATTATAAATAATATCTTTTTTTAAATAAAATAGGATATTAATTTTTAGTATATCCCTATTTTATAGGATTTTCATATCAAATATTTTATGAGATTAATTTTTAATATAATGAGATGTTATAACCCGTTTAAGAGCTATCTGGGTTTGGTGAGACCTTTACCCGTGAATTCGGGTCAAATGCGTGAGAAACCTTCATTTACAAATAAAACAATCTGATGGCTTGAGAGAATGCTTGTTTTACATTTTTCGTTTTTTAATATTTATTTTTTTTATTTTAATTTTCTTTATTGTAAGAAAGTTAATAATGTACTTAGGGTTTGATGATGAAAGAGCTTCAATAAATGATATGTTATGACCCGTTTAAATGTAAGAAACCTCCATTTATAAATAAAGTAATCTGGTGACTTGAGAGAATCTGGTGACTTGAGAGAATTTATGAAGCAATTAGAGAGCTTTTAAAGATTTCGTTTATATATATTTAAGACTAGATTTTATCCCTCGTATTACGGGGGTTGTTTTACATTATTCGTTATTAATATTTATATATGTATATTTGGATTTTAATTTTATTTATTGTAAGAAAGTTAATAATTAATATACTTGATATTTGATGATAAAATTGTTTCACAAATAAATGATATGTTATAATCCGGTTTAAAAGTTATCTGGGTTTGGTAATACTCATTACCCGTTTATTTTCTTTATTATGAAATTGTTTCTTAATTATAAATAATATCTTTTTTTAAATAAAATAGGATATTAATTTTTAGTATATCCCTATTTTATAGGATTTTCATATCAAATATTTTATGAGATTAATTTTTAATATAATGAGATGTTATAACCCGTTTAAGAGCTATCTGGGTTTGGTGAGACCTTTACCCGTGAATTCGGGTCAAATGCGTGAGAAACCTTCATTTACAAATAAAACAATCTGATGGCTTGAGAGAATGCTTGTTTTACATTTTTCGTTTTTTAATATTTATTTTTTTTATTTTAATTTTCTTTATTGTAAGAAAGTTAATAATGTACTTAGGGTTTGATGATGAAAGAGCTTCAATAAATGATATGTTATGACCCGTTTAAAAGCTATTTGGATTTGGTGACCCATGATCCGCTTATGTTTTTTACTATAAAATTGTTTATTAATTATAAATAATATCTTTTTCTTTTTAAATTGGATATTAAATTTTAGTATATTTCTGTTTTGCAGGATTTTCATATCATATAATTGGTAAGATTAATTTTTAATTTAATGAGATGTTATAACCCATTTAAGAGCTATCTGGTTTTTGTAAGACTTATACTCATGAATTTGAGTTAAATCAATAAGAGACCTCCATTTAAAATTAAGAAATCTGGTGGCTTTAATAAAAAAGGGGAGCGACCACATCGCGACACGTAAAAATTTAAGGTTTTCGTTTCTATATATTATAGATTACAAGTTGATTTTAGCTTGATGGCGTCATCCCTTATATTTCGTATCATCCAATGTTATTGTACTTTATGCTTTAATAACAATACAAGTATTTATTTTTTTTACTTTTCATCCACATACTTTTACATCTTTTGCATTTAACTTCAACACCTTTATACTTTTAACTTTGATAATATATCTCGAGCTTCATATTTTATAAATTTTTTGTTTTACGTACAGTTCTAAATTTTGCGAGTAGTTAGCATGCCACAATATGCGTGTGTGGTTCCGAGTTTTTACGCCTATTATTTCCCCGTTTAATGGCTTCATCACGACACACAAGTCCTAGATCAACTTAATTATTATTTTCAATGTTTACGTTCCGCATGCATGGTCCAACATATTTATGTCTACTTTTCGTTCGGTTTTACTTTTTTCGTTTATTATTTCATTTATACGAGTTTTTTTTATGTTAGTGGTTGATGACAGTGGTGTGGCATTGGTGCTACTTGGCACGGTTTACTCCCCCACTATAGT
This sequence comes from Bidens hawaiensis, assembly GCF_021521415.1. Classification (NCBI taxonomy): domain Eukaryota; kingdom Viridiplantae; phylum Streptophyta; class Magnoliopsida; order Asterales; family Asteraceae; genus Bidens; species Bidens hawaiensis. The sequence continues at coordinate 1,212,109 of NW_027491474.1, forward strand.
GCATGGATTTCCTTAAGGCTCACGAAAGTTACTGTCCGCGAGAAAGGGGATGATGATGGAAGCAGTGGTGGTGACTTCATGTTTTATAACGAAATGGATGTGTAATAAACGGTTCTATACCCCAGGAGAGTGTCAATAGTAGTTGTTAAAACAATTTGTTAAGATGCCTTTAAAGGACTATATTTGTGTTCACCCAAAGACCGCATTTTTATAATTGATTAATTAAATAGAATTTATTACGTTTATGGAAGTTGACCAGAGTTTTTAGCTTTTTACTAGTTTTTATATAATTGGCCTTCAAAAAAGGGTTTGACTTGCTTTTTTTTTTCTTTTTTTTCAATTATTAAACATTAATACACACACACACCACCACCACCACCGCCAACACCACAGCCACCCTTCATTCATGTCATCTTGCTTTGTCGATGGTGGTTTAGGCGATAGTGCTTTCGTTTCGAAATTTGTAATTGTGTTTGGCAACCATGTAATTGTGAGATTACCCACCATTTAAAGTTTCACTTGGATGAAATCTCCTAACAATTTTCATGTTTCTAATTTGTGTATGTGTGATTTTTAGTGTAAAATTTGATTCCATTAGTGGATTAAGGGTTGGCCGGGTTTCTTGGTGGGGGCTGGTCTAGTCGTCGAATGCTTGGTGAAGAAAAATGCTTCACATTACTTTTTAGTAAATTACAATAACAGTCCATGGTCTTAATTTTTTTAAATATTTTTAGTCCCTTAAAATAAAATAGTATTTTAGTCACTTAATTCAAAATTACCAAAAAAAAAATAAAATTAACCAGAGTTAGTGTTAGACCAACAATTTGTAAAAAATTAAACCAATTAGTCTAAAACTAATGTAATATTATAAACATTAAAAAGGAGTATTTACATTGAAACATAACGCGAACAGGCAACCAGCTGCGTAGCTATCCATTTTTAAATTATAAATTTTGATACTTTGGCTCTAACGGTGTGACATGAGTCAAAACACACGAACCATTTTGTTTAAAAGACAAACTTTTTTAAGTTATCGAGACTTGAACCCAGGACACTTGTGTGTTTAAGAGACTTTGTCTCTATCACTAGACTATCACTCCAAAACAAGTAATTGATAAACTTTATTTTTGTCTTGACTCTTGACATTCAAAGAGTATGGTTTTGTGTTATTTAAGAAAACCAAAACCCAATTACAACCATTAATCTTGTTATGATCTTGAATTTTGGAAATATTATTTATAAACCTTCATGAATAGTTCTAGATTGTAATGGATGGAAGTGGACGGTTAAACAACTAGTGGATGATGTCATATGATAGTCTAACAAATATACACACGTAAAAGGAGTGAAAGGACGTTGAAACAAAAAATGCATGTGGCGTGCAGGAAAGTATACTAACAAAGCTCATTCCATTCATGTGCTTGCTACAATTAAACCGTTTACGATCTATTTTATTTTCTATAATTTCTCTTTGCGTCGGTATTAAATAAGTTAGCTAGAAATTAAAAGTGATGATGAATCACATTGTTATTGTTATTATCAAATTGTGTGAATTGCATTATAGTTTAATTACATTTTTCTTGAACATTGAAAATTTTGACGATATTGTTGTTTATTGTTGAAGGCATTGTTAGTAAATTCACTTCAATTTGATTGGTTTGTTTATTATTCCAGATTATTCTTTTGTTTTTACACTAAGAACATTCACAATTATATGCTTTTCGGTTATGTAGCAATAGTTGGTAATAGTAAAACAAAACCGTTCTTCTGAACAGGAATTGCTTATTAACCGAAACCGGTTCTTGTTATTATTCGCTAGCACAAAAATCGGTTCCAACCCGTTTCTAACCGGCAGTTCCTAATTGGTTTTGACTATTCAACATCGAATCGGTTTAAACCGGCTAATCAAAATTCATTTTTTAGGTTTATTATTATTTTTTATTAAAATACCGTTTTTTTTGGGGTTCTTACCCGTTAACCGGTTTCAGTTATAACCTAACAGGTTTGATAGATTAGGGTTTTTGAGATATGAAAACCTGTTATTAACAGATAGGTTTTTGGTTAACATGATTTGACCAAAAACCAGTCGGTTAATAACTGATATTTTAAAAACTGGTTAAGCGTTTGCGGCTTTGACCAAAAACCAGTCGGCACATTGGGCTGATTAACAAGGTGGGCACTGGGCAGTGATGGGCTGAAATAATGGATGCCAAGTCGACATTAGGCTTGACAAATTAATTACATTACTGGGACTGAAAAGCAAAACCATTAATATAGAATACAAAGCCGTGAGGTCCGTGACAGTATCTATAGTGTTATACGTGTATGTTGGTCGAGTATTTTAATGTATTGAAATGTGAGGCCCTCACCAATGTTTAATTAAATACTAGCTAGCGACCCCTAATCTAGTTGAAAAACCTCGTTCATAACCGATCCAATCTCGTGTGCATTTGTGTCTAAAACCTGCAGTTCATGCATTTGTGTCTTCTTAATGGCCTAAAAATTTGTTCCGTATATTATAGCCGGTTGAACTACAATCCTATAAAACTTTCCTTGTAAATGCTTTAATTTAGTATAAAAAACATAAAAACTGAATTTAAGAAGAGAAAAAAAACGATGCTAAGTACCGAACAACTTTCTTTTGAATGAAGAAGAAAGCGTGGCTACGCAGATACAACTATTAGTGAAAAGAGCATCCACCCTCACGATCCCATGAAGTATCGGTGACCTGTCCGTCACCAATTCACCAGGGTAAACACCCGCCAAAGCCCTACCATGGTACAACTCTTGGCTCATGTATGACATTGTGTCACGAACAAGACTTGAACTAACAACATTTTTAAAGAAAGTTATCGAGGTGCCGCTTTAGCATTATTGCTCCTTTGGTACACACATAGAATCAGCCAGTTGTTATTGAATAAATTAAACCTAGCATTTTACTAAAAAGGCACTTAAACATGAAAAAAAATAAAAATAAATAAAAAAAGCCAAGAAAATATGACATACGTAACTTACACAATAGGTTGGGGGGCTGGGGGAATATAATACTATCAAAGGTTAATTCAAAGAAACTGTTTGTCTGTAAAGGTCTGCAAATCATTAATAAGTGAAACCCCATTCGTGCGTGCGTGTCTACGTGTGGTAAGATGAGTCTATTGTACTATCTGACTTCATTTTCCACACTGAAAATTACATATCATCATAAAAGCAATATCATCAACAACTGTTACTATATAGAAAAGAACTATTGATGTTGAAAGAATGAAATACAATCAATTGGCAAAAGGAGAAAGACATGATGACATGCATAGTTTATCATAAGAGTATATTCCGTTGCACTTCTGAATTCGACGTGAAAGGACGACTGCGTTGCGGTTAGGGCTGTAAACAGCTCATGAATGGTTCGGCGGAAGTTCATTTACCTTCGTTCGTTTAATAAACGAATGAACATCAACATAGGTTGCATACTTGCATTTGTTAATTTATGTTTCTAAACGTTCGTTAATGTGCTCATTTATATTCGTTTATGTTCGCTAGTTAAAAAGGTTTGTTTTATATTTTTATAATATTTTATTTGAAATTAACAACCTAGCATCTAAATTTTATAATTATATTGTTTGTGTTCAGTTCATTTATATAATAGTTGGTTTCATAAAGTTTTGCTTTAACTAACAACAAATCAAATTTGTGCTTTGTTGAATTATCATATATAACGAAACCGCTGATTGGGGGATGAATATGTTTATGATTATTATTATTATCTCAAATGCATAACATTATATTTAATTAAGGTGATTATGTCTAATGTTTTGGATTAATAATGTTGTTGTTTTCTTAAATAATGCATGTTCGTTTGCTTTCATGAATAATTTCAATTCCTTAACGAACGAACATGAACAGAATTTTTATTCGGTTAGCTTTTATGAACTATTCATGAACAAGTTTAACGGTAAACGAATGAACATGAGCATGAGTTTATGCAATTCATTTCGGTTCGTTTAGAGAGGGATTTTTTAATCCGTTTAAATTACGGATGGGGATTGATGCTCATGTTGGATTTTTATTAGATCACGGGTATACCCTTCAATATTCCCCACAACCTTTATTTTTCCTTTCTAATTTTAATACAAATAATATTATAAATTTTAAAACAAACAAGTTTAATAGCTTTTCTTTAATAAAAAATTACGTAATAAAGATAAAGATTAGATTTTCACTAAAACGTTCACTAACCATATATATTTTTACAACTTTGGCCTTCATGGCTTCACAGGTGATGTTATGATTAGGTTGGCACGTGACTTGGGATGAATTTTGAGAACATGGAAGATTTTGTTTGTAAAGTTAGAAAAGAAGAAGGGTTTAAAGCCCTTGGTTGATGTTTGGTTACCAAGATCACTTTGCTTTTAATGGTTTTATTGGGTGTTTCTTTTTTTGGTTTTTTAGGGGTACGCTTTTTTGTGGTGTTTAAGTGTGTCTCCTTTTGTTTTTATTGGTTGTTTATCTTGAGGTTTTTGTTAGTTTCCTGTTAGCTTTTTATGAAATTTGCCTGTTATAGAGAGAGAGGTATGTGGGTCCTCAATAAAATTATTGATGTTTGTCATCAATATTTTAATATTTTTATTCATTATTGACTCTTCTTTCAACTGTCATTTTTCTCATTAGGCACCTTCCTTCAACTAAAATTTTTTCTCACTAGTCCACTTCATAAGTGGCGTTGAAAGCTTCAAATTGAGCCGCTAATGTGTCCACACTTTCATCCATTGGTGTTGGCGTGCTTGCTCGTTTTCCTTTATTCCTCCCGATCAAGTGTTGTGGCTAGGGAGAATCTTGGTCATCAACATAAATCGTTGAGGTCAATGTTAAAACGTGCACCCAAACCCATAGTTGTTGTAATTCTCGTTTCCATCTAAGGACCATATTCAATTACCCTATTTGAAACATAATATACGGGTGTTTGATATGGAATTGGCTTCCTTTTACGTGCACAACCAGATTATGTTTAAATGTTCTAACTGATACCCGTAAATTTATTCTAGTTAAATTATTTATTTTAATATGTAATTGGATTCTATTACACTATATACGATTGTTTGATACGGAATTGGCTTCGTTTTGCATGTACAACCAGATTATTTTTACATATTCTAGCTCGCGCGTACACATAATATAATTCAAGTTAAGTTAGTTATTTTAATTTTTTTTTTTTTAAATGCTAACTCATAAGCCCTTTAATCTTACTTTTAAATCGACTGTAAGTTTTTACCATGATAACCATCCATCACTTGAGAGAAAACTTATTATCACACCTCTTTAGGCATGTTTGCGTAATGTGTTAGTTGAATTAAAATTTACTAAAGAATTTAAATTATGTTACTTGTGTCAGATGCAAAAGAGACAAAGGAGACATATAGAAGTGAAAGCACTTACTTTACTGCAGAAAACTGTTGAAATTAGCCAGATTAAGTCAGTTGTAGACCATGAGTTGAGACAAGCTTTTCATCAGGCTAGCATGTACAAAACCTTAAACTAAGTTAATCATGCTTACATAGGGAACACATAACAGAAAGTGAATGCTTACAAACATCTTGTAATATATGCATCACTCGTAGATTTTATTATTTCAAACTACAATTAGCTAACTGATAATAAATAATTTATACTGATATTGTGACCAATAACGCTTCTAACTTTTACTTTCGCTAAACTTCTATATGAATAGGGCAATTAAGACCATCATTAACCACAATACTTGTACGGGCTACTAGTTCCGTCCTTTGTTACGAGAGAAGACAAAATGTGAAAGCGTTTATAAAACCACTTATAAACTCTTCTTTTTATTATTTTTTAACGGAAAGTATATTAAAATAAAACGCTTAGCAAGACACTACGAATAAAACAATAAAGGGAAAAAAACAAACAAGCAGAGACACTAAAAAAGCATAGACCAGTTCTACCTCTTATATGCACTAAAGATTAATTAGGGTTTGAGTTTTAACGTTTTATAAAGCTTGGAGCTAAGTAGTAGTGCAATAAAGGAGGCATATGTAGGGACAGGAGACAAGATTACATACATGGAGGGAATCCAGAAAAAAATAAAAGATTTAATAAAATATTAATCTTGATGTGTTGTCACACTCAGTTGTTGCATTCATGCAAGACAACCAACCAATATGTCCATTTGCTCATTTACCCCATTTTCATGTCCTTTTCTTTCTATAAATACTTTATTTTATAATATCCTATTTCTCAAATCTAATCATTTAAGCAAATATATTGAAAAGTTAGATCGTTTTTTATATGTATGAATGATTGTTATGTATAGGTGAAGATGTAGGTCCCAGCAGAGCCCAGTTGGACCCACAGGACTCACCTTGAAGAGAGACGTCTGCGCAGAAACCAACTGGATCCGCATGACCCACCATGCTCAGAGAAGTGACGTCCTTACGCGCAGTACGCAAGCTGTTCCCGCAGGAAATGCCTCCCAATGGTGAAGTACTCCGCCTGTTCCCGCAGCTGCGGATACAAGCCTTCAGGGAAGGCCACCCGCGCAGCAAGGCTACACGCACAAGGCACTTAGCTCTCAATAATTCAGTTGTCACCTGAAGGAATGAGCAAAGCCAGGAACAATCCCGCACAAAGGCGGGAGGGGGAATACTCCCGCCCAAATGAGCCAGTCCGTACGATACTGGAAGATCTTTTGTACTGTACCTGACGAGGTATGGGCAAAAGATCTGACCAGAGATACGACAGCCCATTGACAACAGTATGGCGAGCAGCATGCTCTTGTACTGTATGTCACTATTAGCCGCTACCTACTCACCAACTCCTGTCATACCACGTGCATAGCCTACAGTTGGTGGAAAAGGAATAGTACACAGCAGGCCTGGTCACTGTCAGCCGCTGCCTACCCACCAACTGCCAGCATGGCACGTGCGTAGGCCACAGTTGGTAGAACGGGAATACTATTCAGCCGGCTATACCCTCTTGGAAACCTACCTTCGGCTATAAATACACCAAATGGTATGATCATCTCATCTTATCTTGTATCTTACATCTTATACCTGATATCTGCTCTAGCAATCTCTTAATATACATTTATATTCAAGAGCAATCTAGTCTGATTCTCACGCCGGAGGGTGGTCACAAGGAGGTACCCCCCCCCCCTTCTCAGTGACGAGCTCGCACTTTCTCTCAACAACTATCTCTTTCTTTCTACTTTGGAAAATAACCAAACATAAAACATATTTGAGATCTTGGTTGCTTATAAGTGATTTCTGCTAACTCACAAGTAAGATTAATTCAAGAACTTCTGTTTAATCCCGTATTTAAGACCTACACACGAAGCAACCCCGTGTGGAACTCTTGGATCACTCATGAACTGATTAAGGAATTGAACAACAAAAATACCAAACCATCTGGTCTAATATGAGCTAAGTGATTAAGCTTCCCAAATAGCCTTCTTATAACAACCCAAGTAAATAGTGTTATTATATTGTTCGCTTTATCCTTGAAGGGTTGCTCACCCAATACGCCAAGATTTTGTTTTCACCAAATGAATTGTTCACTCACGAAAACACATCCCAATAGAGAAGGTTCCACCCATTAGAGAACATCTTGTCAGAATATTGTTTACTTTGCCTCTAATGGATTGCCCTGCGCCATCCATAAAATCATGTTTTTGTTTTAACCTACTGAATTATCTACTCAATCAACACGCATACTTTTATATAAGTTTTTACCCCCTAGGAATGATCCGTTCTTCTCAATTAATGTGGGACTTATGCTTCTATAACTCAAAGATTCTTCAAAAACTTAAAGAGAGGTGCTCAACAGTGTAAAAAGAGTAGAACTATCTTGTTTAATAGATGGAAAAATGCGTTTAATGAAAGCAACATTTCTGGAAATCACTGTAGTATTTGTTTGAAGATGATAAAGCCTATAACACATCTTCATAAACGGATATCCAATGAAAATACAAGGATATGCTATTGGCTTTAATTTGTCTCCAACCTATTTATATCTAGAGGCATAGCAAAGACATCCAAAAACTTCTTAAGTGACCATATGAAGGCGGTTTACCAAAAATAAGTTCATGTGGAATTTTTCCGTCCAAGTATCATAGCCGGATACTGATTGACATAAGTTGTTATCATGTGAACTTATCAGAAAATTTTGATTAGAACAACAAAACATGAACAATTTCCAAAATGTGTATGTTTCCTAATTTCCACCGATCCCTTTTTGTTGAGGAGCACCAAAACAAAATGTTTGGTGTGAGATCCATTTACTTCAAAGGTATTTGAATTGCATTAAAATAAGTAATCAAACAAGCATTACTATCCATCTCTTCTAACTCGCAACTCGCATCAATCTATATTCTTATTTTTCTTCTGATCTTAACGTGATTACCTCACCCACATTGATTTGGTCGACATAATAATTATTGTTTTTTTTTTGTATTTTTTTTTTTTTTTTTGTATAAGAGAGTTTAGTTGAGAAAATAGTGGCATGTCCTGACGGCCCTCGTGGTTTCTTTCTTCCTACCATACCCATTATTGAGTTTTTAAGTTTACTAAAATACCCTTCAAGATATCGAGTGATATAAAGTTAATGGCGTACGTTATTCCTTTTAGACAAACTCATTGAGAGTGGGTCATTAATGTAGCTCAAGAAGAAGTCCATGTGATTATGACTTAATCCAAATTGAAATTATACTCTACTAATATATATACTTAATGTGTAAACACATAGTTAATCACTTCTTCAAACGAGCCAGCGATGATATTTTATCAGGTAAAATAAAAAAAACAATATTTTTACAGGTTATATTTATGTAGAATGATTGTTATGTATAGGTGAAGAGGTAGGTCCCAGCAGAGCCCAGTTGGACCCACAGGACTCACCTTGAAGAGAGACGTCTGCGCAGAAACCAACTGGGTCCGCAGGACCCACCATGCTCAGAGACGTGACGTCCTTACGCGCAGTACGCAAGCTGTTCCCGCAGGAAATGCCTCCCAATGGTGAAGTACTCCGCCTGTTCCCGCAGCTGCGGATACAAGCCATCAGGGAAGGCCACCCGCGCAGCAAAGCTACACGCACAAGGCACTTAGCTCTCAATAATTCAGTTGTCACCTGAAGGAATGAGCAAAGCCGTGAACAATCCCGCACAAAGGCGGGAGGGGGAATACTCCCGCTCAAATGAGCCAGTCCGTACGATACTGGAAGATCTTTTGTACTGTACCTGACAAGGTATGGGCAAAAGATCTGACCAGAGATACGACAGCCCATTGACAACAGTATGGCGAGCAGCATGCTCTTGTACTGTATGTCACTATTAGCCGCTACCTACTCACCAACTCCTGTCATACCACGTGCATAGCCTACAGTTGGTGGAAAATGAATAGTACACAGCAGGCCTGGTCACTGTCAGCCGCTGCCTACCCACCAACTGCCAGCATGGCACGTGCGTAGGCCACAGTTGGTAGAACAGGAATACTATTCAGCCGGCTATACCCTCTTGGAAACCTACCTTCGGCTATAAATACCCCAAATGGTATGATCATCTCATCTTATCTTGTATCTTACATCTTATACCTGATATCTGCTCTAGCAATCTCTTAATATACATTTATATTCAAGAGCAATCTAGTCTGATTCTTACGCCGGAGGGTGGTCACAAGGAGGTACCCCCCCTTCTCAGTGACGAGCTCACGGTGTCTGTTTTGCAGGTTATCAGAAGAACCATCTTTGCCGGATCTAACCCCTCGTGGGAAACATCTATTTAACCCCCAGATTATCCGTAATCTGCCCGGGGTAACTTAGTGTTTCTTCAATAGGGTAGTAGGGGCATCTCCCTCCATGGAGATCAACTTACTCGGTGCCAATCTCTGAAGCATTCCAATTAAATCTTCATAGCAAATCAGTTTCATGAAACCAATTATATTTTGATGAATGTGAACAATCTACATAAATCTCCATGAACTTCATGGTACCCCTACTATCTCCACCATATTTTGATTAAATATGAGCTACCAATGTACATAACCTCCATAACACCCATTACAGTCCTCGTCGTGTAGCTCAATTGGTTAAGGAGACGTAAGACTTGGAACAATAACTTAGAGGTCGTGGGTTCGAAGCCAATCCTAAAGGTCGAGGTTGATTTAGCACTCACGTGATAGACCTGGAACAGTCTGACGTGGGCTGGTTTGCGTATCCGGAACAACACGTTTTGGAACACTAACACCAATAACACCCATTACAGGGTGTTATAGCCCAAAACCCAATAAAAAAAGATATTCATAACACAAACTTTAATTTCTTTATTTTAATTATAATTGAATAAAGTAATCCCATTTGAAAGAAGGATTGCATTGCCTTCTAGTCATGAAGATTTTGTATCGTTATTAAATTGTAGTATATTAAATGGCCAACTATTATTTATTAAGAAATAAATGAAAAGTTTAAGAAGATCATGATTTGGTTCAGTGTGCGGGTGTATCAAATATTCATTATATTCCTGTCACCAAAGTCCAAAACATCAACTCACATTAAACTGAACCACGTGCATGAATTTGACTTTATAATCAAGGAAAAACAGTAATACTTCACGTGATAGACCTGGAACAGTCTGACGTGGACTGGTTTGCGTGTCCGGAACAACACGTTTTGGAACACTAACACCAATAACACCCATTACAGGTGGTATAGCCCAAAACCCAATAAAAAAAGATATCCATAACACAAACTTTAATTTCTTTATTTTAATTATAATTGAATAAAGTAATCCCATTTGAAAGAAGGATTGCATTGCCTTCTAGTCATGAAGATTTTGTATCGTTATTAAATTGTATTATTAAATGGCCAACTATTATTTATTAAGAAATAAATGAAAAGTATAAGAAGATCATGATTTGGTTCAGTGTGCGGGTGTATCAAATATTCATTATATTCCTGTCACCAAAGTCCAAAACATCAACTCACATTAAACTGAACCAGGTGCATGAATTTGACTTTATAATCAAGGAAAAACAGTAATACTTTTATTAAGCTCACAACCGTCATATATAATTTTTTTATAGCAGCGTTAAATTAGTTAAACATTTGGTTACCCACGTATTCTTTGACTTATTTATATACCTATCATACGAGTTGGATGAGACATATACGACTCGTATTGTGAATGTATAGCGAATTGGCAACATGAAGGTAATGACACACACACACAAATAATGTACAAATATAACACCCAAAATTAATTTCCAAACTTCATAAGTAAAGTTAGAGCACAATCTATGAATGTGTACTTTATTTTTTAAGGTGTGGTTGTAAGTGATTGTAGGTAGAGAAAAGAAATTTTTACTGTGTTCATGAATAAATTTAAAGAAACAATGTTCAAACTATATAATTTTTTAATATTTGTTGAAAGTGGTTGTAAGTGAGGGAGAGAGAGTAAATGTAATAATAAATATATAAAAAAAATATTATGTAATTGAAAAATAAAAAGAAAAATATAGTGATTTTTAGTGTAATTATATAAATTGAGATAGAGAAGCTACCGGTAAAAGCACTCACAACATGTTCTCTAAATTGTATGAGTGCCGACTATATTTTTTAAAGTGTGGTTGTAACTTGTAACTGGTTATGAGTTGAAAAAAGAGAAAATGCTACCGTTCATAAGTAAATTCGGAAAAACATTGTTGATACTATATAACTTTTTAATATTTGTTGAAAGTGATTGTGAATGTAGGAGAGAATAAAGTTGACAATAAAGATATAAAAAATATTATTTAACTGAACATGACAAAGAAAAAGCTAGTGATTTTTTGTGTAATTATAGAGATTAAAATCAAGTACTTGCCGGGAATGTCGTTAGACTTATATCGTATTGATTACGTGTTCACGAACCATATAATCACATTTATACTCAACTAGTTTGAGTCCCCCGTATTACAGATATCTATTTACTTAGGGATGGCAACGGGCCGGGTATTGCTAATCCCATACCCGTACCCGGTTATAAAATTCAGTCCTATACCTGGCCCGTTACCCGTCAGGTATGTGTCGGGTTATTACCCGTTGGGTATCGGGTATACCCATTAGATTGTTAAAAAAATTCGTTGGGATTTTTAAGTATAATTTTTAGCATTATAGATCGTATATGTTTTTTTATCTATATATGAACCATTAGAAACTAAAATATGACACATTACATCTATATAAACGTTATCATAAATAATTTTATAACTTTAGATATAAACTTGATAACATATAAAACATAAATAATACTTTTTAATATATATCTTAAATATAAAAGGTTAAGAATAAATGAAATTAATAATAAAAATTCGGGTTATATTTCGGGTATATAATTCGGGTAAACGTGTATATCTTTTCGGGTAATCATGCCGGGTATCACCAAATTCCATACCCGGCTCGTACCCGCGAAAAATTTTCAAAACTAATCCCATACCCGGCCCAATACCTGTTGGGCTTCGGGTATACCCGTCCCAAATGCTTCGGGTTTCGGGTATACGCATCGGTTCGGGATATTTTGCCATCCCTATTATTTAGGTTTTGTTTTTATTCGTTTTGTTATTTTATATGTTGTAATGGTTTGTTTTATTTTATAATATAGTTTTGTTTTTATTTAATACGCATATATTAGTATGTTACGTTCATTATATCTTTTAACGTTTGGGCCTTTTCAATTAAGATTTGTAGCTTTTTTTAAATGAACAAACATTAACACATATATTTGTCTTATGAAAAAGTGACGGTTGATGTAGGTGACAATGGTGGTTGATGCATGAGTGGTGAGGTTGACGATGGTGGGTGGTAATAGGAAATTAACCCGTGATGGAGAGGATAGATCGGCGACATAGAATATGGAGATGAGAGCGATTAAATTAGGGTTTGATGATTAAAGAGTTTCACAAATAAATGAGATTTATAATCCCCCACTTGTGGCCTAGTGATAGGAAGCCTTGGGTTTTCCAGTGGAGACCCAATTCGATCCCCACTTGTGTCACTTTGGGTGGATATTGATAATGAATGATTTAAGCTACGCCCTGTACAAGGTTGTCTGTCCGGAATCCGAACCCACCCTGGTTTTCAAGCGTGTGTTACGCCAGAGAGTTCTGCTCTTGTGGCAACACGACTGCCAAGTGGTAGCCGGCGGTATGGTTTCCCGGGGGAACGCCCAAGCCAAACTCTGAAGCCAACGTGGGCCCGATTAAGACAACATAGTCTGCCCGAGTGGGGCATCAGGGCTCTCTAAATTTGGAGAGTGTGGTTGCCTAAATAAAAGAAAGTTGCCGTTCTAAAAAAATGAGATGTTATATCCCATTTAAGGGCTACCAGGATTTAGTTAGACCCATCATGTCACCAGATTGTTTCAATTCTAATGGCAAGCTCTCATTCATTTGATCGTTTAAGTTAAATAAAAAATAAGTGGGTCATTGGTCTTACCAAACCCGGATAGTCTTTAAACGGATTATAACATCTCATTTATTTGTGAAACTCTTTTATCATTAAACAATAATTTTCGCGAGTCATGGGTCTCACCAAACCCTAATAGCATTTAAATATGTTATAACATTTAATTTATTTGTTAAACTCTTTCATCATCAAATAATAATTTTCATGGGTCATGGGTCTCATCAAACCCGGTGTAACAATCTTTAATTTTCAAACCCGAATCCCTACCCGTTTAAAATGTTCAAAGTATTTCGAACTATCAATTATTATTAAAGACAATGATCATTATGTTTATTAAAGACTCTTATCATGATGTTTTATTATTTATTAATATTGTTATATGAAGCATTAAATTTGAGTCAAAGCCAATTCAATTATGTTTTGTTTGAACTTGTAATAATGATCATAAATACACTTGGCTATATTTCAACCATTATTCTTTTACCAATTATAATTAATTGTATATTTTGAATGACATTTATCTATATTTATTTTTACCGATTTCTCGCCTTTTGACTTGTTGTGGATGTTGTGACATGTATCTAGACTCATTTCCAACTTGCATGTATGATCCTTTTCCTCTAATTGTCATAAAACTTATTCAATTGGCCTAATCCTTTTTTTCGAGCCCTTAAGACTAGCTTTACGACTACTTATTTGTATTTAATTTATTTTGCCTTATTATTAACGAATCCTTGGCTTTATAAAGCATTCTACTTGTGCTCATTCTTTGTCAGAACCCAATTTCACTACAAGTCATTTTAGCCCTCTCTTAAGTGCTCAAGAACCAAGTTCGACTTTGAACGTCAACTACAACAAATTCTATTCTTTCGCTTAGCATTCCTCGAATAATTATTATGATGTTTTCAGTTTGTCTACATATGTTGGTCATTATCATGTTGTCAAAATAATTGACATACGTGGTAACGACATATTCCCGCACTAAGTTTGTTAATGTTCAGTTATGTTCAATAACAATTTTTTTTCTCAAATCAAAACCTTTTGAATATGACTTTTAGACTTTATAACATTATTTTCACATCCTAAAAATGTTGGGCATACTCAACCCCCGGTTTGTATCCGACAAAAAACTAACTAGTCGCTTAACCATTTCTCCTTTTAATAAAACCCGGTTCGATATTCAAAAACAAACCAAACTCGTTAACATTGACTAATAATATTATAACCAAATCTTTCTTTATAAACCTAAGCATAATAATTTAAAACCAAAACAGCCAACTTCTTGAATTATGGAGTGTAATATATATTTTCCAACATTTATCTTTAAATTAATAAACCGGGAATCGAACCCGTGACTTTTCTAATTGTCTTTTCTTTTCCTTTATCATCATCATGAAACTAGAATATTTTTCTCATATAGGGTCACTCGTCGAACCGAATCACGTCAGTTCACTCGCTTAGACCGCATTCGCTTCTTTATTTATTTACGCTCAACTTTCATGTGAGATATCATAATCCCATTATAAATCTTTATTATATTTTTGGGAGCTGCACGTCACTAGTTTTCTATCGATTGTTATGTTATCAAGTTTCAAACCGATTCAAGAGTAAATGTCGTTGATGCTAATATTATGCTTTCATATCGTTTATGGTTATCACACATGTAATATGTGCAATGTGTTTATCACTTTAGGGTTGGTACATCAAACATCAAACACCAAACATCAAAGTGAAAGGGTCCAACGGGACGTAATCGCACCGCCTATATTATATCATGGTTGGACTAAACGGTAGTTATCATTCCCCTAGTTTCGCAACTTTGGTCGGGAGAGTTGGGCGTTATTAACATACTTGTTATCGTTTACGTTATGATTGATATTATTGCATTAGACACGTGAATCAAGCAAATTTCGTATTATTTATATATTTTAAACTTATGAATTCTCACCAACTTAAATGTTGACAAAATAGATTATTTTCAACGTGCTGCAGGTTTTAACCGATGAAGTGCTAAGGATTGAAGATCATTAGTATACCTTAAATATTTATATAAAGAATAATTTATTATTCGATGAAGTGTTTTATTTTCTTTTATGAAGAAGATGTGAACTTGTTACATATGAAATGAAATAAATATAATTGTTGTCACTCTAATAGTGTTACGATCTTATGGGCAATCTGTACGTACCAACCGAGCGTATTCCCCTTAAAACCGGGGCGTTACACCCAGCCTTAAACAAATTATAACATCTCATTTATTTATGAAACTCTTTATTCATCAAACCCTAATTTAATTTCTCTCCACTACATATTCCTCATTGCCGGTCTATCATTTCTATCATCGACTAATTTCCTATTACCACCCGGCCATCATGGTAAACCTCCCTCTTATGCATCAACCACCATCGTCTCTTACATTGTCACCCAGGCGTATTCCGCTTAAAGCTGGGGTGTTACACCCGGATAGCCCTTAAATGGATTATAACATCTAATTTATTTGTGAAACTTTTTCATTATCAAACCCTAATTTAATTTCTCTCATCTACATATTCCTCATCGCTGGTATATCCTTTCTATCACCGGCTAATTTCCTATTACCACCCATCATCGCCTACCTCCTATCTTATGCATTAACAACTATTGTCACCTACATCAACCACCCCTTCTTTGTTGGATTTCTCTTGAATCACCGAATGAACACCAGCTAATCAGCCACCAGTTCAGATATGGTCGCCCCTTACCTACTACTTTATTTATGAAACGCTATCTGGCCGGGTTAACTAGTTTTCATCTTCATCACTCATACCTCAACCACCACACCTAGCTTGATTCCAGATCTAGAACGATTGTTACTAGTGATAGATTACTAACATAGTATGCTATCTTATATTTGTAAAGGCATTTCTAATTTAGTTTTTGATGTTAGTACTCTTCGATACAGACTCGAGATAAATGTTCGTTCATTTGAAATTTAAATAAACAGTTCATGAACATAAACGGACATAATTGAACAAAGGTAAACGTCCATAAATAAACGTATATAAACAAATGTAAACCAACACTAACAAACACGAACGAATATAACTAAACACACTTAAATAAACACAAACGAACAAATATAGAACTTTAAGTAGATGATTCATTCAGTGTTTCATCCTAAAATGAACATAAACGAAGATAACCAAACATAAACAAATCAAAATATGTATATTACAAACTTTTTTACAGTAAATTAAATTAAAATCTAAAAATATATATATTCACTATATCATAAACGAAAAATATATAATGAAAATCTTGTAATAAGAGGCTAAAAGCTAGTGTATTTAATATATATCTACACCCACTCTAAAATTATGAATCATGCTATATATCAATTTGAATTGGGATACATAAGATGTAAATAATAACGATATATCACAAAATGATTAACAACTAAAATTATTATCTTTGTTGTTTCTATATAAAACATCGTAACAATATTTATTCTTAACACACCTGTAAGTTAATTACATTTTTAAGTGAACACTAAGGCTGAGGGGTGTGGGGGGCGCGAGAGGGGGCGCGAGTGGGGGCTCCAGCCAATAATATTGTGACGTGTGGCAGAGAGAGAAACTTGATAAGATGGGTGTTGGTTGTGGTGCTCGCGCCCCGGGACATGGTGTGGAGGGGCGCGAGAGGGGGCGCGAGCGGTTTTTTTTTTTATTTTTTTATAAATGTATTAAAAAAACGTATTATTAAAAAAACTCATAAATTATTTAAAAAAATACACATTAATTAAAAAAACACATTAATATCTTAAAAAACACACATTATACAAACAAAGTCTTAACATAACACATAGTCCAAAATCACATCCTGCTATATATCTCACTCACTTCCTGTCTCTACCTTTGAACAAATATCTCTTCTGTCTGTCTCCAGTCTTCCTTCAATGGACTTCCATCATCACCATTCTTCTTCTTCTAGACAGTCTCCATCACTTGCTCTACCTCTTTTTTCCTCTGAAATCACATCTTCTTCCTCTACCAAAAGTATATATATATAACTCTATCTCTCTCTCTCTCTCTCTCTCTCTCTATATATATATATATAACTAGTTTATTAAAATTTTTTTTTTTAATAAACTTAAAGAGCCAACGGCTCAATTTATAAAGCCCCAACGGTCATGCACGCATTCCGAAGCCCACTTTACGCCCATTCCCAGCCGCTACTGGCCTTGCGCCTGCCTCTTTTTCCGCGCTCGCGCCCCTTTCGCGCCCCTCTCGCGCCTCGGTGGTGTGGTGCTCGCGCCCCGGGGCGCGAGCAGATGGGCTCACGCGCCCCCTCTAGCGCTCCACACCCCTCAGCCTAAGGCTGAGGGGTGTGGGGGGCGCGAGAGGGGGCGCGAGTGGGGGCGCCAGCCAATAATATTGTGACGTGTGGCAGAGAGAGAAACTTGATAAGATGGGTGTTGGTTGTGGTGCTCGCGCCCCGGGACCTGGTGTGGAGGGGCGCGAGAGGGGGCGCGAGCGGTTTATTTTAACATTCCCAAGCGAGTTAAAAAGGTGTAAAACACAAATATTATTGTTCAAACCCACCCAGGGTGTCCAGGTTCATCCTCCCAACAAAGTTAATATATTAATCACCATTCCACTAAACCAACTAACCCATTGTCTTGTTTGTCTTCCTCATTCTTCCTTCCAACCTGCATCAATGGCGGCCATGACCCATCTTTCAATCAAAACCCAATTTCATCCCAAGACCCACAAAACCCATTTCAATTTCAAACCCAATTTCTCAAATTCGACCACTTTAATCTCATTCAAACAAAACCCAGGTGAGCTGCTGATAACCAACTCAACCCCACTCTATCTCAATCTATTCTACACTTTCTTTCTTTCTTTCATAGATAGATACACACACACATATATATATATATATATATATATGTATCTATCTCTCTGTACACACATATATATGTATCTATCTCTGAAAAAAAATTTTTTTTAATAAACAAAGAGCCCAACGGCTCTATTTACGCATTCCCAGACCTCCTTCACGCTCCCCCCAGCCGCTAGCCCATCCGCGCCTGCCTCTTTTTCCGCGCTCGCGCCCCTTTCGCGCCCCTCTCGCGACTCGGTGGTGTGGTGCTCGCGCCCCGGGGCGCGAGCGGCTGGCCTCTTGCGCCCTTTCTCGCGCTCCACACCCCTCAGCCTAACACTATTTTACATTAAACACGTTGTTAATGGTCAAGCATACTCACCTATTTTTCTTAAAACAAGACAATCTGCAGGTTATAATTTATTATCGATTTTGACAGATAATGTGACCATCGTAGCACGCCATCAGTTAAAAGATGATTTGTATATAATAAAAAAAAAGTAGTTGTTTACTTGATTTTGATGTTTGATTTTACCTTTATTGTCGATTTTACTTTGTTATATTCCAAACAAAAAATTTTGCACCTAATTACTTTAGAGAAATACTCTCTCTCCTATAGAAGTCTTAAATTGTATTTAAACAAAGAAAATTTCCAAAAGCTAAAAAGAAAAAAATATGAATAAAGGGTCGTGGGAGAATAAAATATTAAAAAACATATACACGAAAATGATAGATATTACACACGTTGAAGGGAACAAGAACAAATCAAATAATACAAAGCACATACATGAAATAATAGGCATTTCACACGTTGAATAGAATCAAGAATAAATCAAATAATATAAAGCGTATATATACACAAAATAATAGATCTTAGGCCGTTGAAGTCATATATTACATTGCTTCATAATTATGGATGTAAACAGACTGAATTGAGCCTAATGAGACTTTTTATGTGTTTGTCCGTTAAGCTTTTGTCGGATAAACGGACGGTTCACGAACATTATTTCGGATGAAAATTCATGTTTGTGTCCGTCCATTAAGGAATTGAGGCTACCCGTGTCCATTTGTGTCTGCTCATTAATATTGTAAACGGATGCTAATGGACAAACGAACATTAACAGACCCTAACGGACAAGCAACAATTGGACATTAATGAACGAACGAACGAACATTAACAAATACTAACGAGCATTAATGTACAAACATACATAAACGACTCTATTGAACAAACGAACATAAACGATTGCATACTAATTTCAAAATATATAATCATTACCGACGGACGCTACCAGACGTTCACGAACACTAATGAACAAACTCGGCCTCTGTTCGTGTTCGTCTGTTAAGCTTCCGAACGAAAACTTTTGTTCATGTCAGGTTTGTTTATAAACGGACAAACATAATCGAACTTTTGGTCGTATGAAAGCCTGGATGTCCGCTGGACGTCCGGTTCATTTACAACCCTATTCATAATAATGCGAGGAAAGATAAATGTATAACTGTATGCGACGTATCCTCAAGTGACATCTTACTATGTAAGTATTGTTAAAAAAAGGTTTGATAAACGAGTAAAAGTAAACATGTAACTATTAAGATGCGTTTCGAAAATAATTAAGATTTTTTAAGTGTTCTTCATTACAAAAATATAACAAAAAAATTTCTATTTATATGATTTTCTTTCTTTGTCATGCAAAATTATTATTTAGAGCATTTCCGACCCGTTCTCCATCCTCATCTTTATAATTGCACTAAATAACATTACATTTCTATCTCTTATTCAATTAAATAAAACTCTTTCATTCATTTATCGTTACAGTTTTCTCTCCCCTCTATTCACAACTAATTCAACAAGTATTAAAAAATAAATAGGGGCAAACAAAGTTTTTCCAAATTTATAAAAATTCACTACCTTTTCTCTCTCCATCCATAATTTACACTCATAACCACTTAAAAGATCATGATCTCCGCTCATCTACTTTTAGAAGGTGGATTGAAAATCTCTTACAACCAAACTTGAGAATATTGAGCCTCCAAAGGACCAAATATGCTACTCTTTTTGGAATTGGGATCAGCACATAATTATAAAATTACAAGTAGCTGGACCTATCCTTCTTAAATATAATAAATTAACTATATTGTAGAATATTTATATCAGGTAAAGTAGATGATGCTTCTGGTTGAGGAACAAGAAAATAATAATTGGCCAAAAGGTTGTAGATATACCAGTATTAAATTCCAAAGAACAAAACAAAAAAAAGTTAATAGAGTTGACAGATTTTTTTCTTTTTTTTAAAGATTTGACCTACATCTCTCCACACAATAGAAGAGGGCAAAAACTTTGATTCGAAGACTCAATAGGGTTAGCACGGTTCGGTTCGGTTTGGTTTGGTTTGGTTTGGTTTGGTTCGGTTCGTCAAACCGAAACCAAAGTAATTGGTTATTTGAATATGCAAGGCGTTCGGTTTTTGGTTTTCCGGTTTTCGGTTTTTGGGTTAATTTCAGTTTCGGTGCGGTTAGTTTCGGTTTTTTTCCAATTATTTGTTGACATTGCAAAAAAAAAATTATAAATAAAAATGCATATTTTAAGCTTATATAATAACGTGTTAGAATAACACAGTCCACAAATATATTGAATTTAAAAAACAAAAATAGGTACGTGTTACGTGAAACTATACGAATACAAAGTTGATAAATAGAGTTTAAGAATTAAAAATCATTAAAAGTTTAGCCCTAATATTCATTCATCATCTTGTTTATTTATCTGAAAATTTTAGTCAATTCCTTATCATCTTGATAATCTTTATCATCATCATCAATCGGTTCCGTTCGGTTTTTTTCGGTTTTTTAAAAATGGATAACCGAATCGAAACCGAAATTTCGGTTTTTCAAAAACAAAAAATTAACTGTCCATTAATGATTCGGTTTGGTTTTTTCGGTGCGATTTTTTTGGTTAATTCGGTTTTGATTCGGTTAATTCGGTTTTCTGCTCACCCCTAAGACTCAATGTCCCATCCATCTCATGAGTGATCTTTGAAAAAAATCCCACCTTTAATGGTCTAACCACCGCCATGATCAGTAAATCCTAAAATCAAGAAAACCCACCATCCATCAATTCATTTTTACCTAAAAAAAATCAATGAATAAATGTGATCATAAGTTGACAAGATTAAATCTTCTTATAAAAGCTATTTAAATGCGAATAAAAGATTTTTGGAATTTTGATTATTATAAGCTATAACAGTGTATTAGCATGTTAGCAAATAAATAGTTTGAATAACGAATTGATACTTGTTCAAAACTGTTTAGTTTAGTTAAATTGTTTTCAAAATTTCAAACTATAACCAATATGATGAATGATCTTAAATTTCATTTTTGTTGTGAAAAACAAGCTCACTCTAACGCAAAGTAACTTCATATGCTCATAATCTTCACTTATACAGTTTCAAATCAGTTTACTTTACCGTTAGACTCTAATTACACTTGGCAATAGTGGGAGACGGATTTACTTTTCCATTAGACTATGGTTACTCTTAGCAACAGATCAATTAAACATTATAGTTGTTCATATTGCCACCAAAGATTATTATTAGCCATCTATAGTTATTGAAAAATAATAGTTTCACATCAATTATTTTAAATTCCTTTATATCTACTTCATAAAACCTAATAAATATATAGCAAATTTTATCTTTGAAAAATACCCAATGTAAATGGCCAGAAAAAGAATATCAATCTCCAAGAACACATAAAAGAGAGATGAAACCCATAAATGTGTTGATTAATTTGTGCTTGATCAATCCCGGCAAAAGATATATAAACTTGATTCAAGGTCAAGGATATATAAAAAAAAAGATAAATATATAAAGATAGTTGACCTAATTAAACTCATGATGAGGATGGTGATCATACATTGAAGTGTCACAAGCACCTTGCAAAGAACCATGTCTTGAATTATGATGATGATCCTCTCTTCCTCCACTTACATCCATCTTGTTACATCCCATTTGTGCTGCTCCAAGATTCAAATAAACCAATCTTGAATCATCATTCATTTGCGGATAAATTTGCGTTGAATTCGAACTCGCATTTTGTTCTTCCCATGATATCACCAATGCAGCTGATTGAACAAGCTCAAGGCAAAGCCTGAGCTTATTTGGTTCAATATTAGTTAACCCGGGAACCGCCCCTTTGAACAAGAAATCAGAAGTTAGGGTTCTTAGAATATCAAGTGGTGTAATCCCTTCAATGGTTCTAACATTAGGGTCTGCATGATGGTCTAGTAGCACCGCAACCATGTCCGGTGAAACCATCTCAGACGCTATGTGAAGAGGCGTTTTCCCAACCGGACCAGCCGGATAATTAACATCAGCCGCACCTAATTCTAGCAATGCTTTCACTACCTCACGGCTGCAATTTTCAACTGCATAATGCAATGCGAATGCTTCATCAAGATTTAGCCCTTCACCCATGACCATGAGCTTAACAAGCTCCACATCCGATGAATCAAGCGCGCGTCTCAATCGTCGAATCTTTTGATCTTCGAGATCAGCCGCGACTGATAAATCATGGTGGTGGTGGTGTGGCATGAATGAGCGGCGAGTAACCGATGATTTTATTCGGAGTTCTTCTATCTTTGCTACTACTTCAATAGGAATATGTTTAGCTAGAATTTCCGGTGGGAGACCGGATTTTGCCACTAAATTAGAACAAGTCGTCCATAGTTGATGCATGTCTTGTTTTCTTGAAGCTAAAAGAACCTTCATCACATCCTCAATAGAAGCTTTCTCAACCATGATTGCTAGTTGCTTCTACAAATTAATGTGTTCTAAAGATCAAGATTATATATATAGTCATCACACTTTATCAAAAATATTATTTTTTTAACCAATAATTTTAACATTTTGGTTAAGGTTCTGTGATTCTGTACCATTAATGAAGTGTGGTAGTAACTGTTGAAGATCAGGATTATAATAGTCAAAATAATTAAAAAAAAGGATTATTTTTTTAACCATAACAATAATAAGTTATAACATTTAGGATGTTAGATGATGAATGCAAGATATTTAAAAATAAAAAATAAAATCCCTTTTCTGTATTATTGATGGGTGTAATTTAATAACTGTTGAAGACAAGACTAGAGATGGATAAAAAAAAGATCTAAATATAGAAAGCCGGTAATGTGTAACATAAAGATAGAGGAATTGAAGCCAGTTCAAGAAACCATCAATGTTCATGAAATCAAGATACCATATTTAAGTTTTGACACTTCACTTTCTAAAAGACATTTTTGGTAATATTCTGTACATTTTCAAGAAAGACTGAAAGATTATACTGTAATTCTTCATATGTTCAACCTTTCTACATGAAAAAACAAAGACAGCTTCAGGTGCCCAAAAAAAGAAACAAAATATTAAATAAATAAAACTTAATCAAAGATTATTTTTTATATGACAAGATTTTAGAGTACAAAATTTACAATCAACCCTTAAATGTTGCTTGTTAAAAAAAATGTTCATAGTAAAAGAGATAATATAGTTTAGAGAGAGAGAGAGTAAACCTGAGTTATTAACACAAGTTGTTCAACCCCAAATGATCTAGCGGCTGAGAGAGTATCAAGAGCAAGATCAACGGCTGATGAGCAATGCGTGTGCCAACAGCCTCTCTCACCACAATTAGGTCTAGGTTCATGTTTTTGAGGCACAATTGAAACCTGACCACTATACAAAAACTGCAACATAAGCAAGAACACTTCATACCCAACTGAGTTCACAGGTATCACCATCTGTGAACCACCTGTTAAGTTTCTTGATCCTAACGGGTCGGATCTGGACCCGGTTGGAGAATCGGGTCCACAAAAGAACTTCCTGAAAAACAAGCTTCGAGCTGCTAGGATGCAACGGTGGGCATGGACGATTTTACCCTCCACACTAAAGGTTACATCACTGAAAGCTTGACCATTGATAAAAAGGTTGAGATAGTCTAGTGATAGAGATCTTAATGAATCTTCAAGTGATGACATGGTTGGATAATAATAATAATAAGAAGAAGAAGAAAGAAGAAAAAAAGGGTGGCTTGAATTTTGTCAGATTGTTAGAAGTTTGAAGTCAAATAGTGTTTTCTTTAACTTCATGTTTCTGTAGGTTCTAGAGAGAGAGAATAAGGTTACTGTGATTTCTTGTGGGAGATATTATTTTTTTTAGAGAGAGTGTGTATATAAATGGGTGAAAAACTGAAAAGGTATTAAAAATTCAAAAATTGTGAGGAATGATTTAGTTATTAAATAATTCAGGATCATCATATATATTTGACCTTGATTTTCCTCTAGAAATTGGTAAAAAAAAAAAGAAATATGTCTATTAATATTTTTGTTAGGAAGGCTATATTGGAGAGAATTTTTTTCACTTGTATATGTGGCTTTAATTATCTTAAAGAAATACCGATATTAATTCGGTGACTTGTAGTCTTGTAGGAAATGTGGTGATTATGATGAAAAGGGCGACCATTCGTGCTACTTTGCCACTTGGATTTGACAATTCGTTAGTAATTTGTATCAAATTCCTTCCTTAATGTATGCATTTTTTATGCAAGATTTGCTAAAGCAAACTCATGGCACAAGCACTCTTGATCATCGGAAAAGCTAAGCACTTTACAACATCATTCCCATGGTGTGTTGGTGCGTATGGAAAATGTAGGAAAAAATTGGATATAGTATTTGTTATTAATAAATAATTATGTATCTTTATTAGGTTTAGGGTAAGAATCCTAGAGAACATTTGGTAAATTGAGAACTATTTTGTAACATTAAAAAAACCTTTAAAAAAATATTTAAAAAATTATAAAACAAAAAAAAAGAAAATTTTAAAAAAGTAAAAAAACCAAAATTCTTATATTTCATTCCGGTTTCATTAAAAAAATCGATTTTTTTAATTTGTATTATACCTATACACATATGCATACTTTTTTTAATCTCTAGTAACATAATGTACGCATATGTATATTATCATTTATCTTAAATTATATATATGTGTATAGAAAAAAAAACTTATGTGTACACATTATACATATATGTATAATTTAGCTAAACAGAGAATTTTTTTTCCGTTTTTTTTAGAAAGCAGGATGATAAATAAGAACTTTGGTTTTTTTACTTTTTTTTTGTGTTTTTTTTTTGTTTTATGATTTTTTTTATGATTCAAAATTGTTTTTATAGTTCTCAATTCTCAAAATGTTCTCATATGATCCTTTTTATGATTCAAAATTGTTTTTATAGTTCTCAATTCTCAAAATATTCTTACATGATCCTGATCTATTATGTTTATTTATATATTTTAATATTATTGTGCCCCGCTTCCTACATATATAAAACAATGAATGAAATTATCTTTTCCAACCAATTGGGTTGTCTCCCAAAAATAAATAATTCTTTAAGTTCACTTTGCTTCACAAATCGTTTGTCTTGTAAAAGTATTTTATGGCTAGATTGGTGTAAGTTCTAGTTGTAATTTGGTTATTGGTCGTTTGATCTCTAGCCTCTCGCTAGTTTAATGAAATTCTGCCGGTCATAAAGCACTTGCAACCTATCATGTGTAAATTGGTGTGAATTAATCGAATCGATTTCGCGAATTCCATTTGGTTACCGGCGCTGGTGCAAAACTCCTATGGTTTCATAGCTTGACAGTGGAGATATCAGAGTTCCCCAAACAAATGATGTTTTCTGAGGAGCACAAAAACACGTTGCGGGCAATCTATTTTTCTACATGTTCCTATACATGACGAGCTCGAAATGAAGAACAAGAAATATGTGATTTTTGCCCAAATGCTATATGCATGAATGTTCCAGGTGTTTTACACCACCACATTTTTTCAAAATTGCTATATACCCCTTGAAATTTTTTATTTAGTAAACTAGCACTAAACGTGAAGTCTAGTATCTTCTACTTTGCACACTAAGTATTTTATTCCATCAAGCTTACAAACTAACAAGTAATTAAACTTTATAATATTGTTACAACTATTAAGTAAAATATACAATTATATTT
Organism: Bidens hawaiensis; assembly: GCF_021521415.1. NCBI lineage: Eukaryota > Viridiplantae > Streptophyta > Magnoliopsida > Asterales > Asteraceae > Bidens > Bidens hawaiensis. Next base: position 1,238,457 of record NW_027491474.1, read on the forward strand.
ACCTTAACGTTTATTGTAATTAAACTACATCAAGGCCTTTAATTTGATATTCCAAAATCATTTGAATTATAAAAGATGAAACTTAGAATGTTACAAACCCTCACCCAATGCTTACAGCTAAACCATTGTCAAGGGTTCTAAAATAGAGATAAAGAGTTGATGATTATTGATTTCCATTAACTTTAATAATATTACAAATATCATATACTAACTTGAGACATGTGTACTATACGTGTAATTAATTAAAATAGAATAATAAAATATTTAATAACATAATCAAAATAAAAATTAACAATATAATTAACATACATTTTTCATACAAAGCCATCATGCACTCTTAATGCAAAATTAACTGCATGGATTTTAATTTTGAAGTCTAGCTTGTTATTGAAGAATAATCCTTATGGAGAAGTACTTTGTGTATAGTAGAGAGAAAGCCACGATGTTGGACCCTATTTTGTAATATGGTCTTTTTGTGTTATTTTGTTTTGTTAATCTTTGTATTATGTTTTCATTTAGCTTCTTGTAAGGTTTGGGCTTGGCCCATTGTAAACAAATTAAGCCCTTTAAGGGCCTATGAATAGAAGTTGGCATGGCATGTCTCCTGCTATAAATAGTATAGATATGCCCATGCAAAACAACATTTTGCAAAAACATTATCCTAATAGCTCGCACTTTCTCTCAACAACTATCTCTTTCTTTCTACTTTGGAAAATAACCAAACATAAAACATATTTGAGATCTTGGTTGCTTATAAGTGATTTCTGCTAACTCACAAGTAAGATTAATTCAAGAACTTCTGTTTAATCCCGTATTTAAGACCTACACACGAAGCAACCCCGTGTGGAACTCTTGGATCACTCATGAACTGATTAAGGAATTGAACAACAAAAATACCAAACCATCTGGTCTAATATGAGCTAAGTAATTAAGCTTCCCAAATAGCCTTCTTATAACAACCCAAGTAAATAGTGTTATTATATTGTTCGCTTTATCCTTGAAGGGTTGCTCACCCAATACGCCAAGATTTTGTTTTCACCAAATGAATTGTTCACTCACGAAAACACATCCCAATAGAGAAGGTTCCACCCATTAGAGAACATCTTGTCAGAATATTGTTTACTTTGCCTCTAATGGATTGCCCTGCGCCATCCATAAAATCATGTTTTTGTTTTAACCTACTGAATTATCTACTCAACCAACACGCATACTTTTATATAAGTTTTTACCCCCTAGGAATGATCCGTTCTTCTTCTCAATTAATGTGGGACTTATGCTTCTATAACTCAAAGATTCTTCAAAAACTTAAAGAGAGGTGCTCAACAGTGTAAAAAGAGTAGAACTATCTTGTTTAATAGATGGAAAAATGCGTTTAATGAAAGCAACATTTCTGGAAATCACTGTAGTATTTGTTTGAAGATGATAAAGCCTATAACACATCTTCATAAACGGATATCCAATGAAAATACAAGGATATGCTATTGGCTTTAATTTGTCTCCAACCTATTTATATCTAGAGGCATAGCAAAGACATCCAAAAACTTCTTAAGTGACCATATGAAGGCGGTTTACCAAAAATAAGTTCATGTGGAATTTTTCCGTCCAAGTATCATAGCCGGATACTGATTGACATAAGTTGTTATCATGTGAACTTATCAGAAAATTTTGATTAGAACAACAAAACATGAACAATTTCCAAAATGTGTATGTTTCCTAATTTCCACCGATCCCTTTTTGTTGAGGAGCACCAAAACAAAATGTTTGGTGTGAGATCCATTTACTTCAAAGGTATTTGAATTGCATTAAAATAAGTAATCAAACAAGCATTACTATCCGTCTCTTCTAACTCGCAACTCGCATCAATCTATATTCTTATTTTTCTTTTGATCTTAACGTGATTACCTCACCCACATTGATTTGGTCGACATAATAATTATTGTTTTTTTTTTGTATATTTTTTTTTTTTTGTATAAGAGAGTTTAGTTGAGAAAATAGTGGCATGTCCTGACGGCCCTCGTGGTTTCTTTCTTCCTACCATACCCATTATTGAGTTTTTAAGTTTACTAAAATACCCTTCAAGATATCGAGTGATATAAAGTTAATGGCGTACGTTATTCCTTTTAGACAAACTCATTGAGAGTGGGTCATTAATGTAGCTCAAGAAGAAGTCCATGTGATTATGACTTAATCCAAATTGAAATTATACTCTACTAATATATATACTTAATGTGTAAACACATAGTTAATCACTTCTTCAAACGAGCCAGCGATGATATTTTATCAGGTAAAATAAAAAAAACAATATTTTTACAGGTTATATTTATGTAGTCACATCATGAATAAGTCTATTTAGTCGTGATCTTGGTTTAAAAAAGCGCGTTTAAGGCGAGGTGAAGCAACCCAAGGCGAGCACCTTAACGCTTTTGCCTACCCAAGGCGAAGCTTGTGCAAAAAGCGAGCGCTTTTTGCGCTTTTGTGCGAAGCGAGAAAGCGAGGGAAGCGACGGCTTTATGTACAAAAAAGCGACCAGTTAGCCTATTTTCAACCTAACCTTTATAATTATCAATTTCTAGACTTTTCACATTTGACAATAAACTTTTAAAAGTTGAAACACTTTTAAGTTGTGTTCTTTTGAAAACACTTTCGAATAATTTGGTACTCGATAACTTGTTTTTATGCTACTCTTATATTTTGAACGATTAATGTGGTACCCGAAAAATTGTTTTACACTACTTTTGAAATTTTGGGATATATATATATATATGTTGATGTTTTAGACGTTTAATATATGTTATAATGTGGTTTGTATATAATATATGGCTTATAAATAATTAAATATTTTTTAAAATATGGTCGCTTCATGTTCAAAAAGCGTTCGCTTTTGCGTTTTTCGCTTGTCGCCTCGGCTGAGGACCTTTTCGCTTTTGTTCGCCTCACGCTTTTTTAATCCAAGGTCGTGATACGACTGAGAATTAGGTATTTGTTTTTAATAATATATAGAAATTTACCTTTACCATTAATAATGACTCGAGTTAATTTGATCTGTGATATCGTATCACATATAAAATCTCTTACGTATATTGTTATTATTGTATAAATTAAGGATTATTATTACTAAGAACAAAAATAGATATACGGACGAAGCTATTCCGGCATAACCATACACATATAACAACACATAAAAGTTATTCCGAAAATCACCCATTTAGTAATGGCATCACTAAAAGTCATGTATCTACTTTTAATCACCTATGCGGCTTTTGTTGTTAATAATGGTTCAAACTCTCTATCATATTGCATATAGATTGGTGGTGGTGTTCATGTATATATTGAAAACATGTAGGGCCTATGAGATTAATTTGGAATGTGTAGAGCCCATAACCTTACCTATATGCTATAAAGAGGATTTAAACATGTTTACCATCACTACTTTTGTGTTTAAATCCAGAACATAATACTTAATAGTAAACCATTTTTGATACATGGGGTCCTTTTTTTTCACTTAAAATTTGGGCCCTTGCGGTCGTACCTCTTCCACATTCCCATAATCGGTTCAGAATACATGGGAATAAAAGTAGAAACATAACTAAAGATTCATGTAGATTTCTGTATCCCATGTTTGTATGCTTAAATTGTTCTTATATCAACATATAAAAAGACCCAGAAAAATAGATACCTCAACTCAACTGAGTCTAGAACAAAGACAAACATCGGAGCAAAAAAGAAAGAACCTACAGTGGAAGCTTAGCTAAAAGAAAAGGAAAAGAAAAATAAAAATCTAAAAGAGAAATTTATCTAGCAAAGGCAGAGGTTGAAGCCATGTGTCGGCTACGTTGGCTAAGGCACGGAAGGAACAATCCGACAGTACATCGACGAGCTCACAATCTTAACCCTCCAGATCAATAATGTGGCAGACAAATTTCTCGACGGCTTGCAACCATGGAAAAAGATGGAGCGCGCTTCAGCGACACGTACAACCAGTGGCGAAGCCACATACTAGACACCGGGTTCGGTTGAACCGGTGTTTTTTCGGTTTTATATATAACCTACAGTATCGAATTAACGAGCGAACTTATTCTTATTCGGCGAGCGAACCCAGTATTATTTAAAAAAAACATTCAAACCCAATAATTATGAAAAAATAGTTAAAACTTTTTTTAGTAAAGAATATTTTGTTAAAAAATATAGAAAGCTTAAAAAAAACTATAAAAATTACTAACAAACATTATAAATGGGCCAATAATATATATTATAAGGAAAAACCCAAAATTAGAATTGGTGAATAAGTCCAACCCAATTAACATTCTTAATAAAACATAGAGCATGTTTGAGATTGAGTTTGAAAAATGCTTATTGGCGTTTTCAAAAAGGCAATAAATTAAAATGTGTTTGACAATCACAAAAATCTTTCTTATTTTAGATTTTTGAAAGGGTTAAAAAGCAGTTTTCCAAAAGCCTCAAATCCTGACTTTCAAAATGGCTTTTCAAAAAAGCCAATAAGCCAATATGCATTTTTCAAACTCAATCCCAAGCATGCTCATAATACCTAAATAAAGATTAAATAAAAGCAAAAGGAACGACCGATCAATTTCTGTTTCTATTGACCAAAGCCCAAACGTCGTCTACTTGTCTTCAACTCTATGCCAGTTTGCCTCATGGCTTCAACCATCGCCTCACCTTCAGACTTCAACCAGACAACAACGGCCGACCAACTATTTTTTTAAGAAATGATGTTTGCATTTGTTATATTGAAAATGATTTATTTTTTAAAGTCACGATTGAAGATGTTATGAATCATTTCAAAACATGAACATGCACTGGGAACAATAATAATATGTAATATCTTTTTTATTAATTAATATGACTATATATTTTATTTAATGCTGATGATGAACTTTCGTTGTTATAATAGTGATATTGTATTTTATTTATCTGACCGAATTACCAACCCGACCCTTTTAAGCCCGAAAACTTTGACGCCGAAAAAAATAGGGCATCGAAAAATCCTGAAGCCATAGGAAAAATATTATGGCTCTGCCGCTGCGTACAACGTTCAAGACCTGGCCGGTCATTACTATTGCCAAAAGCTTGGACGAACGAAGAGAAAATAATTACCGTAAGCACAAGCTCGAAGAATTCTCGTAAGCACAAGCTCGAAGAAAGAACAGTGGTATCAACTAAGGAAAAATAATATAGCGGCTAATCTAGCAATTACTAGTAAACTGGCTAAGAGTAAACCCCATCCTATACGAGTCCAATAATTTATAAATAGCCGAGCATCCGGTAATTAAACTATATTTATAGGTAAAGTCTTAACATCTAGTTGGTTTGCATAGGTTTGAGAGTTTAACATTTAAAGCCATAATCAGTCAAAAATGAATCTAGTATATTAAACACAAAGGGTATAATAAAGGGAAAATTCTAAAAATAGTCTAAAATAGGAGATAGATTCTGAAAATAGTCCAAGAAATTTTTATATTCCATAAATAGTCTAAGTAATTCTATCGGCGTCGATAGGTTTGAAAAAAGTTGAAAAAATCCGATGGTTTTCAAAGATCCAATACCAAGCTGCCAAGTGTCCCACTACCCACCTACCCCCGATGGTTTTCCAATGAAATCCGTCTGGACTGATAATTTTGGAATGAAAATCATCTCCGATGAAAACTATCTCCAAATATCATGAAAATCCGTGTTTTTTTTAAATTCATCTGAGCCGATGAATTTCAAATGAATTTCGTCTTCAAAATAATTTTCAAAAAAACATGCACCACCACCACCACCACCACCACCATGATCTCCACTTTCCGGCCACCACCCCACCACCACCACTCCCACTTTTCCGGCAAACATCACCTCCATTACCCGCCCATCATCATCACACCTTTCCGGCCACAACCCCACCCACCACCACCACCACCCCACCCATTTATTCAGCTCAAAATGGGTCATGAACTTCAGTAATAATGTGTTTTATCGATCCCGTGTCCTGAGTTCTGCCTGCAATGTTTGTTGCTAAGGATGATGCAGTTGTTTTGCTTATTATGATCTTTTTCACGTTTGGAGAAAATGTCAAACTGGTTTGGTGAAGCAATTTAGAGAATGGGTCCGATGATATCTTTTTGGTTAATTCAACGCATTGGCTAATTGTGGCACATTGATTAATTTTTAATTAGCTTTTGCTTGCTATCATTAATCATTTTAAGTTTTATGTACAACTTTAGTCAGTAAAATTTAATATGATGAAACCAACTACAATCTTGCAGCAGTGGTAGATTCCTGGTGCTGGTGGTGGGTGGGGTTGTGGCCAGAAAGGTGTGATGATGATGGGCGGGTAATGGAGTTGATGTTTGCCGGAAAAGTGGGAATGGTGATGGTGGCGGCGGTGGGTGGGGTGGTGGCCAGAAAGTGGAGATCATGGTGGTGGTGGTGGTGGTGCATGTTTTTTTTTTAAATTATCTTCGAAGACGAAATTCATTTGAAATTCATCAGCTCAGGTGAATTTAAAAAAAAAACACGGATTTTCATGATTTTTGGAGATGGTTTTCATCGGAGATGATTTTTATTCCAAAATTATCGGTCCAGACGGATTTCATTGGAAAACCATCGGGGGTATGTGGGTAGTGGGACACTTGGCAGCTTGGTATTGGATCTTTGAAAACCATCGGATTTTTTCTAACTTTTTTAAAACCTATCGGCGCCGATAGAATTACTTGAACTATTTATGAAATATGAAAATTTCTTGGACTATTTTCAGATTCTCTTTCCTATTTTAGACTATTTTCGTAATTTTCTCTATAATAAAGCAAAGAGTCATGTGAGTTTGGAGCAGTTGCTTGAATCAGAGTTTGAAATGACAAGTCAAGTGGTCAATTCCAAATTCTTTGAAACCATGACAGTGAGTGATGTGTTGTCAATCCATGATGTCTTTCTATTGCATTTCGTTATCTACCAAAGTGACTTGCAATAACTTAATTTCTGGCCTACTTTGGATACCAAAGCTTCATTTAATTTATTTTCATCATGCTTATTTCTATGATATGCACGGTAATGAATAGTTGGAAATTAATAATAAAAACTTATAATGCAGGAATATTATATTTTTAACAATACTAGTTATTAGCAACTACTACTAAATAGCAATCCTAATTTTCAATTTTATTATCAATAAGAACAGCCTCAACTCAGCAAATTGTTAAATCTGTTTATTTATAATAACTAATAGGAATAGCTCCTAGATCATTAGCCTTATCATCACACTTATAGTTCAATTACTTGTGACGGACCTAAGAAATTTTTTCACAGGCTCAGAGAGGGTCATCGTCAAATTTACTTAGTGATAGGTTGGGATTTTAACATATCTACCTCTAAACAATTAGTTGTTTTTTTTCTTTTTTTCACAACGCACTATCAACCACTACACCATAAGTGTAGGTCCATACGCATTATTCAATGTCTAAAAAATTGAATATATTTTATGTACGATTTAGGGCAAAACACGGGTTATTGGTACTAGGGTTAATTGGAGAACAAGAAGAGCGATGGCCTTGTTTAAAAAGGTTTTAGCTGGAATTTAGAAGCAAATTTAGGCATTGGCAAATTGGTCTAGCATAAAATAACTTGTAGGTCTCGGGTTCTAACCTCACCCCCAACCTCCTTTTTCTGTGTTCTCAAATTCATATATACAAACCTTATATTTTTATAATACAAGTTAGATCCAAATAAATAGAAGTAGTCCAAATAGTCACCTCATCAGAAATAAACGTAGTTAACGATTTGTTATACTAGTATTGTTAAGGATAATAAAATTAAAAGTTGCTACTAGACCAATTGTTAGTTAATAATTTGTATTATTAAAATCTATTTTTTTAAAAAAAATAAATAGCAAAATTTGTTACTTGACATATTTAAAGGTACTATATGTTTTAATTTATTTAATTATGTTCTGATTCTAATATCCGTTTTTTTCCAAATATGAAAATAGATTTGTCGGCGAAGTTATATATTGGTATATTACTTCCATTTCTTCCATTCTTTGTTTCCTATTAGGTGGATGAAAGTGATACAAAATCTCCTTCTTGACCTGGCAATAAAAATTAAGCACTAAATTATTAACATGAATAGAATGGAATTTATATTTAAAAAGTTATGCTGTTTTGATTGTGTTGTTTTTTAATGGAGATCTAGCCTTCATTATGTCAGAAATTAATTAAAATTTATCCTTGATTATGTTTTTTTTCTTTCAGTGGAGGAGATCTAACCTTGGATGTTTTGATAGTGTTGTTTTTCTTTAATAAAGCTTTGCTAAATAATAAACAAAACGATAATTTTCTGTTAAAAAATAAATTTGAAGACAAGAGCCATCTTTTTATAATAAGTGATTCGATTCATGTACTCCCTTATACAAGGCTTCCAAAGATTTCATCTTGGTCATTAATCTTAAATCATGTACAATGATATAAAAATGCATTATTTAGACTGACTAAATCTACACTGTTTATTGTGAACACATTTTCACACACCTTGATAGTGTTAGATATGAATACAAATAAATGAATGATGACACATTATATTTAATATCAGGCCAGGCCCAAGGGAAGGGCATGGAGGGCTCAAGCCCCAGGCCCACTTCCCCTTAAGGACCCATAGGTTTTTAAAAGACTTTTATATATATATGTCAATATATGTGTGTTTTTTGGACCAGGCCTATCACTATCAGTTTACAATTATAAATAACAATAATAAAAAATAATAGCCGGTTAGTTCAATCAAACGTCGCTCCCCCCCCGGGCCCATGTGTTTTTATTGTAATACTTTAGAGTTTTTAGGTATCTATATTTCATATTGATTAATTATATTAATTAGCATAGCATCGGTTAATTCATTAGGCTTTTTTATGTTATTTTTTTTTATTTCAGATATTATCCCCCTAAAGCTAAACATTTATTCATTAATCAAAAATGTAGAAATACAAAAATAGAAGAAGATTTAAGTAAGCGCAAATAGAGAAATATGTGAAGATACATATGTTTTTAGGGTAGCGGACGATCAACAATGTTCCAAGAAAAACTTAACGGATTGACGGCTATTACTATTTAGACCGATGTTTTAGAGATCATGGATCATTTAAAAAAATGTGTGAGGGGCATCGAATTCGTTTAAGTATTTTAGTTAGATCATTTTGCTAAAATATTATTATTATTATTATTATTATTATTATTATTATTATTATTATTATCATCTAAAGATACATAACAGTTTTTGACTTTGCATTTTAAGGCCTTTTGTTTTTCATGTCTCGGGCCCCGAGTTTTTTTTTTTATTCTCAGGGACGGCCCTGTTCAATACACGACACATGTATTTTATGACGATCGTATTTAATATTGAATTATTGGCTTAATGTGAAAATTATATAAAAACAAATAATAAATAAGTAGAGTGCAAAATAGCCAAATAGGTTCTCTAGTCATGGTGAAAGAACCATTATAGAGCAAACATGAAGGTTGGTAATTGGTAGTTTGGTACAATATATATTGGACGAATTTTCACCTTACACACAAAGTAGTGTGTGCATGCCCTACAAAGGACTTTGTGGGATTCCAAATTTTGCTAAACTGATGGGACAATTCAACAGAAAAATGAGATATGGACCGATGAGCTTGGCATATCCATGTCACAACTAGGAGTGTGTATGGATCGGTTTGGGACGATTTTAAGTCAAACCCATAACCATAACCAATATGTCAATTAATGGATAATCATAATCATAACCGACCGAATTTGGTTAATCGGTTTTGAAGGTTATAGCGAGTCGGTTATAGGTCGGTTAACCGTAACCAAAGCAATGTAAGAGGGCCTAAAAGTTTTGTACCAATTATTAGAAAAAAAAAACATGACATAATGCAACAAAGTATATAATTCATAATATTAATACCAAATATTTAAAAAAGAATGACGTTATATAATCCCACAATAAAATTCAACTTAATTTTATAACAAACGTAGAACTAAAAACATCAAAATGGTATAATCCAACAATATGTTTGTTGGAAGTTTATCCCAAACATATTGTTGGTTAAATAAATGAGTCGGTTCGATTATGGCGGTTTTAGAATTATCTTTAACCTAAACCGACCCCGTATTTGGCGGTTTTAAAAATTCATTAAACCAACCCATCGATTATGTCGTCTATCGGTTAAAATCGGTTCGGTTATATCGGTTATGGTTTGATTAACGGTTATGGCGGCTAAGTTGCTCACCCCTAGTCACAACAATCATCCTCATCATAACACCAAACGACTACTAACATTTTCATCAAACAAACCCTAAATTTATAGACATGTCACACGTTGTTGGTCTAGACGGATTAAATAATTAGAACAAATAAACTAATATACAAACGAGCACAAGATATTTGGGGTGATAGCTCTCGACTCTTTTTATATAATCAAACGAACTTCACGAGCATACAACAAAAGAGACTTCTTGGCACCCCACAAAACAATTATCTTTTTTTTTGAACAGCCACAAATTAATTATCTAGACCCCTATTTATAGTCTTACTAAACTTGTTTTCCAAGTCAATTAGTAAACTTCCTCTCCAAGGTGAAACATTTCCTAAATCTATCATAATTCAATTACCTAAAATAAATCATAACAAAACAAACCCTTAATTTTATTGCTAATTTAAGATTAACCTTTATTCACCCCCTTAATCTTGAATTGTTCTTCTTCTTGCTTTTGTACCACCAAGGTCTTGAATTCCCAATAAGACTCTCAACTCTTCAATTTTAATCATTGGTTCGTATTTACCCTTTCTTTTCAGTTGTTTGTAACAAACCTGTTTAATAGGTTGATGCTCATCGTTCAAACCATCCATATTGATCTTATATACAACTTTATTCCCCATATTATTCTTTCTCACTTTTCATTCTTTGCTCATCAAATTTGCAGATGGATTATTCTTTCTTTTTTTATCAGACCCTGTTGGATTTTTTTTCTGACTATTCTTGTGAACCTGGTTCTGACTTTTTATCGACAAATGCTCGATTGTTGACTTTCACACATGGTTCTAAATCTGCAGACTTGTTAGCTGCGTCATTCCTTTCATTCATTATTGTGACAATCGTCAATTTCAGGTTAACTCCGTTAACTCAACTCCGTCAATTCAAACTTAAAGATCATTGAATCTATAACGCACACTTCATTACATTTAAACTAGGGTTTAAATGACGCTTAACACTTACTACATGTGTAGTCTTTCGGGAATTGCACCGAAACGCAAACGAGTTGACGCAAACGATTGATGAATAAACGAAAAACGTCAAAACAGTAATTATGTGATAATTATGTGTTAGACTTATGTGTTACGTGATAACATGGTTATAAACGTTAACTCAAGACGTAAACTAGTTAGTTAAGTTAGAAAAACAACAATTGATAGTGGAGGGACTTGAGTGTAACTTAGTATTCTATAAATATATCATTAACAACTAAACCCTAACTTATTATTATTCTTCACCCAACTTCCGATCGGAAACCCTTTCCCCCATCCTCTTGGCTGCCGTCCACTTATACACACATATACACCAAGGATTCAAGTGTTTGATTGAAGAATTAGGTGCTAGGAAGGTATAATTGATTATCCTATACATCCTTATTACTTGATTTTGATGTTTGTTGGGTTAATTGTAAACCCTAGCTGCCGATTCTATATGTATATGTAGTTATTATGATTGTTGTTGATTAATTGATGATTTGATAACTAGATTGGATGTTGTTACATGTTGATTGTTGTGTCTATGATTTGAGTTCAAACAAAAACCCTAATCATGTATGTAATGGGTAATTGATGTGCATGGATGGTGTTTATGAAGTCTAGAGTGTTATATGAATGCATGATAGTTCATAGATTGTTAATATGTTGAGTTTGGATGCAAACAGTTTCTGGACAGAATGTGTATTTGATGTTTAAGTGACTGTAACGAAGTGTAAATGTGAAAATTGGTTGAGATTATTGATACTACAGTAAACTAGGTTGAGTCGAGTTTCTAAAGAATATAAACTTGTAATTTTTGGATAAGTAGAAGTTAACTTTTATGATTTTACAAAAACGTTGTGCAAAGCTGAGCTGTTAGACCTGCTGTTAGGTTGTTTTGTAAATGTTATATTTCATGAACTACGAGACCAATTGGGTTGGTTCCACTTCTGGAAGTTGACTTATTGAGTTAGGAACCTAACCCAAGTGGTCTTGCATTTATTGGATTTTTTGTTTAACGGGAATTGCAAACAACATTCTGTTGCGCATGAATTTGACTGTTATGAGTTTTCTGTAATGATTTGATGATTGTGAGAAAACTATGTGGAATAAAAATATAATAAAATATGTTCTGGAAACCTAAGACATATATGCTTCTGTGATGATTTTTGGTAAATTAATTGAGATGCTATGATCGGTGGAATAGTACAATCTTTTAAGTAGAATTTCTGTCTCGGTGAAACTAGCTGCTGAGTTTTGTGAAAATGCATGAAATATGATACTTGCTAATTTATTATCGTGTTTTGACCAAATTGCCCTTGAGGGGAATGATTGCAAGATAATTGTCGTGTTTTGACTAAAATGCCCTTATGAGGAATAATGGCTAGTTAATTGTCATGATTTGACCAAAATGCCCTTACGGGAAGTAATTGCTAGTGATGTACTTTATGAATACGTGACACGTAAATGATTGCTTACACATGTAACGTATCACAAATACATTGTTAAAGTCACACACGATTCACAAACGAAACACGAAACATGTTATGTGCATAGGTATTATGTGCCGGGTCTAGAGACTCGATAATATTCCGACACTTAGAAAAAAATCTCTTTGTTGTTTTAGAACGCTAGAGAGAGTTTTTCTGTGACGCGCATCTTGGTGATTTAATTTGGGAAATTCTTCGCAAACAGTGAGTTTCACTTACCCTCTTTAAACTGTTTTCAAACGCTTTTCACTTGGGGGAGATAACATACTCCACAACGCATTTAAGATTTTTTTATAAATTATATATCACTTGTAAAGGCTAAGTGGCAAACGAAACATTTGAAGTCCTACACATCGAACCGGTTAATATTTAGAATAGCGAGTCACTGTTGAGTAGTACTACTGGGTTTGACAAACCCCACCCAACGCTAAACTCGACTGGAGGTCGAGCGGGTGTAATTTTGGCTAACACGTACCATGGTCTGGATGACCTGGTGACAAGGCACTTAATAAACGAGTCAGCTTCGGTGTCGAACACTTAGTAATACTTGCTTTATAGGCTAGCTGCCTATAGATATATAATTGACATAACACTATCTGGTAACGCAAAACGCTGTAACGCAAAACGCTGTAACGCAAAACGCTGAACGCAAACGCTAAACATTTATTTTTATATAACTTGTGAACTCACCAACCTTGTGTTGACACTTTTAGTATGTTATTCTCAGGTAGCCGAGGCGGACGTGCGGTTTAGGACATGCATTGCTTGAAAACGCTTTTATTATGCAAACTTATTTTTAACGGTTATCATTGGTTTTAAGTCGTCCTGCGTGACGCAACTTTAGATTAAAGGTTTTTACGCTTCCGCATTTAATTACTCGTAAACGTTTTCATGGTTTTGAAACTTTATTTTATGGTTTGATTATAACTGATAATTCCGATCCTGTTAGTTCACACCCTCTGACGGTAAAACTCCGTTAGTGGATTTTGAGGGTGTGACAATTATCATATCCTTTCATTAATCATCTTGATCAGTAACAAATTTTTTGCAATTTCTTGCTTCGTTTTTGCTCACTTATCTTGACAGTTTTCTCATTTTTAAAGTTGTTTGAGTCAGAAAAACATACCTGAAGATTCACCATCTTCTCTTCTTCTTCCGAAGAAATTCATTCTTTTTCTTCATTCAATATTTCTTTTTCTTCACAATCTAAAACAGCTTGCAAAGCTTCAATCTCTACAGCTTCCTGAGCTTATTTCTTACGTACTTGTTCTTCTTGAACAATCGTATCCGATCTTTCTTTCTCAACGGCTTCTTGAGTTGCTTGTTCCTCTTCTTCCTTTCGTACATGATCAATTCCAAGATCTCGAATCTTCAAAGCGCACCATACTTCCTTAGCATTCATAAGTATGCCAGCTTGTACCAAGATATCTTCTGGGAAGGTTTGACATATGCACCCTAACGCGTGTACATCTTCCTTTCATCTAAAACTACGCCAACTGTTGTAGGCTCAAAAACATCCCAAAGCCATAATCTTTCAGAAATCCCTCTATCTTGGTTTACCATACTTTGTAGTTCGATTTTGTTAATACTGGAAGTCTCCCACTCACCATCATGTCTTTCCTATCTTTAATTTTTATATGCTATTCTAGTTAAAATTGATTCCCGATCCCGAAACCAATCTCCAATAAATAACCAAACACTACAAACTTTTCTTTTAGATCATCAAGAACAACATTCTTGATTGCCCGAATACAATCTATCTAAACACGAACGTGCTACTAAAAAAACAAGCCGGCTTACAAACACATGCCAATAGAACAACTTGCTTTCTTACTTTTATGGTTTTCTATTAACCTCCTTGCTTTTCCTTTGAAAATTAATTTGCTTTCTTGACTTTTTTACGTGCTTGCTTTCAATTTATTCAATCTAAAACAAAATATTGCTTTTCAATTTATTTGCCAAGGCGCAACACTATCCACAAATGATGAATTGATTGTTGAACACAATAATGTGATGGATGTTGAATTGAATCAATTGAAAAACCCAATTACGTTTTGCATCGTCAGCAATGTTTTTAAAACCAGACCGGTTCGGCCGGTCCGACCGGAATTCGGTCACCTGACCGGTCCGGTTCGATATAGTTCACTCGCCTTCCAAAGAACCGGGCAGTCGAACCGGTTCACCGATCTGACCGTAAAACCGGACCGGTTCTATCAGTCGGACCGGTGAACCGGTTATTATGGAATTTTAATATATTTTTCCATTTAACATTTTTTTTATAATTTTTAAGTTTGGCCGGTCCGACCGGTTGAACCGGTAACCCGACGGTTCAGTGCCCGATCCGGTTATGAAAACATTGATCGTCAGCATACCTCTTATCTTTATCGTAGTAACAATTTTATTATGGAGGCTTTGCTTTTGTTTTCTATTTAATGCCACTTCTTTGCAATAAACCTCAACCGAATTCTCTTCAAACAGCGATTATGAATGTTATTGGTATGAGTCGGATTTATTTATATCTATACTTGCTACATGCTACTCTTTGAGGCTTCGAGCATCATTGCCCTTTTTTCCGCCTCTTTCTCCTATTAACTTTACATATTCTTTAATTTCTTTTGTAATTTTTTGTTTCTCGCCTCTCTTTTGTATTAAATAATAATGATTTTGTAGTTTTTTATAACACATTTTTATCTTTAAAAAAAGTTTAGTCTGTTCATAAAGCATTTTTATAAACCTAATATCTCTTTCATTATTTAACCTGTGTAATATTATATCGTTTTTATAAGAAAAATATATATATTTATGAAACATATCATCTTTATTATTCAACTCGTGTTGTATTCGAGTCTATAACCTAGTAAATATTGTAAACATATAGTGAGGAATGGGTATTGGGCTAATTCGTTTAAGAGCCCAAAAGAGGAAATGAGAATCTTGAAAAGAGGGTTAATTCTTTATATTGGACTAACTTGTTAATTTTCCACAGCAGTTGGGCTTGTTGTATGAATTGGGCTTCATAATAAAGTAGTCGGGCCCATCGAAAACTCTTGTTAAAAGTGTTTCGGCCGGATGCATTATTTGAAATTGAAACAGTTTAATTTATTGGTTTTCTAATAACTATTTTTCATCAAATCAGTTTCTTTTTTTTTTCTTTTTGAAAGGTAAAGATCTTGAGATTTGAACCAGAACCTTTAATGTTTAAGAGACCTTGTCGGCTTGTCTCTACCATTGAGCCACCAACCCGAGGACTTTCATTAAATCAGTTGAAATGTGTGAGGAACCACCTATTGTTTTAAAACTGTGTAGTTACCCTAACAAACTAGTACGAGTTATAGAATCTATAAGGCTGAGGGGTGTGGAGCGCGACAGGGGGCGCGTGAGCCCATCCCCTCGCGCCCCGGGGCGCGAGCACCACACCACCGAGGCGCGAGAGGGGCGCGAGAGGGGCGCGAGCGCGGAAAAAGAGGCAGGCGCAAGAGGGGTAGCGGCTGGGAATAGGCGTGAAGGAGTCTTGGGTTGCGTAAATAGAGCCGTTGGGCTCTTTGTTTATTAAAAAAAAAAAAAAATTTCTCTATAAAACCAATATCACATACCACCCAAAACCAATATCACATACCAATATCACATACCATCAACCCATTTTAACCATATCAAACACAACTTCAATCTCCAAACTCATATATAATATCCCAAACTCCTTTATAAAACCCAAAATTTTTTTCCTATATATAACCCATTTCATATAAAAATCCAAAAACAACCCATCGTCCCAAATTTTTTTTTAAAAATAATGTCGTCGTACTCGTCTGATTACGACTCCTCCGAAGAGGATGATTTGCTTCTTCATGTAGGGGGAGTTTTGACCGCAACCGTGGTCAATCTCTTGCAAAATCAAGCCCATCAACCCCGACTCCCGAGGGTTAGAGCACCACCTCGTGATCGTGATCGATCGGGTGCTAACGATACTTTGATGAGGCATTATTTTAGCCCTCAACCGGTATACGCGGAGTCGGATTTTCGAACTCGTTTTCGAATGAGCAGGCAATTGTTCACGCGTATAGCGAGTGATTTAGAGGCACGGTATCCCTTTTTTCAACAAAGGAGGATGCTAGGGGTCTTCCCGGTTTTACCCCCCTTCAAAAATGCACGGCTGCTATCCGTCAATTAGCGTACGGCATCTCGTCGGACGCTTTGGATGAGTATTTACAGATGTCGAAAAGGGTTGCACGTGAATCCCTTCATTTTTTCTGCCAAGGTAAAAAACATTAATTTTACTTTTTATTAAATATTTATTACATTTTGTAATATATATTGTACGTAGGAGTCATATCGACTTACGCTCGGAGATATCTGCGTAAACCTACAACGTATGACATCCAACGCATATATGAGGTGCACGCAGAAAAACATGGTTTTCCTGGGATGCTAGGTAGCATCGATTGTACGCATGTTGGATGGGCTATGTGTCCAACGGCCTGGCGAGGTCAGTTCCACCGTGGTGATCATGAAGGGCCGACCCTCATACTTGAGGCGGCGGTGTCACAGGATCTTCGGTTTTGGCATGCTTTTTTTGGTGTTGCTGGGTCAAATAACGACCTTAATATTATCGATCAGTCACATTTGATCAACGACCTTATCGACGGGGTTGAACCACCTCAATCTTTTCTTGCAAATGGAGAACTCTTCAAGTACGGGTACTATCTGGTCGATGGTATTTACAACGAATGGGCTGTGTTAGTTCAAGCTTTTACAGATCCAATCGCCGACAAACGGAAGTATTTTACGAAGAAGCAAGAGTCTGCTAGAAAAGATATTGAAAGAGCTTTTGGAGCTATAAAAAAACAATATTATGTTCTGGCGAACCCGATACGTTATTGGACTCGGGAGAGGATAATGGACGTCGTCTACACGTGTCTTATCCTACACAACATGACGTTAGAAGACGAGGGCAAAGCTATATGCCAAAACTACCAAGGTGACATTCCGCCACAACCGTCCACAATCAGTGATCAACAAAAACTTCATAACATAGCAAATATCAAGAGCCGTGAGATACACGGGGATCTTCGACATGAGTTGGTTGAACATTTGTGGGCGAGGCGACCAGATGATCTTGTATTAGATTAGTTTTATTATTAAATATTATTGTTTGTTTAATTTTTAGTATGTTTTTTTTTATTATGAATTTTCAAAAAAATGTGTGTTTTTTTAAATAATTTCTTGTTTTTTTAATAATACGTTTTTTTAATACATTTATAAAAAAATAAAAAAAAACCCGCTCGCGCCCCCTCTCGATCCCCTCCACACCAGGGCCCGGGGCGCGAGCACCACAACCAACACCCATCTTATCAAGTTTCTCTCTCTGCCACACGTCACAATATTATTGGCTGGAGCCCCCACTCGCGCCCCCCACACCCCTCAGCCTAATATGAAGCTGCCTTCAAATTTTTTAAAGCAAATAAATTTAATTATAACAAAATTTATTGAGCGAACTTGCTCCACTAGAAGTGGTTTGTAGTATTTGGCAATCCATACATCCATGAACATCATCTGTGACCCTTGAGCTTTTATCTTCGTTCGTGGATCAAGAAGATGACTTCCATGAGTGAAATAGTTCATACAAAGAAATACATTAAATTATTAATAATTTTGTAACATATCAGTTGACACTCGGTAAGTTGTTCCCCTATGTAAGATTAGTTTATAAATTAGTAATCATTTTTGAACATTTGGTGAATGCTTAAAAGGTTGAATGTTATGAAGAATCTAAAATTGTTAATTAGGGTAAAGGGAATACCTCTCGCTCACCCTACCTAAAATTGTTAAAATAGTCATTTGCCCAGTCAATGTTCGTTTATTGGACCAGCCCATTTACAAAATGTTGATGCTAAAACTTTTTGATCCCGTCACTTTTTAATCATTAGGTGACAAGATTTTTAACAAAACGAATCATGTCGTTTGTCCAAAATAATCTTATAAGAAGCCAAAATAATCTCATGAAAGCCTAAAATAAATCTTTTCGGGTTAAAATCCAAAATAAATCTCATCATACGCCAAATAATCTTGTTGAACGTCACAACAATCATGTCGTTTTTAGCAACCTAGTGGCTTCAGCAACTTAAGAAAACTCAAAGGTCAAAAATCGAAAGCCCGTCGGATTAATGGTGACACAGATATCACTCCGGCTGAAAACTGTCGAATCGCCAAAGACAAGAACAACATAAATGTCGTCTCCTCCAAAGACAAGAACAACATAAATGTCGTCTCCTCCGACAGTTTTATAGCATGTGACCGAAGCTGATTTTTTGAAAATCCCTTTTAAGTAAATGATTAGACCGATAAGCTTTACAATGAACATTTTTAGAAAGCGTATGGTCCAATAAAACATTTTGTTAAGGTTAGTTAGCATAAAATTTGAAAATACACTAATCTTGGTCGTCCATCTATTAATATTATGCTGATATGCACAATAACGCCTCAAGTTCAAATTCGATTCCACGTTTTACACTTTTATCGTAGTGGACTTTCGTGTAGCAGGTTTACTTAAAAGAGGAGACGATGAACTTGGACTACCAAGCAGTATCTGTGATCCGCGTATGAGGTTATCCGGATAGCTGGCCTATACTCGTTGAACGTTAGGAAACCGATAAATCACTCACAAAAATAAAAACCAAAAAAAAATAATAATAAAAAACTCAAGAATTAGTATTTGATTAATGTTAAAATCGTTCCATTACAGTATATATGTTTTCACGTATCTATCTCTCTCTGCTGCTCCATCATTCTCGTGAAGTCTTCAAAGCATACAAACCCGTCTCCATTTCTATCCACACTTCTTATCATACGCTTACAATCCTCTAAAGTGCACCGTCCGTCACCGATCACTTTAAACACCTCAAACAACTCGTCCGCCGTCACCCGTCCGTCACGGTCCGTATCAAAAAACTCAAACGCACCCTTCAACTCATCATCACACGCAGGCGGACCAAACGCGGAGCTTATCGCACTAAACTCCTCTAAACTGATGGTCCCGTCACCGTCCGCATCAATCTCATCGATGATCAAACTCAGTTCGTCCGAACTGATGGGCTCGGATCCCCCAATCCGAGTTAACAGGTTTGTTAACTCGGATCGCGTGATCTGTCCGTCGCCGTCGGCGTCCAGCATACGAAAGGCTTGGATTAGTTCGTACTGGACGTCGAGGGCGGCGGAAAAAGGAGGTAACACGCTTGTTGGAGTCCAACAAGCGGGTCTGTTAGATACGGATTTGCGGTGGTGAGAGGAGTCTGGAGAGGAAGAGGAGCCGGAGGAGGAGGATGAGCGAGTTTTTGATCTGAAGAAGTTTACCTTTGTAGACAGTTTCATTATTATTAGTATTAGAAGAAAGTGTTGATAATGATAATAATAATAATGGTGGGATGGAAGGAGGGGGTGGTTATATGGAGGGAGGAAAGGTGAGGCATAGTGAGCTTCCTGGAAGCTTCATTTTGAGTAATGAAGGATTATTTATAGGTATGAAAGTGGGGAAGTGGGCGGTTTGTTCCTTTTCAAGATTGATTAATGAGTTGGGTGATAAAAATCTGGCATATGGTTTGTGGCCGACGTGTGTTGTTGTTTATGGGTAGCTACTTGATATCATACTGATAAAATAAAACTTGAGACAGGGCGGGTGTTTTAATGTTTGAGATGATACTTATCAGCTCGGGCCTCAAATAAACTCGTTTAGTTATGAGGTCTGAGCTCGAGCTTAGTGTGTGTTTAATTTTAAGTTTTGACCATTTTGAACATCTATGTATTAATTTCACACCACTCAGCAAGCTTGAGCCGCACTTTCGGTCGTATAAGACTATTAGGTTCGGCATGTGAGCTCAAGCCAGGATGGTGTTTGTGATGTGGTTGCGACTACAAGAAGGTGTTGGGGACAGATATGAGGTTGTGTCAACGATGGTGGAGATGAAGGCTATATAGTTGTGGTGACATCGGCGGTGATCGGGAAGTGATGGCGTGGGATAGCAATGACGGTGGCGTCAATGGCCTAAATAAATTCATATAAAATTATGTTTATCAAAGACAACCCGTTATTTTATAAAACGAGTCATAATTGTCACTTATACTTTTTATTGATACGACCAACTCACACAACCTTTAAGATGCCTGTAAATCTAAACCAATGTGACAATTTTAGGCTTTTATATATAAAATTTAAAATTTTTGTATTTACTCACTTGTTGAGCCGATAGAGAATGGGGCCTTATGATTACCCTCTAGTAAGTTGCTTCGCCATCAGGAAGTAACACATTACTACATATCTTAATACCATAGGACCGGTATCTTTATGCAAAGTAACAAATCTAATATATATCTCAATACCACTATGAATGAACATATATTTACTACATATCTTAAGTTGTAGTTCTGCCTCAGTAATTAACAATGTCCAGCATAAGACTAGTATCCTCAAACATTTGGAGAGGAACACATCGAATACACGTCTTAATACCGCTAGACTACAAACCATTTGGTGTCACCTATAAATAATATGTAGTTATATATGAAATGTATATTTATTTAGGCAAATTGTGTAACATCTAGAAAAACCCATATTTATTTTGGGTTAAAATTACCAACTTTGAAAGTTGAAGGATTAAAAATAATCTTAAAGGCAAGTAATGGGAAAAATGAGATAAGAAAAAAAAATAAAAAATTAAGCATCTTATATTTAAGGAAATAAGAAAAATCCATCCCACATGGAAAGATGGAAGAAAGTGGAAGCATTCCACATGGGTATAAATAAGGAAAAGATATTTTCATCTCACATGGAAACAAACAAAGAAATTGAAGCTCTTTATGAGGAAGCAAGTTTCCATAGAAATGTTTTAATGTGGCTAATCACTCTCCACAGTCCTAGCGGAGGGTGCGAAGCACCAGACGCGCATGGTCACGAACGCGGGCTCAGGCGATGGGCGTAATGTGGACAAGTACAAGGACTGGAAATGAAAATATGAAAAGCTCATTCTTCGCGATACGCGAAGGATCGAGCCTCAACATTTTCGCGCTACGCGAAAGACAAAAGACCTGAACCAACCATGAAGCATCTTCGCGATGCGCGAAGAAGCAAGACCAGGCATCTTCGCGATACGCGAAGTGGCATTTCTGCATGCGTGACACGTGGCAACCCTACTGATGACTCAGCGAAGCTAGTGCACCTTCGCGTATCGCGAAGCAGCTTCGCGATACGCGAAGATGCACGATTTCAGCTATAAATAGAGGGGTGTTCGACACATTCCAACTCACACCAACCATTTCACTTTTCACACGTTTTGCATCGTTTTGCGTGCCGACCTCGAAAGGTGTACCGACCTCGTGAAGTGTGCCAAGCTCCGAAGCTCTGAAAGTGTAAGCTCTGTTACGCGATATATAGTAGAAGTGTCGCTCGACCAATCAAAAGCATTTAACTCCTAATACCCGTACGAGGTAAGGGTTCTGATTAAGTTATTATTTTAATAACTTAGACCATAGTCGGGGGTATAGCCCAAACCTTGATCACTGTTAAATATAATATAACTTTTCATAAGCAAAAATTATAGTTAATTATAGTTTCTTCATGATTAAGAAACGTAATCATTTTCATGCAAAAGGTATAATTAAATAGTATTTCTTAATGATTAAGAAATATACTATTCATTCACAGATTATAGACAAAGTAATGTTTCTTCTTGAAAAAGAAACCTGGTATAAATGTTTCTTCCTGAAGAAGAAACCTGATATATAATTAATAAATAAACAAAGGGACTAAAGGTCCACATGTTTTGTACAAACAGACGATTTGTCAAGGTTACAGCTATACAAAACAGACTACGGGGTATGAAGCTAGATCATTGATCTAGACATTTATATAAATGTTATACTCGTACTATAGGTCCGAGATAACAGTCAATCAATCAAACAAAAAGCTGAACAGAAACAGAAATCAGTAACAGAAACTGATTTACAGACAGGGGTCAGTAACAGAAACTGATCAATATACAGGAATCAGTGTCAGAAACTGATTTACAATCATAAAAGGTGAATACGCCCCAACCTTTTACAACTCTTTTAAAGTCTGAACTGTTTACATGGGATTTACGAATCCTTAAAACTTTGTGTTACAATAATGAGAAACGGGCATACTCAAATTAAGAGTATACATGTGTCTGGATCCATACATACATGGTGACTCTGAGTTCCCTGAGGCCATGCATATCATCAAACATGCCTCTGGTAGTCTACGACACTGATCAGAGAAATGATATTGTGTATATGATTAATTATACATGTACTTAGGGTAATTGTAACCCAATTGAGTTGGGTGCCTAATGAGTATTGTCACAAAGGTATTATTATTGATTTACACACTGGTATTATTGAGTCAGCGTCATTCACCGGCTGTGTGCTGACGTATTTTTCCCCCACATTTCAGGGAACTGAAAAGAATAGAACTGACAGGCAAGACTGATAGAAGATTGGAGACATAGTCATTAGAGGTGATCTGATGGCTCAGATATTTTATTCAGGATATTGTAAAGAATGATATTTTTAAAAGATATGTATTTAAATTATCAAATGGGAATTCAACTCCCGAAATTTCAATATAATAATATTTTATCCAAAAAGACTTCCGCCGATATTTTAAAATATCCAAATGGGTATTCTGACCCGACATTTTATAAATGAATACTATATTATAAGACCTCCGCTAATAACCCGCAACTCTGATATATTTTCAAAACTAGATACCAACTAACGGGCGTTGCACCCAGGCCTTGAGTCGGGGTGTAACAAATTGGAACTAAATAATCCCATCATTTGTGTACTGGCCGATAATAAACTCACCTTTAAAAATCACTACCACCGTTTCGAGTGAAGTTTTACATCAGCTGCCTCGTATCTTTCTTTCGATCAAAATCCCTAAAACATCAGTTTGAAAATTGGAAAAAACTTAACGACATTAAATATTTTTAACGGAGGTCCATTGAGACAAAAATATGTGAAAGGTTAGACCGTTGGTAGTTATTTTTAAATGCGCGATTATTATCGAACAATACACAAAAGGTGAGATTATTTATTTCCAATTTGTCATTTATTTGTACATCTAGTTCTTGCAAGCTCTAACAATTTGGATATTACTAGTTGCTTGCTATACAATTTTTCCTATTATGGGATACTTAGAATGGCATTTTAGGGGAATATTAAATAATTTTAATGTCCGTAAACACATATAGTAGCGTATAACACTAGAAAAATCATAGAAAAATGATTATATTGTGGTTTTATAAATGGAAAACATGATTTATATAATTTTATGGGGAGCCGGGAGCATAAAGCCATACACAATATCTAAACATTGTAACATGTTCGTATCTTTCCTGTTGGATTTATAAATCATGTTTTTCTTTCTAGAATATTAGAGAAGACTAACATCTAAAATTTTATAAATCCATATTAAACAACTGGAAGCAATTTAAGATTATAATTTATAAGAAGTGAACGGAATATGGGCCTCTTTAAGTTGACTAGTAAATAACATTATTTTGTCTATTCTTCGGAATATCATAAATAATAGATATGTATATATGACTGAATTGTTATATAATAATAATAATAAGAATAATAACAACAACAATTGTAATTTGATTATTATATGTGACTTTGGACAATTGGACCCGTTTAATGCGTTCCACAGGTTCCTTTTTAATTATGTCTTTTTGGTTGTACAAATACTAACATACAATTAAATAAAATAAAATTCCACATTGTGTCAAAGTTCTCCTCTAGATACCTTTTACAATTGATTAAATGATTAAATCATATAATAATTAACAGCCACGTCAATTGCTTATCTAGTTTTATAACTATTAACGAACTATCGGATACTTTCCACATCACGCAACACACGGTAATAACACGGAGCATGACTCCCACCTTTTATTTATGCAAAAATGTTTGATTAGAATTTTTATTAATTTAGAAAACAATTTAAAATTGTACAAGGCTAAATTATCGAGTCATAGCGAAGGTATCTCGGTGGTAAGGAGATGAAAATCTGTTGTGAAATGCCTGGTGATAAAACATTCAAACCCAAGTATTGTCCGTTTAATTTTGTGTCACATTATTTACTTTTCTCATGTTGGTTGTGAGACCGGTCGGTAGGGGACGCCTCATGGCCCATGGTGATGAATTGACGATTGTGCAAAAACGACAAGATGTTTAAATATGTTTTTTACTAACTACAATTCTTTAGAGTAGACTCAAATACATTATACTTTAGTTGTAAATGTTGGAGAAGTTTTTAAGTATGCTGAATTTTGTTATTTTACATTTTGGAGTTTGGACAAGATGATAAAATTGATATAAAAGCAACACAAATCCTTCAGTATTCAATAATGTTCACTTCCAGCCCCTCAACATTCAGTTCTCAACCAATACATGTAAACAACTAAAAATAAGCTAGAATTCGAGTTGAGACAAAGTTTCTTTGTAAACGGCTTCAGTTTAAATAAATACAAAACCATCAAGGAGCTAGGGGAGTTTACAAAGGAAAAGGTGGTTGATACAACAAAAACAAGCACGTAGGACATGAAAAAAGTTATTGAATGTTTAAAAAAAAGTGTAATTTAAGAATTAAGAGTATAATTAAAGAGTGTGTGAGTATCATTTAAAAAGAAAGCACAGTTCGACCATGATATATAGAAGCCGAATTTGAAAACTAATTGTTGAACTCGAGTTGCCGGCGGCATTTTACCAAAGGATAGAGGGCCAAGCCGAGGCCAACCCGAAGGGTACCCCGAATACTGGAGCCGTTGGTTATTTAAGTTATCTTTTCTAATAATGTTATCGTTTCTCACTGCATTATCCGTCATAGTGTTACTGTCCAACTGACTAAACACGTTACAATTTAACAAACACTTATTAGCAAATTTGTAATTCCTAATTCAATTTTTTTATTTTTTTTAAAGTTCATTATTAGTTATTTGGTAGGGTGGTCATAGAGATTTCCTTAGGTTTTCCTCTTGGGTGGTGCTCAAATTCGATTCCCGGCTCATGCACGATTTAAAACATGAAAAACATCACTGTAAGGGGATTCGAACTTGGATATGTGGGTTATATGCAAGGTAGGCCTTTCAGAGTCCCCATACAGCCAGTTGCACCAGCATTGGCGGATCCAGCTAGTAAATGGGTGGTTCCCCGGAACCACCCGAGTTTCGAAATAATAGTGTACGGATATATAGAAATACTAGAGGAACCACCTTATATATTAAGAGGGAACCACCTAAAAAAAATTCCTGGATCCGCCACTGTGCACCAGGCGCCGAAAGAAAAAAAAAGTTGTTTGGTATGTGGAATTGTCATTGATTAGGCATGAGCACAAGTCACGCTTGGACGCATTCATAATGATAGGTAGCACTTGGCCTAATGCACATGCACCATTCATTGCTTTTGGAAATTTCTTTCTCCTTGTTTGCTGGAATTTTGTCCATCTAAAATAAATATCGGGATAATAAGATACAATATAACCTGGATACTGGCACAGTCAAGAGTGACAAATTTATAAATCCATATATATATTTGTAACTAAGATTATGATTAATAAAACCTCTTTATGATTTTGGTAAGTTCAAAATATATTTTATAGAAACATGGGAAAGTGCCCTTTCACATGGATGCTTAAGGTATTACTGTATTCGAGGCGTCCTTCGGGTAATCCATCGGTTTCATCTGCCACTCTCCATCTCAAATGATTTGGTAGACTAATTTGGTTTAAAAAAATCGAGCAGCAACACCCGAATGTGAAGCATGTGTGGAAAAATGAATTGGGTACTTCAAAACCACCCCATATGTTTTGGACTTTTACCTATGAAATTTGATAAAAGTGAGGTGCTACGATTTAATTGGTTCTTTTAAATTGAGTAAATTTAGTTACTTCGCGAAGCACCCTAATACCCTTGCAATACATAGAAAAACTCAAAGCTCAAAAATTGTGAAACAGCTACATAGGTATAGTCTCTGATTTGAAATAAGTTTACTTCCATAGCTATGAAACCCGTACAGTGCTGGATGACAACTCAATTGAACATTGCATACCAATACCATTTGATTTTATTATTTTTATTTTCTTATTGTTGGGTAATAGAATGATCTATTAATCAACTAAAACTTCATATTTTATATTTTTAACTTCTTTGGTTAATAAAATTATATGAACATTAGAATTATAAGAAATTACTTACGAATCCAATAGGTAATTGTTTACAAATAATCGGATATGTCTAATAAGAACGGATAACTAATAACTAGATAGCCACATACATTAAGCATACAGTATACACGGTTCGGTATGAGACTAGTATTACCAGTACCCCTCTCAAACCGGAGTTATAGCCATCCTAACAATATCTGGTTATATCATATATAATGAATTTTTTTTCTAGAAGAATATAAAACATTCAATAAAATTACTTTTGTTAGGCAATTATTGATAGGGACAAGCATCAAATGTGGAAGAGTAATGCATTGATACTCCAATCTGATTTGCTGGATACCAATCATACAACAATCATTCATGTCCTACAATTCATTGCTTACTAGACCTACTCTGAGTCAACTCAGACCTATTGCGAGTCAACTCAACCGGCCCAACTCGGTGCTTAAACCTTCACACCAACTCCACTATTATGATCATTAACATCTTCATTATCACCATCATCATCTACTTGACCACATTCCGAATTCGAGCTCACATCCATATCCTGCTCGGCCGAGTCAAGCTGCACGCACTCAGCAACCGAGTCACATGGTGAGTTGAACCCCGAGTCATAGCTTCTATTAGATGGTGTTAAGTCTCCTTTCTTCACTACATTAAACACAATCCCATTATGTATCTTCTCAGGCTGAAGCAAATCGCCTGCCGCCACCGTGATGCTACTGCTACTGCCACAGCTATGAACCCTTTGATCAGCCTCAGGATCTAAATTTCTCTCAGGCGGGACCACCCGCAAATTCTGAAAATTACTGATTGACTTATTCATTTTCGACTCGGTATCAAGGTTTTGAACGAACTCACCGAACTGATCAGCAGATGTCGTACGCATCAGCGGGCCACCAGATCGCGTCCACGAATTCAACTCCGCGGTCTCCGACTCACTATCGCTGCCCTCGTGTGCGCGGTGGTGGTGCCGCCAGTTCCGGCCACCGTAGTGGAGTGACGTGGCGTCAAGTAAATCATCTTCTAACGAACCCGTTGAATTCTCTCGGGCTATACAGTTCCAAGATGGGATTCGTTTTGAAGCGTTAAACCAGACCGTGTTTGGTCCACCGTGTGAGGCTGCAGCCGCACGTTCTGCACTTCGTTTTAGTCGGCGCATGTGGTTTAGAATCGCGACACACTCGTCGAGTGCGAGTTCGATCCCACAGTTGGCTTTTATGGCTGAAAGTTTCTCCCATGTGCATCTACGGCCTTGATTGGCGGCTTTTTGAAGTTCTATATGAGATGGGTTTTGTATGATCTTCGAGTACTGATAACCGAAACAAAAAATCCGAGTTACAACTTAGTCTAGTTTTATAAAATTAAAATATCACTCATTACAATTTTGTCTAGTTTTATTAGTTTCTTTAGGCCCAACAGATTAATGTACGCATTTGTGAACCGTTCGTTCCTGCTATTAACAAGCGAGCATAAAAGAACAAGAAGACACTCATCAATTAACGATCTAACACAAACAAGAAATCGCGTACGTTTAACTGTTCGTGTTTGATCGTTTGTCCAGTTAAGGTTAAATGAACATGTTCTGTTCGTTTACCAGCCTAAGAAAAAGCGAATAACTGTTTACCCAAAAGAGCGAACCGATTCGGTTATGACTTTTTTGGCAACCGACTTTTATGGTTCGGTTATGGCTACATGTATATAAATAACCGAATAAACCAAACCGAACTGACATTAAAGGCAACCTTTATATAATAATATGTTATATGTTGGAAAAGTTTTGTTATAATATTTTGAAATAAAACATATTGGTTGGCATTTCTTCTTTATAAATTAAAATAATTACTAATATATTATTTGACCCAAGATATAAGTTGATTTATTAGTTGAAATTAGCTTGAATTCAGTGATGGTTATCAGCATTAACAGAACCATGACTTTCCAGTAACCAAATCAATCGAACCGTTTATAACCAAAACCGATCGGTTATGAAAATCTAAAACCCAAAACATTTTTTAAATTCGGTTTTAGCCCATAACCCACCCAACCAGAACCGTAACTCACCTGAGCTAAAGTTGCAGGCATAACGACAGTAACATCACCCTCCCAATCTTGCGCAAACAGCTTTGCAAGTCCTCCTAACGGAAACCCGAGTTCCAAAATCTGATTACATCTATGTTTCACTTCCATTTCAACAAGATGTGCAAGCTGCAACAACATCCATATAACATATAAAAAATCAAAAAACGAAAAAAGATTCAAGCTTTAACATTAAAGATTCACAAAAGCATACCTTTGCAGCAAAATTACCACCATAAGCTCTCACAAACTCTTTAAATCTAAGTAACGGTACAATATGCGGGTTCGCTTGACTCACAATAAAATGATTCACATTAAACAGCTCTTTCAACTGAATCATTGGCAAATCAATCTCCAAACTCCCATCCCGCCACCGCCTAGTCGACGCACCACTCGCTTCTTCCGGGCCCCACTGAAAAGGCGGGTGGTACGGTACAATCTCACCACTTCTATCTTTTGCCATAAGTTCTTGAGCTTCAAACAGGCCAGGGAACGCACATGAAGCAGTAACCGCACTCCATATAACCACGTGAGGTGAAGTCAAGTAGTTTAAACATCTTGGTGGCTCGTGTTTTCGTGGCGAGCATACGGTTATCCCAAGAACCCGACCCGTCATATCGTAAGCTTCTTGAAACGTGAGGTTGTTAGTTAAGTTTCTTAACAAAACTTGTAAATGTCTAATGTCGTGAAGCGCTCCTTTTGTCATAACCCGCTTGAAAACGTTAAAAATCCCGCCCATTTGATCGAAGAACTGCAATGAGTGCCACGAATCCTCGAAAAAACTTTGTAGTTCGGGCCACGATCGAGTCGCTACAACCGAACACATTATGGACCCGACACTAGACCCCGCAATTATTCTCGGTAAAAGTTTATGTTCCACTAAAGTTTTCACCACACCAACATGAAA
Source organism: Bidens hawaiensis (assembly GCF_021521415.1). NCBI lineage: Eukaryota > Viridiplantae > Streptophyta > Magnoliopsida > Asterales > Asteraceae > Bidens > Bidens hawaiensis. The sequence goes on from NW_027491474.1 coordinate 1,268,426, forward strand.
CGCGCCGAGTGACGCACCACCGCTTAACAGCAGCGCGGTCCTACCAAACGCATGCCTCGTTTCATGCATAAACGCGAGCTTCTCTTCTAAAAGAAGCTCGTCAGAATCAGAATCACAAACCATTCTTAACTGCGTTGAAACCTCATCAATATACTCTTTAATCAACTTCGGTACCTGATGCCTACCTTTATGAAGCTCGGGATTACACATATTTCCAAGATTCCTAATCAAATCAGCCCGCATACAAAAAATAATATCTCTAAGCGAACCTTCTTGACGCCTATGTCTAAGTTCTTGCAGCTTATTCCTAACAAGCTCTACATCATAAAGATCATGTTCATTCAACTTAGGCGTCTCTTTATCCAGCATTTTAGCAGCATGCGCCCATTCCTCATACGTTAACGCTGCCCTCATCATATTCCTCCAAAACTTTCTCCTATATGCCATTTCAGCTTTTAATCTCACATTCGTGTAACGCTTTAACAAAAACGCTATTATCGTCACTAATAACAATATCCCTTGAGGGTTTCGAGGGTGTAACCATGAGATAACAGGCGTAACGATATCCGAAACACATGTTCTAACTCTATGAAGGTAATATAACAACACAGTAACAATCTGATGCCTTAAATGTGCTATTGACTTACAGAACAAAACCCGAAATGCTATCGTTCGTCCGAATATAGTCGACGGTCCGATTAAAAACCGGTCCACCGCAGCTTCACTACTTATATCCATTTCTTAAATTCGGATCTTAATTCAAACCCTAAATTCTGAATAACTGACTCAAATCACTCAAATTCAACAATTGGGTACGAACAAAACCCTAATTTTGAATATGATCCGACTAAAATTGGTTCAAATTGAGTGAAATTACTAGGATACAACCAACAGATTGATGATATTCTACAATTCAAGATGATTTTTAATACCTGATTCCACAACACAACGAATTGAAGAAAACTGCAAATTGGGGAAAAACAAAACCCTAATTTAGACTGAAATTGGGTTAAAGGGTGTGATGGAATTGAATTGAATTGAAGGGTTATGGATTAAAAGGTTGAAATTGATGATGAAGGTATGGGATCTGAAGTCAAGTTGATGTGATGACCAAGATAACAGTATATGTATATTATAGTATATGATATATGTATGTATATTATAGTATATGATATATGATATGATAAGATTAGATAGATGGATGCACACGTTTACGTTTATGTTGTCAACTTTTGATTTGATTGTGTGTTTGATTATAATATTTGAATATGTGGATAAGAGGAGGTAATGTTTGCATCATTGGTGACTGTACAAGATGATGAAGGAATGGGTGCCAATTTTGAAAATTGTTGGGTGATTTGTGTTGGTCTAAATAAGGGCAAAATTGGGGATTGGGGTTATAAAATTTGGGGGTTTTGGAAAGGGTTTGATTATAATTATTATCGTATATTTTTACTCGTATTTAGGAGGCGTGTTTGGGAGTAAGTCGAGCTCGGTTCGGGTTTAGAGTTAGGTGAGCGATAACTGAAATGCAAATCGAAATTGAACAGGAGTTAACTGATTATTAAGTCCATTGGCATAAATATGCTAAGTTGAAGATTTTACCACCTGGTTTTTGGTTATTAAACAAACTGAAATATCAACTGAATCAAAACCAATGAAAATCGAAATAACCTGTAACATTTCAGATTTTTCCAAACCATATTTGTTTATGAACGAAACATTTTTAGATTTTTAATATTAATCAAAATCAAATATTTATAAGAAATTATTTTCACTTTATACCCTTTAAGTTTTGAATATGTTCATGTTTTGATTTAACTTTAAAAATGAACAAGAGATGGACATTTATGAAAATACAAGGGCTAATATTGACAAAAAATGAAACATCCTATCCTTGGCTGGAGTGCCACGCAGTGGGGGAGCCCCATGCCGCCGTGCGCCGCCATGACATGTCTGCACAGATCGTTTACTTGTTAATTGTTTCCTAGTTCATTTTTGGCATATAAATCGCTTATTTTAGGACATAATCGAGTGAATTAAGCCACAAGAAATCCCCCAAAGCCTAGATACATGTCTATATACCTTAACCCTTGTCCAAGAACGAAATCCTCCGGTTATTTTAATGATTTCATCATTAAAGGCTCATTCGGTTTTTTAAACAAGTAAGTTACCATATTTAGTTCGATTTAGTGTATCTTATATAAACATATTATTATTTCTCTGCCACAAATCATCCATAAACCCTAATACACTATTCTCAGCCGTCACCATCCTCTGTCCCTCATCAAACTCTTCGGTTTTCGCATTATTGTTGAAGATACGCGCATACACTGTTGACTTTGCTTGCTTTAGGATCTTTGACTCTTCATTTCTCTTGATCGTTTCAATGTCGTGGTAAGTTCTAAACATAGGAATCGTTCATATATATTTCCTAGTCAATAACCTTCAATCAACTTCGGTGGTTGAAGGGTGTTGACTGGTCAATTCGCTTAAAACCCGCTAAAGGGCAAAATAGTCAACAAGTTTGACTATACGTTTTCTCATACTTCTGATCTGATTCAGCGTTCGGTCCAAAGGATTTTTATTCTCGTAATGAAATTTTAAGGCTACTGACCAAAACCCGACTTTCGACTCACTGTTCGGATTGTGGTCAGTACCAGCTCGCTTAAATCTTAAAGTTAACATAACCGGAGTTTTAGGCGTCCGTTTAGATTAATTCCAGCGGCATTAAGTTCTTTTTTACTTACATTAGCATATCTCCAAGATTCAGGTTCTGATCATTTATCTCGTTCGACGCGTATTGGACGACTTATCTTAATTAATAATCACTTGCCTTTAATCTAATGTGAGTTTTATCATTCCCCTATTTTACTCAATTTTCTAAAATGTTTTGGAGAAATATGCGTATATCATACTACATATATATCTGTATCAAAAACAGCAAACGCGTAATTGTGTGTGATTAATCAAATATACTTATTATGTGCTTACTTGTTTATGTGTGCATTCGTTTGGCATATCCCCTTGTGGAGGGTTCTCACTGACCAAAGCCCGATTCGCTTGGCAACGGTCTTATTATTATTTGCTCATGGTTGATTTACCGGCGCCCGATTCGCTTGACAATGGTTTAATCGATATTTATTTGCTCATAGTTTGATTTCATTACCGCTGTCACACCCCGACCAATAAAAGCGGAAACGTCGAGGCGCGACATGATTGCTCATTGCATGTAACACCCCGGCTAAAGCGGAAACGCCTGAGTGTGACGTACAAATTGCTCAAACACACGTGACACTATTAGGTGACCATAATAACATTATTTCATTTAAATCATCATATAACACAAGTTTATCAAATAATACAAGTTGAAACAATAAATAAATAAATGATAAGTTGTTTTTGAATATCCTATAGGCATGCTATGTGTCTTCTAACTTTCATCCTCGTATCTTTACACCTGTTACATATGTATAAAATAAAGTCAGCTATAAATAGCCGGTGAGTTTCCATAGTTTAAGTACGTACGTAAAAACCATACAATTCATGGACAAGTGATAAACGAGCAAGTAAGTCCTTTCCAGTTAGTAACAACCAACATACTCGGGTAATCGCGCAAGTAAGGTCCTTTCCAATTGGTAACAACCAACGTACTTGGATAATGAGCTCTTTTCCACTCGATACAAATGGACCGGAGTTCAAAGGGGGGCGTATGATCATACTTAATGAGGCTTCCCAATTGTGCAAGTAATACAAGTAGCACACAAGTCCATATACGAATTGTAGTTTGTAATAAGATAAACAATGCTTGAATTTTTTTATAAGGATACATATGTTATCCCAAAACATTAAAACATTAAAAAGGGGTGGTGAAAAACCCACCTTGAAATTGAAGACAACTTGTAATATAAGCCGAAAACATGATAATGAAACCGAAGCGATCAAACGTCACAAACTATAAATGAAAATGCAAGGGAAATCAAGACTAGTCAACGGGATTAGTAAAGTTGTAAATATTTGGTTAACAGGGTATTGCAATATTTTTGAATATTTTAATAGTATTTTACGGGATAATATTATGTTTAATTTTAACGGTATTTTTAATGAACTAAATATTATTTTAACTTTTTTTATTAATATCTTCACATTTATGAGAAATATACTGTTTGCAAATTTTGAGTTTTAGATGATAATTTTAATCTCGATTTATGATGGTTAACGATTTATTATTACCAAATTAAAGTTTAACGGAATAAAAGCTAACGAAACTAATATTAAAGTTAACGAACTATATTATTTAAATGTTATAATTTTAACACTCATACGAAAGTTACGGTATTTACGAGTCATGTCTTGAAAATACTTATGTTATTGGATGAAACATAAATCTACCAAATTTTAGTTAACAAAAATAAAGTTTAGCGATTTTACAAGCTAATAAATTTAAAGCTAACGGATTAAGTTTCACTAATTTTAAGTTAATGGTTTAAAGTTTACGAATTACGATTAACTAATTGACGTTTAATGGATTAAAAGCTAATAAATTGAAACAACGGAAATATAAACTTTTTTTTTTCGGTTTAACAAAAGTGGAAGTTAGGTTTTAGATAAAAAAAATAAATTATAATTTACAAAAAATTTTACTTAGTTTAAAATAGTTTTATTTGATTTTTAATACTTAATTTGATAACAAAAAATTAAATGTAAATTGGTTTTAAAGAAAACAAACTGGTCTGCCCGAGTGAGGTTCGAACCCGGGTCATCACGCCTACACCTATGTGGTTAACCAACTGAACCAGCCATAATATTCTGTTAATATATCAAAACTATTTTTTATAACAAGAAGCTGATGATCATCTTCCTCATTGAAACCCTAGGGTTTCAAATGTTCAGAGATTTAAGTTGAGGGGTTTTGTTAGCCGATTGAAAACTGCTATTTTGCATATTATAATTACGTTAAATCGTTTTGGTTAGGCCGAGAACCACCTTGCCGGAATACAGGAACTTTAAGCTTCTATTATGAAGAGAATAAGGAGAATGAGAGGATTAGGGAGTTGTGAGCGAGTTTAGTTCGATGCTAGGTTCGTATTTATACTAGTTAATGGAGCGTGTACTCATCAATTTGATTAGTTTGATTTCCGAGTTTTCCGGCGATCATCACGGCCTTGATTTACGGTGTTATAACGCAATTACCGAGTTGGTTAAGTATTATAAACGTGGTCTAAAGTTGTTACTCAATTAAAATGGTCAAAGATTGAGGTTTGGAGGCCGTTTGGGATTTCCGGCGTCGCCGCCGGCGACGGTGGCTGGGAAGACGGGTTCAGGGGGGAGAGGGTTGGGTTTTATTTTTATAATAATATAATTTAAATTAAATTTACAGTTTAGCCCCTGGTCTTTACTACTTCTTTTAAATCCTAACTTGCACTTTGACTAACAGAACTGGTCCTTGCACTTTTAGATAGATTATACTTTCATGAATTATAATTATGACTTTTAAATTATGATTGGAAATAAGTTTACAATATGAACCATGAACTCTGAAATGCTATAATTAATGAATCGTGAATTATTATACTTGGATGTATTTGTATGATATACTCGTGTACTTTGCGTATTGTTTAAATGTAAACTTTAAATCCCGTAGCTTCATTAATTGTACAAAATGAAAACAAACGGTAAACGAGCGGGTGATAACGTAATTTCTCGTGAACATTATAATATTAATGGATGATAAACAAGAACTTGCGGAAAATGCTCGGTTTAGCAAATAACAAAATAACGAATGTCAAACACGTGAAACAATCTTAAGGTATGTATATATATATATATACACATATTTATAACAAAACCGAAAATTTAAAATGGGTCGGGTTTTTGGGTTTGAAAAGTAACGAATGTTACAGGATTCACAACTTTTAGAAATTTCGTCCCGAAATTAAAATAAAAATAAAAATTTAAAAGAAACCAACTTATGCAGAGAGTTGTTTAAAAGTTTAACAAATTTTATATACATAATTATATAAAAACAATAACGTCGATCTCTGAACGGCCCGAAAGATGCCACCAATGGGAATATGGCAAGGACACTTATACATAGGATGTACCAGTGGCGTATCCACCATGTCCTTATCATATTTCATTTGTCCCGTCATTCAAAATCATTCCAGGTTTCGAGTTATTGCACACAACGTACTTATTATGTCTTCCATGCGATGACTTGGATAATTACGTGTCAACCCATAATTACCTTTGTCATCAGATGGTCCACATAATCCGCCCCATTATGTGGTTTTAAGATAAAAACAATAAATACAATAAACTTTTGTGTGAAAACTTAGAAATCAAGAACAATGAACTATATAAATCAAAATTTAACAGAATATATAAACAAATCCTTGAGGGCAAGGATAACTGAAAATATTAGGTCAAAAAGAAATCATTGAAATTTAAACGAGGTAAACGATGTTATTGAGGTTTAAACAAAATAAGCGCAACTTAAAATAATATGAGTAATGAATGAAAACGTCAAGGTCATGAATATCATTGTAATTCAACAAAGCATTGGATTCGAGAATAACAGAGCGAATAAATGTGGCATTAAGTCAACAATTACAAATATGAAAATCGGTAAAGCATTAAGGCCGAGAATAGTAAACGAAACTTTAACATAGATTAAGTTCTCAGAGTCAATCACGACTCGTTAAACAAAAGAAAATTTCCAATAAAATATCAATGTGAATAAAAGCCACATTGAGATTAAGAGTCACAACATAAATAGTTGAAACTTAAAGACCAAAGTAAAGCATTCGTCTCAAATTGATGAAACATTGAAATCAATAATAAATAATTGAAACTTCAAGGTCAAAATAAGACATTGGTCAAATTGATAAACATTGAAATCAAGAATAACAAGATAATTCGAATAAAACCTTGAGTGGAAATAAAACAATCAAAATGATTCATGTAACAATAACAAACTCACATGTATATAAACGTGTTTATAGTCCCAACTTCCCTTAAAAGATGGTGCTTCATGGAAAATTGATTATAGACCGCGAAATTGAAATAACAAAACAAGCTGATTCAAAGTGCAACTATGAATGGAAGTAGTTTACAAATTAACGAATAACCAAACTCAATATTAACTTCGTGGACAATCTTTGAAAGGAACTCGATACATAAAACTTCATGAAAATGCCAAAACAGAGAAATATCTATAAAATATGAAAGAAAGGAAAACAAAAAGGTAACTTGTCATGCTCGTCATCTCGAAAAATGGGTTTTGTGGTATGGAGGTTATTATGGTGCGGTGGTATGGTTTACTAATCTGAAACTCGTTAGTGTTGAAAAGGAAGAGGAAAAGAAATGATTGATGAGATTCATTTAAGTTTGTGAAAATCAATTGTAAAAACGTGATATTTATAACTTAAGGAAAATAAGTGTTGTGGTTTAAGACTCAAGTACAAATCATTTGAATTTGAATAAGCATACAATGCCACCCCCAAAACGAAAAATGGAAAACGGGGGATGAAAAAGTACTCACATTAACAAATAACTTGAAAGATAGTGTCGTGAATAATCGGAGAGATCGGTTTAACGAGCAAGACCTATATTAAACGGGTCTTGTGTTAGTAGGTAGTCTTGGAAGGGTTTAAAATAAAATACATGACAAATAAAGTTTAGGTTTTAAAATGTAAATATTTGAGAAATTAAAGAAACGAGTCTTGTAAAATAAGTTTACTCGAAACCGGGTCTCGGTATTCTATTCATTAGTTTTTTTCTTTTTCTTTTTTTACTCAACCTATGTTAAGTAATAATGTGGGTTAAAATACATTATTGCAAAACCCTTGGTTATAAGAATACCAAAAGGATGTTTAAACGAGTGTTCGGGTTTGTCGGTTCGAGACTTGATAATTGACCAAGCTCAAAGTTAACTTCCCAAAATAATAAATGTTATGAGATAACTCCATAAAAATCAAAATAGACTTAACCAAGTATGTAGTTCTATTGTGAAGAACCTTAACGTTCGTTAAGCGAGTATACGGCTTTATCGGTCCGAACTTGTTATAAGATCAAGTTGGTTACCGACATGCCAAGTATGTTTATAAATTAACTAAAATTGATTTAAAATATAATCTTGAAGAAAAATATGAGTTTTGGTGGCTAAAAACACACTTGTGTGTCTTAAGCGAGTGAACTCGGTTTAGTTCGGTTTTTTTGGTTCGGTCATTGACTCGGAATAAGACCGAGGATGGTTACCACACACCCAATTACCATGGAACTTGTAAAATAACTTATAAATAATAATACTCAAGTTTTACATTCAAAAAGTTAACAATAAAGCTTTTAAACAAAAGTTCGGTTTTTGGTTTGGTTCTCAACTCGGGATGAAACCGAGGCTAGTCACCACATACCCAGTACCATGGAACTTGACGAATATGAACAATAAACTAAAATATGCAGAAGTTGAGCAAGTATAACAAGTTATATGGTTAGATTTGTTAAATATATAAACAAGGTCTACAAAATCCTCCATGTAACCTTGCCTTACTAGCCCGACATTTCAACCGGCCGAGACTGGAGAAATGAAAGACCAAAGGTAAACAAGGAGTTTATATTATATATATGTTGTAACGTCAAGTTTTAAGTATTGAGAAGTTAGTTAAAATGAAAGATTAGCTTATGAAGAACAACCTTAGAATTCAAGAATTTGAAAGAGAAATAAGGAAATGAGCAAGCATAAATGAAGAAGATGGGTGTGTATATATAGGGTAAGTTGAATGGGTCTTTCATAAAGGGTGTTGCATGAAATGGGTTGGTTATAGACCCAAGAAAGCACAAACTACAAATGGGTCCTTTAAGTCTCCATTTTGGCAGTTTTAGTCCATAGAGTTCGTTTTGAGCGTTTTCGGGGCATTTTAAGAACCGAAAAGTGTATTTTTTTAGATCCAACAACTATAAAAAAAATATGTAACATAAAATTCATCATTTTGATAATATCGAAAGGTTCGAGATACAAAACGGGTCGGTTTACATTAAGAATACAAGTATAAAATAACCCGAAATTGACAAATTTCACACCGCAGTTATTACGTTTTGCTTATTTCTCTTATTTATTATATTAACATTATTTTATTGCAAAACTGGTGATAAACTCACTCAACATGTGTTGTTGACAAACTCTGTTTTCTACACATATAAAGGTTGCTTGAAGTTGAAGTATGGACACTTAGAAAGACCTTAGGGTTATAATGAAGACAAACATGGATTTAAACTTGTTATATTTATTTACTTGAATAGCTTTGTTGTATTTGGATATTGTATGTATTCTTTGAATAAAATAATTAATTAGATATTGTCACTTATATTCATGGTAGTATCTTCGAGCTGTGAGCAATCGGATCACGCCCCGGCATTTCCGCCTTAGATTGGGGTGTGTTATAACCGAACGGAACTGCGGTTATCAATTTTCGATTTTAGAATAACGAACTTCGGTTATTGGTTTTGGTTGAGTGTAATAACCGAACCAATGTTGGCTTACTCCTAATTCTTAACAAGCTAAAACTTGAGCTCTTAAAGAAAGTTTCAAGTTGGCTTATGATTCCACAAGCCAATTTGTTTAAATAAAATTATAATATATAGTATTTAACTTAAAACCAATATTGAAATTATTAATAGACAGAAATACAATTTTTGTCCTTTAAACATTGACAATTTATGGATTGGGTCATTTAAAATGTTTAGTTTCACTCACTGTCCTTTATATGACAAAATGTCTCGTTTTTTGTCCTTTACACTAACTGTCATCCAAGAACTCTGTTAAATTCTAGCATGTGCAATATATATGAGGGTAAAACGGTAATTTTCAACCATTAATTAAAATACCCTTAAAATTTAAACAAAAACAAATTCAAATACAATTGATAGGATCAACTTAATTTATAATTATATAAAAGTATTACATAAACGTGGGTCCCACCCCCACACACTCTCCATTATCATCCTTCCAAGTCTCATCAAACTTTTGTCACCACCACACAGCCATCATCAACCAGCACCACCACCACATATACCGGCCACCTGACCACTGTCATCTCGCTCACTCTCTCTGACTCACACCGTCTGAAATGCTCGCAAATCAGAAAACCAAGTTGTATCTTGATTCACACCCACTCTTTCTGTGTTCATTTGTAAACAATTTATCGATTAATGCAACGATACTGGAATTGTTCCAAATCACAGGCTCGATTGGCTTCGTTAGGCTTGCAAAAAGAAAAACTATATATGAGCTACATCCAATCACAACTCTTGTAAAATAATCGAATAGGACGGTGACCAGTGGCTTGATTCCTATCTGTCGATCTCTCTCTGACTTCCTTCAGATGGTTTCCCCTCTTTTTCCCAACCGATTAGGTTCAAATAGAAATTAGGTTTAGTGAGTTGGTGACCAGCAACGGCGGAGTTAGGTGATGCTGCTGGTTGCCGGAGTTGGTGGTGGCGGAGAGATAGGTGATGGTGATGGACGAGGTGGCCATTTATTGAGGGTTGTGGATGACGATTTGGCCCTGAACAAGAAGGGATGAGGAAGGTAAGGGTTAGCATAAGAAGAGAGAGAATACAAAATAGAGACAGTGTTGGAGTTGTGTACCGGCGATAGTCGGCGGAGAAGAAAGTGTTGGTGGCGGAGAAGGTGTTTGTAGATGTGCAGGTGTGTGTGAGAGATAGGATATATACAAAAATACTATCTATTAATAATAAATGGGTGGAATTACCATTTTGCCCTCAGTTACCATGACTTAACGGACGTTAAGTTAAAGGACAAGAAGCAATGCAGTTTGTCGTTTAAAGGACAACGAGTGAAACTAAACTTTTTAAAGGACCTAGTCCATAAATTATTGATATGATGGTTTCTAGATGTGTCACGGACTATATATTATGTTGGCTTATATATACAAATGAAATTAATTAAGTTATAAGTTATCGACGTTATAACTTGAGCATAAAAAGCTAGCGACTTATTTTGGCTCTAGCTCGATTCATTTTATAAATTATTCAATTTTAGGCTAACTATCAGAAAAATGCAATCAAAAGCTTCTTTATTTTGAATAATCAAACTACAAATAGATTCATACAGATTATAAGATGAAGAAAACAAAAAAGGATTAAAGACTACGTTGTTGACCGTTGTTATCTTGAATATTCATACAGATTATAAAACAAAGAAAATTTATCTTGAATACTAGCACAGTGTCTAGTTTATAGCCTTAGCAAACGGTAAATATCTTGAATCAATTAGGGAGGTATCCATTGTAGAGACAGGCTGGCTTCGAGCTCAGTTTATAAACAAAAAAACACATTAGAAAAATGAAGGTTTGATATTAAATTGAATATATTTCTAACACTAAGCGGGTGTTTGGGATTCCTTATTTTGGCCTCCTTATGACTTTTTCATAAGTTATAAGGTATAAAGTTGTAACTTATAAAACTTTTCCTCTCACATTATAAGCAATCTCAAATAACTTTTAACTTCTCAAAAAGTTAATAAAGCATAAGTTGGTGAAAATAAGTTCCCAAACACCCCCCTAACTTTTTTCAAGGTTTAGTTGAGCAAGCTTCAAGTCACATTATTTTTTGGATAATTATATGCATGAGGATTGGGACTAGTGTTTTTATTTCTTACTGCTTAAACTCTAAAGGGGAGTCGAAACAATATTGATGAATGATGTTTTTATACATTGATTAACTTCAAAAACTCTATTTTTGTTGAGATGTTGCAACTAGATTATGACAGAAAGTAAATATTTAAATGCAACTGTATTCATATAAGCAAATCGGACATTTGAAAAAAAAATAGACATTTCAAGCCGTGTGTGTAGCGTAAACAAAGTGTATCACATTACCACAATCATTCTTTTGTATTTCTTTCTTTCGAATTATTTTTCTACTTGCATTAGAATTTTGTTCTAATACTATGGATGATAACCAGAAACTGACAACCACCCTGAAACATATGGGAAAGGTATAACACGGGTATTTGGGTATCATATGAGAGATTATGCAATAGATTAATTAAAGAAAAAAAGAAAACATATCGGGTATGAGAATAATAGTATTAATGAGTTAACCAGCACTGGCGAAGCTTTACTTGGGCCGGGGGTGGCCCCGACCCCCCGGTTTTTTCGCGTAGTAGTGTAAATTTACCCGTTTTCGCCCGAAATTTTTTATGCGTAGCGTAAATTTAGGCGTTTTCGGCAGAAAATTTGAGTCCGCCCCCCCCATCGTTTGTGAATTTTTGTATACATTTTGAGTCCACCCCCCCCCCCCCCGTGTCTTAGTCCAAGCTTCGCCACTGTCAACCAGCGCAACCACCCACCACCACTGCGTGTTACCCCCACTTATAAGTCACTCCAACTGCCGCTACCACCCCTCCCATCATTCTGTCATCCTCGTGGTCACCCTCTAAGGCCATCATTGCCACCTCGACCCCGCATCTTTCATCGTTGTCGTCATCACCGACAGCACATCCCCATACACGGTTGTCGTTCATCACAATAGCCACCATGAAGACATATATAACACAACACATACACCCATCTAGTAGCTACACCGACCTCCCCCATATATTTAAGGATTTGGATAATTGTTGAGTAGATGGGTTTGAATTTCATTCTCAAATCGGATTTCGAATATTCGATTTTGAAATTTCGAAGCTAGACTTGAATTCGATATAGATTTGAGAAATTCAAATTAGCAAATTCGAAATTCGATTTAATTCGAGAATGAAATTCAAATGGATTCGATTCAAATTCAATTAAAAAAATCTATTTTAGTTCAAATTTCAAAATCACTACAAACATGAGTTTTTAACAAAACTAAAACGTCTATAAAGCAAACAAATTAATCAAAATTACAACATCTAAACATTCGATTTTTAAAATCATAAGTTTTAGTCTAATTACATGAACTAATAACCCAAAATGATAGAACTTTCAATTTTTAGTCTTTAGAACCTAAAAGATAGTTATTATTTATCTTTTTATCAATATGCATGTTTATAATAAAAATAAAATGTATAATTTGAATTGTTTTCGAATCGAATCAATTTTAAAATCATAATTTGTATTCGACTTAAATTTCTATTACTATATTGAATTCGAGTTGAATCAAATTCGAATGATTGAAAACCAAATTCGAACCTTTAAATTCGAATGCGAGTCGAATCGAATTGAATTTTGAGTTCCTCGAGTCTAATTCGATACTAAACACCCCCTACGCCCTATACAACCATCTGTTCCATTTCTATGTCTAACCTCATACAGTTAAAAAACGAGTTTTTAAAACATCGATTATCATAAATTCAAAACCTCAAAACAACGCTAGACTTCATCCAACATCCAAATCACTTAAATGCGATTATATTCTTTGTTGGGCCAGGCCAACACCTAGGCCCGGGTTCACAACCACTATTTTTCTACAGTCTCCCGCACAAACTGAAAAGAGCATCTTTACTCACTTTAACAAAGCAAGCAATTAGGGTGGTCCAAATCAAACGCCGAAATTTGCAGTGTCATCATCTTCTCTTCTTCTTTAACACCTTCGTCAATGGAGTCTCTAATCCTTTAACTCCATGAAATCTCCTCCATCAAATGTATCTTAATCACGAGCCATACCGAGCTTAGGCCCATTATGTTTTTTTCTTAAAATATATACAAGTATTAATAAAAAGTATTTAAAATTATTTACACTGCATTCTCGAGTTTAAAATATAAAGAAAAGAAATGATAAGATTGGATAAGAGAAGAAAAGAAAAGAAATTATATGCTTAAAAGACATTTTCAAGTTAAAATAAAAAAAAGAAAAGAAAAGAAAGCGTTAATTACATTCTTGAGTTAGATGAGAAGGAAAAGATAAGAAAAAAAATTGTAACTTTACAATTATGCTCTCATTCTTGAGTTAAATAGAAAGGAAAAGATGGGTAAATTAGTAATAAATGAACTTTTCCTTCACAATCCGGCCGTATTTGACAGGAAAGTTTTGAAGAAAAAAATGCCTAACTTTTATTTTAATTCTCTTTCTTTTCTTTAAATAAAAAAACTTAAGAATGAAACAAAAAAATTTTCCTATTTTTACTTTTCTAAACCCTTAAAAAAAACTCAAGAATACAACATTAGTAAATAATAAATGAGTCGGGGCAAGTTGAACTCAAACTTAAAGAAACATCTCACGAGCCGACATAGCACTTTAGGAAAAAACTCGAAATGAGCCAAGCTCAAACTCAAGCTCTCACAAGTCAAAAACAAGCTGGGCTCAAGCTTAGTTGAGGCCTTTAACATTAATCAAAATGCTATAACTTATTAGACGTTTGCATAAAACTCGGTTATGGGCACGACTCATGGGTACAAACCAGGTTTCAGTTCCTTTTAAGAATCGTACCAAGACTCAGAACCAAACCAGCTCCACCTCTATTTAGTCAAATCCGGACCAGACCCAGCCAAAACCCATTAAAAACCGGGAAAAACCCGAACGATCCCAAAACCAGTTCTTAAGTGACCCATTTCTTAACTTTTCTTTTATCCAAACCCATAACCAGTTCCTGAAAAAAACCGACTTGCCTACCTCTACTTTATATACCGAACCGGACCCACACCTACCCAATCAAAATCCAAACCCCAACCCAATAAAAACCCGCCAAAAACTTGAACATACCGAAACCGGTTCCAACCTCACACCAGTTCTTGACTTTGTTAATCAAACCCGAAATAGTTCTAATCCTTAAAAAAAACACCCTTTATACACCTAGACTAGAAAGTAGAAACTAAGGGTGTGTTTGGGATTCCTTATTTAAGATAAATAGGCATTTTTGTGATATGTTGAAAAGGTCTTATGGCTTTCTAATAAGAAGTTTTCAAAAAAGTGTTTGGATTAACACAAGGCAGTAAGTTGTTTCTTAAAAAGCGTTTGGTTTAACTTATTGATGTAAAATGACCAAAAAGGTCATTTTTGTATAAGTGAATAAGTTGCGTGAAATGGGACTTGGAAGGGTGTATTGGGTATTCTAATCCTATAAGGAGATAAGCTAGCAAACCCCAACATATTGAAAACCCTTATTTTGGCTTTGTAGATAAGGAAATATAGAAAAGACCTTATGCGTTTCCAAAGACTTTGTTAACACAAAAAGAAGTTATTCAACCATCACCATAGCATCAAAGAGAGGAGAATAAGGAATCCCAAACACACCCACTCCTATACTTTCTCAAGTATCCCATAAACTCATCACTAACTAAAGTATAAGCATCTTCACAACCATTTGCACGCCGAAATTTACATTACACTCACTCCAAACCCCAAAACACGTCATCATCTTCAACAACGTCGTCAATGGAGTCTCTAATCCTCAAACTCCACGAGATCTCCGCCGTCAAATTCGGCACATTCACTCTCAAATCCGGCATCACATCGCCCATCTACATCGACCTTCGTCTCATCGTGTCCTACCCGTCTCTCCTCAAGCTCATATCCTCCACCATAATATCCACTCTCCCACCAACCACAGCATATGACGTCATCTGCGGCGTTCCGTACACTGCTCTCCCGATCGCCACCGTCATCTCCACGAGCTCCGATGTTCCTATGTTAATGCGAAGGAAGGAGATTAAGACTTACGGCACGTCGAAGGCGATTGAGGGAGTGTTTAAGAGTGGCGACACGTGTCTGATAGTGGAGGATTTGGTGACGTCGGGTACGTCGGTGCTGGAGACGGCGGCGCCGTTGAGGGAGGCGGGACTTAGGGTTAATGACGTCGTCGTGTTGATTGATAGAGAGCAAGGTGGGTTTTTTACTTTTAATTTTTTTTTTAATTTCATATTTGATCATCTCATTAAAATCAAAAAGATTACAATATAGTGGCTGGCAACAAGCTACGCCGCAACCCCTGGGTCGGGTTTAGAAACCGATGGTTCGATTTCGATTTTTAATAAAAACCGAAATATTGGATTTGGTTAAGAGTTGTAATCGAGTCGAGCCAGGATGAGCTTGTGCTCAAACTTAAACGAGCTGGCTCGAGCTCAGCTCGTTAGCTTTATTGAGCTGAAAAATCAAGCTCAAGCTCAAGCTCAGCTCGGAGCTCGTTAATGTTTTATTTTTATTTATTTATTTTCTTACAGAGATTGTTATATAAACTACAAAAATATAGCTTTTAACATCATCCATACTATATAATAAATAAAAGTTTTTTCAGCTTCTCTCTCCTATTAATTAATACTTTCTATAATTGCTTTTACAAAATATATTTTAAAAAAAAGTTAGATTTGTTTATTAAACATTTTTATAATTGAACATTTTTCTATCATTTAACTTCTCTGATGTGAATTATATCGTTTTTTATATATAAAAAAATATTTACAAATATATGAATTATTTTAGCACTTAAAACTTCATTGTTAAAAACGCGTGCATCTTTAACTGAACTAGACCCGTTTTTTTTCTCAGTAGCCGTAATCTCTTTATTTCTATCCATATATTGCTAATCAAAACTATATTGATTCTTTTTTACTGCACATTCTTCGACTAATCAGAAGCCTTCTTCCACCTATGACAGGTTCGTTTCGTTATGATTGTACCAGTTGTGTTCTCATAATACTATCCTACTTTAGTTACCATATTTTTAGTGTATCATTTAATGTTGTATCAAAGTAAATATTTAGAGATTTATGATTTATTTTTAAGTTTGTGGCATATAGTTGCAATTTAACTTTGTACTTATTCAATGTAATACTCAACTTTATCATTCTTTTATATTTTTTACCCGTGCAGGACACGGGTGTCTAACCTAGTTAATTAATATATAATTTATAAACTAGAGAATTAATAACATTATATTTTTACTTTTATTTTTTTATATTATGTGTATTATTTTATATATATTTTATTTTGGTATGCTATTATTATATATTAAAATTTAGGGTTTAATATAAACGAGCTAACAAGCTGAGCCGAGCTGGCTCATTTAGATTCGAGTTTTTGTCAACCCGAGCTATTTTCAAGCTATTTTCGAGTGGGCTACAACTTTTTGAACAGCCCTAGTTTTGGTTTGGTTTTGTGGAAAACCAAAAAACCGAACAGAATTAACCGATTTGTTGAATCGTTTATGTTTTATAAACTTGGATATATTTTTGTTTGTAATGTTGATGGTTATGTTTTGTCGATTTGGACTAGATTAAATCATTTTTAATGTAAAGTATCATGGGCCAAATTTATTTGGCCTGAAGAAATTACTAGCCTGAATAGCAAAACCCAATTGAACACAAAAACCGAAAACCCAAAATCAAAAACCAAAACCTTGGTTCTCGGTTCAGATTTAGCCCAAAACCGCATCGAACTGAACCGTGCACACACCTGCATATATTGTAACCTTCATTGAATGAAATAATCAATTAGCTTTATCATCTTGCAGGTGGGCGCGAGAATTTGGCAGCTAATGGGATTCAATTGCATTCGATGATTAAGCTTTCGGATATGGTTAAGGTTTTGAGAGAGAAGGGGAGGGTTGATGAGGAGACGGAGCGAATGGTGCTTAAGTTTTTGGAGAAGAATAAGAAGGTGGCTCCGGTTAATGGTGCTCCGACGGCTGTAAAAACTGGTTCTGGTAAAGTTAGGGTTTCGTTTGGGGAAAGGGCCGAGCTGGCAAAGAATCCTAGTGGGAAGAAGTTGTTTGAAATTATGGTGAAGAAGGAGAGTAATTTGTGTTTATCTGCTGATGTTAATACTGCTTCTGAGTTGTTAGCACTTGCTGATAAGGTGATTGATTATGTTAATTTATTTAGTTGGTTATAAGTTTTGTTTTTTTGGCAAAGTTATGAATTTATGATCTTAAAGGTTGTATTTTTGGTTTTATTGAGAAAAAGACTGTATTTTATTATTGAGAAAAAAGTAGGTAACAGCTTAGATATAACAATGTAAGATATGGTTTTGGTTTTCTTGAGAAAAAAAGATTTATTTTTTGTTTTCTTCAGAAAAAAAATGTTTTTTTGGTTTTCTTGAGAGAAAGATTTGTATTTTTGGTGGAAAAAGATTGTATTCTTTTGAGAAAAAAGTAGGTAACAGCTTAGATATAACAATGCAAGATATGGTTTTGGTTTTCTTGAGAAAAAAGATTTATTTTTTGTTTTCTTCAGAAAAATGTATTTTTGGTTTTCTTGAGATAAAGATTTGTATTTTTGGTGGAAAAAGATTGTATTCTTTTGAGAAAAAAGTAGGTAACCAGTTAGAAATGAAAATGTAACATAATGTTTTGGTTTTTCTTGAGAAAAAAAGATTATATATAATTGGTTTATGGAGAAAAGGATTGTGTTTTCTCGAGAAAAAATGGGTTGACAGCTTAGAAATAATATTGTAGCATTTTGTTTAGGTTTTTTTGAGAAAAAGGTTTAAATTTTAACTGTTATCAGCTTATCCTATTTAATTTTCTTGATTATATGGCTTAATTGTTGGTTATTGATTTATTATCCAGGTTGGACCAGAGATATGTATGTTAAAAACTCATGTGGACATTTTACCTGATTTTACTTCTGATTTTGGATCCAAGCTTCGTGCGGTACATGTCAACTTATAAAAGATTTTGATTATTAATTTTGAAGTTACATTTTTACATTACATGTAAAGGAGGGATGTTTGGATGCACGTTTAGTAAAAAAAAAAATGCTGCACAACATAATGATAATAATCGTGTGTTTATTTCTACCGACATTCTTTGCATATATTCTCAAGATTGCAGACAAACACAATTTTCTTATATTCGAAGACCGTAAATTTGCTGACATCGGCAACACAGTAACAATGCAATACGAAGGGTAAGTATGTTAATGTTAAGACACACATGTAAAATGACCAAAATGCCCAAATCTAACCGATCCGTTAAACTTAATTTGCAGAGGTATTTTCCGTATATTGGAATGGGCAGATATAGTAAATTGTCACATTATTTCAGGCCCTGGAATCGTTGACGGTTTGAAACTGAAGGTTCGTTGACTTGTTGACCTTTTCTGTCTTTGAGATTCTAAATAAAGGGATTTGACCAATTTGTTGACTTTTAGGGTTTACCTCACGGAAGGGGCTTACTGCTACTTGCAGAAATGAGTTCTGCTGGTAATTTTGCCAAAGGCGATTACACAGCTGCAGCTGCAAAGATCGCAGAAGAACATTCCGATTTTGTTATCGGGTTTATCTCGGTTAACCCGGCCTCGTGGCCCACAGGCCCGACTAACCTGGCTTTTATTCACGTGACTCCGGGTGTTCAGTTGGTTAAAGGTGGTGATGCATTGGGCCAGCAGTATAACACTCCAACTTCTGTAAGTTAAACGCTTTGACCTTTTGAAGTCAATGTTTGACTTTTTGAAAATTTTTGATTGATGAAAAGTTAATAGTTGATATTATTATTTTAGGTAATTGGTGAAAGAGGAAGTGATATTATTATTGTGGGCCGTGGGATTATTAAAGCCGCTAACCCTGTTGATGCTGCTAGGGAGTATCGCGCACAAGGTTGGAATGCGTATTTAGCTAGTTGCAAGTGAGTTGAGAGTGCTTTTTATATAAATAACTGCTTGTATCGGTTGTGGTGGTTATAAACTTGTGTTGTGACTTGTCATCGAATTTGTGTGGTGTGTTTTTTTATGCATTACATGAACCAAGATCCTCTTAAAAGTATTTAGTGGCAGTTTTTGCAAAAAGATGAAAGTCTTGTGATTTAGTGATTCCATGTAGGGTGTGGTTGGGCTCGGGTCGTTTAACTCAATAGGTGTCTTGGGTTTTGCTCATTTTGTGCTTTAGTTCGTGAGTGGTTTCTAAGTTCGAGCTTAGTTTTGAGTAATTATTTTAAGCTTGAGTTCGGCTGCGAGTGATTTTGCATGATCGAGCTTAGTTTTGAGTAATTACAGCTAATTGATGTTAAGTGGCTTTTGAACCGTTCGGCTAATGTGTCCATGGGTTGACTTGAAACTGACCCGAACCCATCTGGGGTAAACTCAAAGCCATGTTGTCGGGGTAAAATGATCGTGTTATTGCGTTTATTGTTTGTATGTAAAAATAGTTACGAGCCTATGATCTTGTTCTTTTGTTTACCGATTTGTGAGTCATAGTGATTCGGTTTTATTGGTTGTGGCTTGTGGATAACAATTGATCAACTAATGTTTGGGCATGTCTATCCTTGTCATAATACGTCATTTGGTGCGCCAAAACCGAAACAAAATAGGTGGAAGTTAGGTAAGTGTAGTAATTTTAACTAAAAGTTCTATTATGGAAAAAAAAAGAACTTTAAAAAATTTACTTTTAAGCGGTGTCATTTGGTGTCCTTTATTTGATATTTTTACTTGATTTTCGTCCTTTTGACTAACGGTCATCTAAAAACTTAGTTAAATGGCATCATGTGAGCTGCATGTGATGGACAATTTTGTAATTTAACTTTCACCTGGTCTCCATCTCTATCTTACTCCACTCTTCTTTCTCTTTCTCTAATCACCACAACACACCACCGGAGCACCGCCACAAAACACCACCGCCAATCCTCTCCGGTCCGGTTCCACCATCCTCTCGGGCTCCACCAAAACCCAAATATTAAACCATCCCACTAACCTTTCATCTTCATTCTAACAGACCTTCAACCTACCGACAGTCACAATCTGTTCACGCCGGCGACCACCACCACCCTGCTCACCAACGAACCACCGCCACCACACAATTACCATTGCAGCACCCACATTGTCCATGGTCTTTAACCACCATATGACCCATAAGAAATCACCACTCAAAACCGTAAAACGAACAACCAAAATATCAAATGTAGGCGATTTTAGGCGAGGATAATTGAGTGTTGTGATTAGTGGACAACGCCGACAGCGTTTAGAACGCGTCTGGGTTTGGTGAACCGATTCTAACTGAGACCGGAAAAACGATTTGAGGGGGCTTTTTCGAGTTGCAGGTCGTTGGAGTAGGGGATGGAGCTTGTGAATAACTTAAACGGATCTGATTAAACCCCCAAATCTTGAGCTTTGAATTTGCTAAATCTGGCAAGAGCTTGTGAATAGGTTAACCAGGATGAAATCGTATTGATATGCGGTCAACGTGGCGGAGTGCCGTGGGGGTGGTGGAGTGCCGCCGTTCTAATAGTTGGGGTCTGGGGAAGAAGTGGCTTGGTCCCTTTAATCCTTATTTGTAATCATAAACAAATGACTTACTGTAAATTACTAAAATGCCCTTACTTTAACGAAAAACTTAACGTTTGTTATTTTAAAGGACTAAAAGCGAAATAATTTTTCATCTAAAGGATACCGCCTGAAAGCAAACATTTTAAATGACATGATCCGTAAATCAAATATGTTTAAAGGACAAAATTTGTATTTCTATCCAAAAAAATAATATGATTGGTTGATTGGAGATGGACCTCATCTCTCACAATCCTAACGCCCGCCATGACAATAGCGGAGAGCCATTTGGCATCGCCCTTTGCTTTGCCTGTAACGGTTTGCCGATGGTAATGACACTCGTGAATTGCTGATATGGAGCGGCTGGAGCCCTTGGCGCCTTCAATGCACATGGTCTTATTAAGTTTACCGATTTTTGTCTTTTATCTTGATATTTTCTTACAAAGTTTTATAAGTTAGTAGTATATCGCATAATATATGTAATTATAGTTTTATACTTTGATTAAAAATGTATATTGGTTTTCATTAATCCCAACTATCGTCTTTTGGTCATTACTGGTCCAAACTAACGAATTGGCTGCTGCGGTCTCAACTTTTATCGTATTTGTTCCTAACAGTCCGCGACTAACAGAATCCTCACGTCGTTAGTTTCAAGTATGCGGAAAAGCGTTTTTTACTGGAAAACTCAAATTTTTTTTTACCGAAAACTCAACATTTCCGTCCCAAACATCTTGGTAACTTTGTATCGGACCTTTAGGAACCTTTTTCTAGTAAAAGCCCCAATTATTGAGGTCGTCGGAAACCCTAGAACCATCGTCGGAATCGGTTGATGGTGCTCAAGTGGTGGTAGTTGGTTGTCAGTGAGTCAATTGGTGGTGGTTGCGGTGTTCAGGTGGTGTTTTCCGGCAAAATTTTGACTTTTCCGGCAAAAAATGTTTTTCCGACGACTTGAAACTAACGGTATTAGGATTCTGTTAGTCGCGAAACATTATGAACAAATACGTTAAAAGTTAGGATCGTCAGCAGCCAATTCATTAGTTGGGACCGACAGTGACCAAAAAACTATAATTGGGAATAATAAAAACCAATATACCTTAAAAAATTAATGTTTTTTTAGCTGGCCGTTATCGTTGAAATACACGTTTTTTTTTTGTTAATAAAAACGCAATTTCAATGATTCATATTTTTATATTCTTAACCACGTGTTTAAAGACATTATCTCTTATAATACTCGTGTTTTTATAATCATATTAAATACATTATTTTAGTCAAAACTTTAATTAAACTAACCACATTTATAATCAATAAAAAATTAAAAATATAAAATCATAGAAGAATAACATGTTTTTGTCTTTTTCTTTCACACATTTATTTTCAAAACAATTATGGAAAATTTCAAAACAAATGAATATAAAAGGAGTATATTCGAGATCAACTGACCCTAAAATCACTACTCGAGATTGGCTTGTGAGCTCTAGCCAAACCGAGCTCAAACGAACTTAAGCCTAAGTTCAAACTTTGAAAATAATGCTCTAAACAAGCCGCGCTCGAGCTTAAACGAGCTTGAACCCGAATCATTTACACCCATAAAGGCATAAATTATAAAAAGAACTAATCTCATGAAATATTGCAAATAACCTCAAATATATAAGTCACAATTTATACCATAATAGTCAGCAAAGTTGTGTACACTTACCAAACACCACGTGAGTTTAATCTCTATAAATAAACTCCTTTTGGATCCAAATCCTTCAAGTTGTTATTCTTGTTCACATTCACTTCCTTTGAACTAGTCTTGGTGGTGTGCAACACTAATTATCGATGGCGGGCCTTCAATACAACTTCTTCCCGACTGATTTCTTTTATCCTAAGTCCACGTTGATCAGTAAAGATACCACCTATCCTCAGACTCTTTCGTTAAACATGCAGAAACCCAATGTTATGCTCGAGGATTCGACCAAGATGTACTCGACGACTAATGGCATCAACAAGCAAATGAAGACACTTCAACTTTCAACAATCAAAAAACAAGTATGAGCATGCATCTACAAACGAGGAAGTACTTATTCTAAATACAAAATCTTTATGTTCTGGTTTTGTTTTTTGTTTTTATTGTTTAAATCATGTTGTTTGTTTTTGACATAATGAATTCATTACAACATTTCTAAATTTGAGTTTATATTATGCATTTGTTAAGAAAACAATTGGTATGTGTTTTATAACGTGCTGTAACATCCTAATTCTTATGAGATTTAAAATATACACACACATACTACATACAATAACACACCCGAAAGCGAGACACTATTTGACGAGATCATATAGTATTATTTTCTTAAAATGGAGATTTTAAAGCTTGGGAATTTTAAGTTTTATGTGGAGAAATCTATTTTAACATTATGGAGATATTGAGGGACCAAACTTGGCTAATTATAAAAATTGAGCGTAAAAGAGATGGGTTCAAATGGCCCCTGTTGTCATCTAGCAGACAGACAGAACCGAGCAGGGAGGTTGATTCACCCCAAGTCTCGATTTCCAAATGATTCGAGCACAAGTTTGTTATTCTCCATCGATTATAGAGTTCTTGGTATGTAGTTTTCTGTTTTTATATTAACAAATACGTTTATTTGGGGTTCTTGAGTTATGGTTTCAAAACCTGAGTAATTGGGGTTGCATGGTGTTCGATTTTGGTGTAGGAAACCCTAAGTTGTATGCTAGAATGCTTAATTGTAGTTTTTGAGTTTTAGATTCAATTGCATGTTAAGGTTTGATTTCTAAATTGAAAAATGAGTAGCGTGGGATGAAAATCCTGTTTGGTTGCTAATTAAATCTGAATAGAATCCGAGTAGAACTCGTGCATCCAAAACAATGATGAATCGTGATTTAATGAAATCGATCAAGAACGCTTGGTTTTAATAATATTACTTTGTGAATAAAGAAACTGAACAAAATTGATAATGGCGTGAATTAGAGAAGTTCATATTGATATTAAAATGGTAAATTGTAATTTATGCCCAAAAGGTGTTCGATTAAATGTTTAAAGTAGTCAAATAATGAGTTACAATGTCTACTTAAGTGACATAATTTGTTAGAAAGGGTTAAACTAGTGGGTAGATGGTTATGATAAACCTAGATGGAATAAATGATTTTATGCGTTCTTATTAATTTAGAAATTGACTCGATGTCGAGATAGGCGTGGCATAGCTTGGAAGGCAACGAGTTAAATGAGCAACAAAACCAACAAAACAAAGTAACGAGGTACAAGGTAAGTCATGTTAGAAAATAAAATAATTTTAAAGTTTGCAAGGATCAATTTTTCACCATTACCCAAAATAGAAGATATGTGCAATAATATGACAGCAAAGATTTGGAGGCTTAAATCAAGGGATATGACATTCCTTTTCTTTTGTTTTTTCCTTGTTAAGGGTCAACACCATTGTCAATTTAATATGTTCTTCTTGTACCATTGTAAAAGAAGCAGAAAGTAATAGAAACAAAAAATTCTCCTTTGAATGTTCATTGCTAACATGGTATCAGAGCAATGTTCTTGGTTCTAGGACCAGCCTGCTCATCATCTACCAATATCCGACCCAACCATTTTATTTCGGGTTCAATTTCCAAACCAAAACGGACTGCAATGTTGGAGGACGTTAACCCAAGTTCAAATATATCAATCTAACTTGCAAATAGCCTTAATTTCCAACCTCAAAATCCAAAATTTTCCACCAACCAAACAAAATCCCAAAGAACCATGGGACCAAGAAATGAACAGTGATGAGTTACTAACACCTCAAATACTAACCTGCATGATGACCCATCCTACAGAAGCAGCAGTTAGGGCATATGTGGTTCGAGGTGGCTCGATTAATAATCGTGTTAATGGGTTAGTTGAGAGGAAATCAAAGGAAAAAGTTGAAGTTACTTTATCATCTCTAACCACCGCCGTGGGCGGCACTACTACCACCATCACCGGCAACGAAAATCAATGGCAAATCAAAGGAGGATTCGGCAGTGCTGTCGTCACCATCACAGACAACAATGTCGCCGCCGCAATAGGAAGTGATAGAACCACCAACAACAAAGATGACCATATTGGTGGAGTTTTTTGTTATATAGCCGCCGCAAACAAGAGAAGTTGTAATGAATCTCCAACAGGTAACTGGTTTGGGGAAACCTCCTCAAACCCTTTCCTCTTAAAACACAATTCTTTTAATTTAGTTACTGAAGTAATAGAAAAGTCACAAACTGGCACATTTTCTTGTTTTATAAAAGAAAGTTTCAATAATTGCAAAACAATCCTTGAACAAAATGGAAGGGCAAATATGGCTCAAACTTTTCATAAAAATCAAGATAAATCATGGATTTTCGATTGCGGTGCAACCGACACCATGACTTATGAACTATCGAATCTTATCTCACTATCCAAACCCGTAAAAAATTATATACAAACGGCAAATGGTGAAATAATGGATGTGGAAAAAGGGGGTACAATAGAGATTTCATCAACGTTATAAGTTTCAAATTGCCTCTATGTTCCATCATTGTCGCATAAACTATTATCCATCAGTCATGTAACAAAAGAAATAAACTGTACAGTTCTTATGCACCCTACCTTCTGTATCTTACAAGACATTAGGACATGAGTGATTATTGGGCGTGGCACTGAGCGCCAAGAATTGTACTATGTTGATGAAGTGACTCAAGGAGGTATTGTGATGCTTTCTCACGGAACTACTAACAGGGAAGTTTGGTTGTGGCATGGACGTTTGGGGCACCTATCTATCGGTTATTTAAATCTTTTATTTCCTAAACAATATCCTACAAATAAAGTGTTTTTGTGTGAAGTTTGTGCGTTGGCTAAAAGCCATAAACATACCTTTAGCCCAAATAACACGAAAGTTGAGTCACCCTTTTCAATGATTCATTCAGATGTTTGGGGACCTGCAGAGGTCATAGGGGGGCAAAACTTTCGTTTTTTTCTACTCTTTGTTGATGATTGCACACATGTGTCATGGGTTTACTTCTTAAAACACAAGTCTGAAGTCCTAGATAAATTTAAAATGTTTTATACCATGATTCAAACCCAATTCCAAAAGAATATCCAAATCCTTCGGTCAGATAATGGGGGTGAATTTGTTAATACCTCGATGAAAAAATTTTGTCAAGAAAAAGGATTAATCCATCAAACTTCATGTTCACATACACCTGAACAAAATGGTACCGTAGAGCGAAAAAACCGTATTCTCTTAGAAATAACCCGTGCTCTTCTAATTGAATCTCAAGTTCCCACATCTTTTTGGCCTGAAGCCGTTGCTACCACTACTTACCTTATTAATCGTCTACCAACCAAAGCCCTTGACCTAAAAACCCCTCTTCAAGCCCTGTCTGAATTCACTAAACTACTTGCCCCACTCACCTTACAACCACGAATCTTTGGTTGCTCTGTTTTCGTTCACATACCAAAGACCATCGAACCAAACTTGAACCATGTGCTGAAAAATGTGTTTTTGTGGGATATGGAATCAATCAGAAAGGCTACAGATGTTATAGCCCCAAAAGACGTCATATGTATACCACCATGAATTGCGGCTTCCTTGAAACCGAATTTTTCTACAACTCCCAACACAGTAGTCAGGGGGAGAAAGGGTATGACCCATTGAATTGGTTACAATGGGTACCGTCATCAGAACTAGTTGATCACAATACCCGAGACGAGTCACCAATCCCACACCAATTTGGTGGACCAAGTGTTACAATCCCAAATCCTCCTGATCTAACGACTGAAGTGAATAATTCTCTAAGATCTGAAGGATCTCATGATACTCATGAAAATATAACTAACAACAATGATGTAGAATTAAAACAACCAGTGCAGGTGGAACAAGAAGTATCAATACAAGAAGAACAACCAGTGCAGGTGGAACAAGAAGAATCATACAAGAAGACAATAGACAAGAAGAAACCACTAAGAGATATGTTCTTCCGCCAAGAGTCAACAGGGGTATTCCAGCAAAGCGGTACTCTCCAGAAAAACAATCTAAATCTTCTAGGTATCCCATAGCAAACATAGCTGAAGGGAACCTTTCCAAAGAAGCCAAAGCGTATAACTCTTCTCTTTACACCAAACAAATTCCCAATATGGTGGAACAAACCATGGCATCAAAGAATTGGAAGAGCGCAATGGATACAGAGATGAAGGCGTTAATGAAAAGCAACACATGGGAGAAATGTCATCTTCCTGAGGGAAAGACGCCAGTGGGTTGTCGTTGGGTCTTTACAATCAAACACAAACCGGATGGAACTATTGAAAGATATAAAGCATGATTAGTGGCCAAAGGCTATACTCAGACATACGGGATTGACTACTCAGAAACATTCTCCCAAGTAGCCAAGATTAACACAATCCGGGTTCTTTTTTCGATCGCTGCAAACAAAGGGTGGCCGCCTCATCAATTTAATGTTAAGAATGCTTTCCTACACGGAGAATTAGAAGAAGAAGTTTATATGGAAGCTCCGCCAGGGTTCACAAAAACCTTCAAAGAAAAAAGAAGTATGTCGGTTAAAAAAATCTCTATACGGGCTTAAACAATCCACTCGAGCATGGTTCGGCATATTCACTCTAGCAATGAGAACATACGGTTACCAACAAAGCAACTGTGATCATACGTTGTTCCTTAAGCAAAGAGGTAAACTTATAACTTGTTTAATTATATATGTTGATGACATGATCATTACAGGAAACGATGAGGAAGAAATGAGGAAGTTGAAGGCGAACTTGTTCACAGAATTTGAAATGAAGGACTTGGGAAGACTTAAGTACTTTCTTGGAATTGAGGTACTAAGGTCTAAACAAGGGATCTTTATATGTCAGAAGAAATATATTCTTGATCTTCTAGCCGAGACTGGGATGTGTGACATCTGTCCCGATCCGACCCGACCCAGGTACCCGTTTCTCTGACCCGATCTCTTTCTGTTATGATTTAATATTTATTTATACTTATACTTTATTTTTAATAATAATAATATATTTTCCTTCCCGCCTCTTTCTCTCTTTTCCTTTCCTCCGTCCCGTCCCTCTTCCTTCTCTCTTTCCGCCTTCTTTTCCCTCTTGTCGCCGTCCCGCCCTTAAGCCTTGTTTCCCTCTTTTTCTTCTCTTTGCTTGTCCTTTGTTCCTTCCCGCCTAAGGTTGTCTGCGCAGCTCCACGCGCCAGACTCCTTACAAGGAAGCCTGCGTGAAGACCATCTGTTCCAGCGATACGCGAGACGAACTCTTCTCGCAGCGCGCTAAGAATTGTAATTCTTCTCGCAGCGCGCTAAGAACGGTAGTTCTTCCCGCGACGCGCTAAGGATTTGTAGTTCTTCTCGCAGCGCGCTAAGAACGGTAGTTCTTCCCGCGATGCGCTAAGGATTTGTAGTTCTTCTCGCAGCGCGCTAAGAACGGTAGTTCTTCCCGCGACGCGCTAAGGATTTGTAGTTCTTCTAGCAGCGCGCTAAGAATAGTAGTTCATCCCTCGGCGCGCGAAGAATTATAGTTCCTCCCGCGGCGCGCTAGGAATTTTAGTTCCTCCCGCGGCGCGCTAAGAAATGTGATTCTTCCCGCGGCGCGCCTTAGCTTTCTCGCGCTAAACCCTTTGAGTTTTTCTTCTGTTTAACCCAGCCGTTTGCTTTTGTGATGTCTTATCTTTTGTGTTGTTGACCTAATCTGCTTTATGTCTGAAAAGCCACTTTTGGCGCAGCATGCGCACCAACCCCATTGGTTGACAGAAAAAGTGACTGACAGTATCTTTGGAAATCTGCTTTTTTCATGCTTGACCAGTACCTTTATCTGATCCGCCCATGCCTTTTTACTGTTCCCTGTCAGCCTTTTTCTCTTTTTCCCTGCTGCCATATCTTTTGATATCTTTTGCTTTTGGAATCTTTTGCTTTTTGAGATCTTTTCCCCTTTTCTAGGGATTGTGTTCCCTAGGGTTTCTCTATAAATAATAGTATTATTTTTCCTAACACAACACACACAAGCACTTAATCTCTCATGTTCTTCCTTGCTCTCTGCCGTTGATCCTCTGCCGTCTCTCTTTGCCTCCGTTTTCTCCTCTCTTCTGCCCAGATTTCCGGTAATATATAATACATATTATATATAATAACTTACTTATTAATTATGTTAACTTATGATCAAGACTTAAAACAAATCATTAAAACAATAATCTTATTTATAGGTTAACTTGTACTTGTTTAAAGTTGGTTCTTGCTTTATCTTACACCGCATCGTTTATCATGTGAGTAATCTCGTACCTAATCCCTTTTTATTTTTAATGTTTTGGGATGTTCATGTGTTCGTACAAACTTAGAGTCTTAAACTTGTTTATGAACTTTAGTCGCGCAGTATCCCATGTGTTGAGGACGTTTACTTGGCTGTTTATTTGTATGTGTGTATCATTAACCGCTTTGTTCGGCCTATTCCGCAGTTTTCATGGATCCATTAGATGAACACGGGAGACCTATCGTTTACGGTTTTCTTTGTTTACACTTGCACAGATGTTTTCTCGTTTTTGTGCTCAATTGGGAGCACGGATTGAACTATGAACTATGAGCTATGATCTATTTAGGCTTGATCACAATCTGATTGCACCCTTGTTAAACACCAGACATACACGTGTTGCGCGCAGATTTATTGTTATCTATTATCTATTAAACTTGATTTCTCACCAACACGCAAGTGTTTGACGTTTATTTTAACACATGTTCAGGTTTGCAGTAGCTGTTTTGGAGCTTGAGGACACGTAGGAAGTTTTCTTTATTTTGGACCTAGATTAAAATGTATCAAGACAAGTTATTGCTGTTCGAATATTATGATTTATAATATATTGATTTATGATGATTTATGTTATCTTATGTTTACTTTGCGCGTGCGCGAATGAATGTATTTATTAAATATTGACACCCAATAGTGTCACGAGTAATGAAACAATATGTGGCGCCCCGATGTATAATCCGCCTTTGGTCGGGGTGTTACAGATTGGTATCAGAGCTCGTTGACTTTAGGATAGGTGGTTAGACGTAACGGACTAGAATACCTAAGAGTCCCTTCTCGCGCATGAGAGAAATCTCATGTTTGCGCGCTTATTGTTAATTACTCGTTATTTATGAATATGCTCGCGCTTGCGCAGTATATGATTTTATGTTTTATTTCGCGATATTTCGATTTTTGTTGAATTTCGATTTTTATTGATTTTACTTACATATTCGTTTGTTGGACTTGAAAATCCGAAAAGTCATGGTGATACATGAATAGTTGATTTTCAATTTCCATTTGCGATTATGTTCTGAGGTTGGAGACTTGAAAAGTCATGGTGATACATGAATTGTCAACCTCCAATACTCATTTTCTTGTATATTTTATATTGAAGATTGAAAAGTCATGGTGATACATGAATCGTCAATCTCCAATACTCGTTTGCCCGTATATTTTAAATTTGGAATTCGGAAATTCATGGTGATACATGAATTGTCGATTCTTGATTCGAATTTGTTACCTTTATTAAGTCTGCATTTAGGGTCATTTATTTTACTTTAACTTTTGACAGTAACTGACTTCGCGAAACCAAGCTTTTCGAGGTTATACTTTGCGCTAAAACCAAGATATTAACAAAAATTAAAACTTTTATAGAATGCCTCCGCTATCAGCTCGCCATCTCAAGAAGAAAGAAGCCGCGCGCAGACGTTCGCTGCAACGTTCCCAGGAAATGGCCGCCGCAATAGCCCAAGCCTTAAACCAAAACAATGCTAACACCTCTGGTTACAACATTAAGTCCTTTAACGCGGGTAACCCTCCAAAGTTCACAGGTCTTGAAGGAGCCACCGTGATGCTCCAGTGGCTTGAGAAAATAGAAAACACTTTCCTCCACACCCAATGCCCCTCAGACAGACGAACCCTATAT
This sequence comes from Bidens hawaiensis, assembly GCF_021521415.1. NCBI lineage: Eukaryota > Viridiplantae > Streptophyta > Magnoliopsida > Asterales > Asteraceae > Bidens > Bidens hawaiensis. The sequence continues at coordinate 1,299,555 of NW_027491474.1, forward strand.
GCTTCCAGTGTCCTGGAATCTAGAGCGCTTACATGGTGGAATGGAGTAGCTCATGCGCGTGGCGCAGAAACTGCTTCCAACATGCTCTGGGAGGAATTTAAGGAAATTATGACGCGAGAATTCTGCCCTCCCAACGAAGTTAAGCGCTTGGAGGAAGAATTTTGGAATCTTAAGCAATACAGTGGTGAAGCGCGCGAGTACGCGACGCGCTTCCATGAACTAAGCCTGCTTGTCCCTCACCTTGTTACCCCTTCCCGCCGAGCCATAGAGAAATTCCTTGGGGGTCTCCCCATGGAAATTCAAGATTCTGTATGGGCCAGAAACCCAGTAACCCTCTCTGACGCCATCGAGTTGGCCGCTGTGCTCAGCGACAACCATGTCAGAGCAGGAACCCTGTTCCTGCGGGGAACAGAAAAGACCAAACCCACCAAGACTGTTCCTGAACCAACAGAAACCAAACCAGAACCCTCAAACCGTAACAACCTCAAGCGCAGGCGCAAGGCCTATGCGCTTACCAACCCGCCCATAGTCCAGCAACCCGCCTACCAACCTCCAGTTTACACGCCTAACCCACTAACAGCCTACCCAACACCTCCTGTAGTCCATAACTATGCCTTAACCAATCCCGCACTCCCTGCCCCGCCACTTAAGAAACCTTACACAGGAAATCAACCCTTTTGCCCAACCTGTAGACTTCACCACCCAACCCAAACCCCGTGTCGACAATGCAACCGATGTGGCCGCGTTGGTCACTCTGCCGAATACTGTAGAGTCCCTCTCGCCAACCCAACTGCGCAAACACCACCAGTCTACCCGCAGAACCCACAACCAACCTACCAAAACCCACGACCCAGATCGTGCTTTAACTGCGGTGATCCCAGTCATTTCCGGAACGCGTGCCCAAGGCTACAAGTTCAGATTACGCAAGCGAATCCGGTGAACCAGATTTCAAACCAAGTGACGCGTGGACGAGCTTTTAACATAACCGCGCACCAAGCGCAAGCGAATAATGACGTAGTTAATGGTACATTTTTGCTTGACGGATTTTATGCTTCTGTACTTTTTGATACTGGCGCCGATCGAAGTTTTATTTCTCGCGCGTTTGAGCAGAAGCTTGCGCGACCGCGCGATAACTTAAAAGAAGATTTTTCAGTTGAATTGGCTAATGGCGAAACTGTTTTAATTAACTCTGTGATTAAAGATTGCACGCTTAACCTTAACGAAAACGATTTTCTGATCGATCTCATCCCCATGCCTCTTGGAAGCTTTGATGTTATTATTGGTATGGACTGGCTTACGCATAATCGCGCCGAAGTTATTTGCGCCAAGAAGATGATTCGCATTCCTCGAGAAAATGGTGATCTTCATATCTACGGCGAAAAACCCTCCCGCGGTCTTAAACTTATGTCTTGCGCCGAAGCCCAAAGACTCATGAGGAAAAGGTGTATTGCATTTCTAGCCCATGTGGTTAAACCCGATGAAGGAAAGAAGAAGCTTCGCGATATCCCTGTTGTGCGTGATTTCCCTGAAGTTTTTCCTGATGATCTTCCTGGTATCCCTCCCGCTCGTGAAGTCGAGTTTCGTATTGATCTTGTCCCTGGTGCTTCCCCCGTAGCTAAATCTCCTTATCGTCTTGCACCCGCTGAAATGCAAGAATTGGCAAGCCAACTTCAAGAGTTGACTGCTAAAGGATTCATTCGCCCTAGCTCTTCGCCCTGGGGTGCTCCGGTGTTGTTCGTTAAAAAGAAAGATGGATCGTTTCGCATGTGTATTGATTACCGCGAGTTGAACAAACTCACCATTAAGAACCGGTATCCCTTACCGCGTATTGACGACCTCTTTGATCAACTCCAAGGTGCCTCTTGTTTTTCTAAGATTGATCTCCGCTCTGGCTATCATCAGTTGCGCATCCGCGATGAAGATGTTCCGAAGACTGCTTTTCGAACTCGTTATGGCCATTTTGAATTCTTGGTCATGTCCTTCGGTTTGACCAACGCACCCGCCGTTTTCATGGATCTAATGAATCAGGTGTGTAGGCCTTTCTTGGATAAATTCGTGATTGTGTTTATCGATGACGTTCTGATTTATTCTAAAACCAAGGCCGAGCATGAGCAACATCTTCGGTTGGTATTGCAAAGACTTAGAGCCGAGCAGCTCTTTGCCAAGCTCTCCAAGTGTGAATTCTGGTCCGATGAAGTACAGTTTCTTGGCCATGTTGTCAACAAGATGGGTATCCATGTCGACCCATCCAAAATTGAGGCAATCAAGAACTGGATTACGCCGACCACTCCTTCTGAGATCCGTTCCTTTCTGGGCTTAGCTGGTTATTACCGGCGCTTCATTTCGAACTTCTCAAAGATCGCATTGCCTTTAACTGCTCTAACGCACAAAGGTAAACCGTATATTTGGGGCTCGAAGCAAGAAGAAGCCTTTCTATCGCTCAAGCGATTGTTGTGTGAAGCTCCTGTCCTTGCGCTACCTGAGGGTAATGATGATTTTGTCGTGTACTGCGATGCCTCCAACCAAGGTCTCGGTTGTGTTCTTATGCAACGAGGCAAGGTTATCGCTTACGCGTCAAGGCAACTTAAGGTTCACGAAAAGAATTATACAACTCACGACCTCGAACTAGGCGCAGTTGTTTTTGCCTTGAAGATCTGGAGACACTACCTTTATGGTACTAAGTGTATCCTCTACACTGACCATAAAAGCCTTCAGCATATCTTTGATCAAAAGGAACTTAACATGAGGCAACGCCGATGGAACGAACTCATCAGCGATTACGATTGTGAGATCCGGTATCATCCTGGTAAGGCTAATGTGGTAGCCGATGCGCTCAGCCGAAAACCCTGCCAACTTAACTGTATCTTGCCGCGCACCCAGCTTCACTTCGCGCCGATTCAAAGCAACCTTGAATCGCGCATCCGTGACGCGCAGCGCGCATCCATCAGTAATGGTAACCTTCGCGCCGAGTTAGCGTGTGGCGCGGAAGCGCACTTTGTCCCTAATCTGAGTGGAATTCTCTGCTATCTTAATCGCATCTGGATTCCCTGTGATGAGAATCTTCGCGTTGATATCCTGAATGAAGCGCATAAATCTCGGTATTCCGTTCATCCTGGCGCTGATAAGATGTACAAGGATTTGCGCATTACTTATTGGTGGCCCGGTATGAAGAAGGATATTGCTGTGTTTGTAGCTAAATGCCTGACTTGTTCTAAAGTAAAAGCTGAACACCAACGCCCATCTGGTTTGCTCGAACAACCAGAAATTCCTACGTGGAAATGGGAAAGTATAGCGATGGACTTTATTACCAAGTTACCTTTGACAGCAAGCAAACATGATAGCATTTGGGTAATAGTGGATCGTTTGACTAAGTCTGCTCACTTTCTGCCCATTCGTGAAAACTACCGTGTTGAGCAGCTCGCGCAGCTTTATGTCAAGGAAATTGTCTGCCGCCATGGTACTCCTTTGAGCATCATATCCGATCGCGATGGCCGTTTTATATCTCGCTTTTGGAAATCTCTCCAATCTGCGCTAGGAACTCGCTTGGACATGAGTACGGCATATCATCCTCATACTGACGGTCAGTCTGAGCGAACTATTCAAACTCTTGAGGATATGCTCCGATCTTGTGTTCTTGATTTTGGAGGTAATTGGGATTCACACCTGCCTTTGATTGAGTTCTCTTATAATAACAGCTATCATTCCAGTATTGGTATGGCCCCATTTGAAGCACTTTACGGTCGTAAGTCCCGCTCCACGATTTGTTGGAGCGAAGTGGGAGAAGCTCAAATCACAGGACCCGAACTTGTTCAAGAGACAACCGATAAAATCGCCAAGATCCGTGATCATCTGCTGACTGCCAGAAGCCGACAGAAGAGTTACGCAGATCGTAGGCGGAAGCCTCTCGAATTTCAAGTTGGTGATCTTGTTCTCCTCAAAGTGTCGCCCTGGAAGGGTGTTGTCCGCTTTGAGAAGAAAGGTAAGCTTGCTCCTCGATATGTTGGACCATTTAAGATTCTCGCGCGCGTAGGAAAAGTTGCCTACAGACTAGACCTGCCGCCCGCGCTCAGTAATGTGCATCCAACGTTCCATGTATCCAATCTCAAGAAGTGTTTAGCTGACGAGAACCTTCACATTCCACTTGATGAAGTTCAAGTTGATGAATCTATGCATTTCGTTGAGAAGCCTGTTGAGATTATGGATCGCGAGGTAAAGCAAACCAAGCGCAGTCGTATCCCTATTGTTAAAGTTCGCTGGGAGTCCAAGCGCGGAGCCGAGTTTACATGGGAAAGGGAAGATCAAATGAAGATCAAGTACCCGCACCTGTTCTCTGCGCAACCTACTTCGAGATAAATTCCGGGACGAAATTTCTTAAAGTAGGGGAGACTGTGACATCTGCCCCGATCCGACCCGACCCAGGTACCCGTTTATCTGACCCGATCTCTTTCTGTTATGATTTAATATTTATTTATACTTATACTTTATTTTTAATAATAATAATATATTTTCCTTCCCGCCTCTTTCTCTCTTTTCCTTTCCTCCGTCCCGTCCCTCTTCCTTCTCTCTTTCCGCCTTCTTTTCCCTCTTGTCGCCGTCCCGCCCTTAAGCCTTGTTTCCCTCTTTTTCTTCTCTTTGCTTGTCATTTGTTCCTTCCCGCCTAAGGTTGTCTGCGCAGCTCCACGCGCCAGACTCCTTACAAGGAAGCCTGCGTGAAGACCATCTGTTCCAGCGATACGCGAGACGAACTCTTCTCGCAGCGCGCTAAGAATTGTAATTCTTCTCGCAGCGCGCTAAGAACGGTAGTTCTTCCCGCGACGCGCTAAGGATTTGTAGTTCTTCTCGCAACGCGCTAAGAACGGTAGTTCTTCCCGCGACGCGCTAAGGATTTGTAGTTCTTCTCGCAGCGCGCTAAGAACGGTAGTTCTTCCCGCGACGCGCTAAGGATTTGTAGTTCTTCTCGCAGCGCGCTAAGAATAGTAGTTCATCCCTCGACGCGCGAAGAATTATAGTTCTTCCCGCGGCGCGCTAGGAATTTTAGTTCCTCCCGCGGCGCGCTAAGAAATGTGATTCTTCCCGCGGCGCGCCTTAGCTTTCTCGCGCTAAACCCTTTGAGTTTTTCTTCTGTTTAACCCAGCCGTTTGCTTTTGTGATGTCTTATCTTTTGTGCTGTTGACCTAATCTGCTTTATGTCTGAAAAGCCACTTTTGGCGCAGCATGCGCACCAACCCCATTGGTTGACAGAAAAAGTGACTGACAGTATCTTTGGAAATCTGCTTTTTCCATGCTTGACCAGTACCTTTATCTGATCCGCCCATGCCTTTTTACTGTTCCCTGTCAGCCTTTTTCTCTTTTTCCCTGCTGCCATATCTTTTGATATCTTTTGCTTTTGGAATCTTTTGCTTTTTGAGATCTTTTCCCCTTTTCTAGGGATTGTGTTCCCTAGGGTTTCTCTATAAATAATAGTATTATTTTTCCTAACACAACACACACAAGCACTTAATCTCTCATGTTCTTCCTTGCTCTCTGCCGTTGATCCTCTGCCGTCTCTCTTTGCCTCCGTTTTCTCCTCTCTTCTGCCCAGATTTCCGGTAATATATAATACATATTATATATAATAACTTACTTATTAATTATGTTAACTTATGATCAAGACTTAAAACAAATCATTAAAACAATAATCTTATTTATAGGTTAACTTGTACTTGTTTAAAGTTGGTTCTTGCTTTATCTTACACCGCATCGTTTATCATGTGAGTAATCTCGTACCTAATCCCTTTTTATTTTTAATGTTTTGGGATGTTCATGTGTTCGTACAAACTTAGAGTCTTAAACTTGTTTATGAACTTTAGTCGCGCAGTATCCCATGTGTTGAGGACGTTTACTTGGCTGTTTATTTGTATGTGTGTATCATTAACCGCTTTGTTCGGCCTATTCCGCAGTTTTCATGGATCCATTAGATGAACACGGGAGACCTATCGTTTACGGTTTTCTTTGTTTACACTTGCACAGATGTTTTCTCGTTTTTGTGCTCAATTGGGAGCACGGATTGAACTATGAACTATGAGCTATGATCTATTTAGGCTTGATCACAATCTGATTGCACCCTTGTTAAACACCAGACATACACGTGTTGCGCGCAGATTTATTGTTATCTATTATCTATTAAACTTGATTTCTCACCAACACGCAAGTGTTTGACGTTTATTTTAACACATGTTCAGGTTTGCAGTAGCTGTTTTGGAGCTTGAGGACACGTAGGAAGTTTTCTTTATTTTGGACCTAGATTAAAATGTATCAAGACAAGTTATTGCTGTTCGAATATTATGATTTATAATATATTGATTTATGATGATTTATGTTATCTTATGTTTACTTTGCGCGTGCGCGAATGAATGTATTTATTAAATATTGACACCCAATAGTGTCACGAGTAATGAAACAATATGTGGCGCCCCGATGTATAATCCGCCTTTGGTCGGGGTGTTACAGGATGATTGATTGTCAACCGATGGACACACCGATAAGGGTCAACCATAAACTCCATATGGATAAAGAAGCAGAATTGACAAACAAAGAAAGATATCAACGCCTGGTAGGTAAATTAATATATCTGTCACATGCTCGTCCTGATATTGCATAAGCAGTTAGAGTGGTTAGCAAATTTATGCACCAACCTCAAGTTACCCACATGGAAGCAGTAATGAGAATTATTAGATACCTAAAAGGAACGGTGGGTCATGGAGTTCTCTTTCAGCAAAACAATCATCTTAAGGTCGAACTATACACCGATGCAGACTGGGCTGGAGATCAAGATGATCGAAGATCTACATCAGGATACTTTACCTTGGTTGGTGGAAACTTAGTAACTTGGAGAAGCAAGAAGCAAAAAGTTGTAGCCTTATCCAGTGCCGAAGCTGAGTTCCGAGGGATTGCAAGAGGATTGACAGAGGTTCTATGGATTCATAGACTTCTGACTGAAATAGGATCCCTCCATCAGAAGCAAGTAAGATCATGTGCGATAACAAAGCCGCTATCCAGATTTCAGAGAATCCCGTCCAACACGATCGTACAAAACACCTAGAAGTCGACCGGAACATCATCAAAGAAAAACTCGAAGCTGGAACGATTGAGTTACCATTCGTTCGATCAAAAGACCAATTAGCAGATATACTAACCAAGGCTGTCAATGGAGGAATATTCAACAAATGTCTTAACAAGTTAAGCATCGGAAACCCCATTACTCAACTTGAGGGGGAGTGTTAGAAAATAAAATAATTTTAAAGTTTGCAAGGATCAATTTTTCACCATTACCCAAAATAGAAGATATATGCAATAATATGACAGCAAAGATCAGAACGTTGGAGGCTTAAATCAAGGGATATGACATTCCTTTTCTTTTGTTTTTTCCTTGTTAAGGGTCAACAGCATTATCAATTTAATATGTTCTTCTTGTACCATTGTAAAAGAAGCAGAAAGTAATAGAAACAAAAAATTCTCCTTTGAATGTTCATTGCTAACAATCTATACTTTGAATATAGGACTTAAACATTTATATTGTGATGCACGATAGAGTAACTCCATTCTTATATCTGCTAACAATCTATACTTTGAATATAGGACTTAAACAATCTACTTTTTTTTCTCTAAACATGGAGTTCATATGAATATCTTGAGTTTTCAGAATATTACAAAGATCTATAGGTAATTCTTACTTGAAAAGAGTGATCTTCAAATCATACTTATTAATACAGATTAGAGAATACGACGAAGACAAGGATGAGTATGACGAAGACGAAGATGATGCTCCGGACAGAGATGGGAAAATATCGGTTCTTCGGGTTTTTTCGGTCCAACCCTAATTGTGCACACCCCTAGTTATGGGACAAAACCATTTTGACAAATGAGTTATAATTTCCTTTCTAATCTTTCATCTCATTCATCCTATCTCTCCATGGGTTACGGGTCAAAATAATTTTGACAAATGGGTTATAATTTTCTTTATAATTCTCTAATTCACCGTCTTATTTATCCTACATATCCATGGGTCATGCGTTAAAACAACTTTAACAAATGAGTTATAATTTCTCTTCTAATTCTCTAACTCTCGTCTCATTTATCATAACTATCAACGGGTAATAGACTAATATGTCAAAACAATTTTGACAAATGTTGTATATAAAGATATTTTTTCTAACTTGTAAATTTAAGATTGTAGATTTCTTATTATTTGTACTATATATTTTATTTTCTTTCTATCTTTAATTTTGTTTATTTCTTTCAGATAACGGACCTTATTTATTTTTATTATTTGACAAATCCCGTGTAATACACGGGTTCAAAAGCTAGTCATATCATATACGAAACAGACCGCATACTGATTCACCACTTAAACAGTTAAACCGGTGTTTTAATAGAAAAAGATAAAAAAAATCATATATATAGAAACTACAAAAAGAGAAAATTATTAAAAATCAAGACATCTCTCACATCCTATGAATCTGTAACCTACTTGATGAAACATTAAAAGCCATATATCTTGTTAGTCTCAGTTTAATGTTGTTTTAAGCATTGATATATTTTGTAATGATTGTTGATGAGTATAATGTGGTCTGGATTCCAACCTTTAAAAAGCATATGCTTTAAATGCAAAATATTTGTAGTTATTGTAACAAATATTTATGTATTCACTTTTTTAATAATCAAATAAAGGCACATGAAAAAATGGGATAATAGTTGAAACTTAAGCAAGTGTTCTAAAGGCATGTGTTTACACTAACAAGTGAAAATTGATAAAGGGTGAGCATCGTCATGTAGACGTCACATAAATAGGAAAAACACTAAAAACACTCGCTTATTATGTGCTATAATTTGTGAGTGATGAATGATTCTTTAAACAACTAATATTAATTATTTTAACCAATCACTTATTAGATAATTATTTCTTTTAGAAAATGATGCATAAATTAAAAAAATTATGTTTTTTAGTTAAATTTATATACATCTATATATATGATTGTTTATTGGATTACATCGAAACAGAAGGCAAGCGGGCAACAAGCTGCGCCGCTACTCCTTTTTGTTTATTAAATTATTGTTAACTTTCTTTAAAAATAATTCTAAGCACACTCACGGGTACACGCTCACCATTAACACCCTGACATTCTAACGAGTGTGAGTTCTACGTGACGGACTTTCACTTACACTCATCTCATGTAGTATAAGTGTATAACACATAATCTCATTTAACTAATTAATTTTGTTAGAAGAATCTCTAAAAAGCAGTACCTCCGCGCATAAGTTTCTTATTATTATAATATTACTCATTGTATTTTTTATATTGCGTTTGGCTTTTGGTCTTTATATGGGTTCTTTATTTATATTAAATAACACTTATCATGACCAAAGTACCGAACATGTTTTTGTAGTGATTAATTTATTAATCTAGTGGGCATAAATTTTTATAAAATTTAAAAAAGATTTATATGATTGGAGACAATAAAACCCGAATAATAATTGTCCATGGCTTTGTAGCCTAGTGGCATCTTGGTGGTGGGATAAGGCTTAGGGACCATAAGGTCCTGGGTTCGAATCCCATAAAAGGGGGTTTTCCCAACTTTTGTTGGCTTTCCTCCTGAATTGGTGGTTAGGCATTATTGCCTAGTGGAGATGGATATGATCGCGTGGTTCTGCTGGTACTATACTCCAGTGGTCCGTGAGTGATCCTAAAATTTGCCGTTCAAAAAAAAAAAAAAAGAAACAAATAATTAATTAGATTATTTTTCTATAAATGTTTTTTGCGGTTTACTTTATTCTATTTAAACTGAATTTCGCTATTGAAAACCTAGAACATCTCTAATAGTACTTTTATGTGTTTGTAATAACTAAATCTTAAATATGACGACATCTGATTTTTCATTCTAGAGTTTGGTCTGACCAACAAACTAGTAAGATGGCCAGTTTGATAACCCATTCGGTTATGAAAAGCATTATTAGATGGTCCGACTTTTTTAGAATGGCTAAAACAAACACATTTTCTAAACCTACTTCTAGATCTACATCAATTTCCATTGCAAGATTCAAAACTTCAACCTTATATTAAGAGAACATTTTTCTAAATAATTTTTATTATAAAATTGTTCATGACATGGAATCACACTTTAACATGACAAGCAGACAAAAAGTCATTTTTGAGTGTCTACAAGCACCATCACATGCTCAAGATTTACTTCTTGCTATCCCTATAGATGGGTTAGGCCAGCATATGTCTCCAGTGGAGTATCGTAGTATCCTTAAGTATCGCCTCATGATTCCTCTATTTCCGGTTGATGAGATATGTCCTGTTTGTCGTAAGGCGTGTTTAGACTCATATGGGGAGCACGCGGTGCACTGTAAAGAGCTCCCGGGATTCAAGTACCGACACGATCTGGTTAGGGATGTGCTCTTTGATATATTCAGGCGAGCTGGAATTTCTGTTAAGAAAGAAGCACTTGTGAATTTCCTGACTGACCCGTCGGAGGGAAGATCATCTCTTCGACCGGCTGACATTTTGGTGTTTGGATGGATAGGAGGGAAACACGTGTGTGTGGATTTAACAGGGGTTTCTCCTTTGGTGGGCTTAGGGAGTAGTGGTTTCGCAGTCGGTCAAGCCGCATTAAAAGCTGCTTCAGGTAAGGTGGCAAAACATGAAAAAGCGTGTCTTGACAACCAACATGTATTTATTCCTTTTGCTTTTGACACTTTTGGTTTCCTCGCGCCTGAAGTTGTGGAGCTACTTACCTGTGTTCAGCGGGTCATGCATAGTAATGTTATGACTCCAAGATCAGCAAATATAGTTTTTAAAAGATTGGGTTTTGCGATTCAAAAAGGGGTAGCGGCGCAGCTTGTTACCCGCTTGCCTTCTGTTTCGATGTAATTAAAATTTAAGCTTAATTTAAATAATTTACAGGTTAATAAAAAATTGATAAAATTATTATTTAGATTCTTGAAGGTGATTATTGTACTTAACATAATATAAATGCCACATTTTATATTATATGATGAAATAGTCAACAAAATTGTGTTTACTTTCTCAAACACCACACGAGTCATGATTTCTATAAATAAAACTCCTTTAGGATCCGAATCCTTCAAGTTGTTATTGGTGTTTGCCTCACTTCCTTTGAAACAGTCTTGGTGGTGTGTAGTCACTAATCATCGATGGCAGGCCTCCAATACAACTTTCTTCCCGACCGATTTCTTTTATCCTCAACCCACATCAATCAATAGAGATGTCACGTATCCTCAGACTCTTTCATTAAACATACAGAAACCCGAGGTTATGCTTGAGGATTCGATCAAGATAAACTCGGCTAATGGTGTCAAGAAGCAAATCAAGACGCTTAAAGTTTCAACAATCAAGAAACAAGTATGATCATGTATCCATCCATATTCAAGATAAGCATATTCAAATGAAGAAGTACTTATTCTAATACAACTTCTTTTGTTATGTATAAGTTTTGTTTTGTTTTTTTGAATATATTTTTATGGTAAATTTATGTGAACGATGAAATTTGCAACTTATGTTTATTAGTGAGTGATATCAATTTGGCATGGATGTGAACAAATTTGTATTTGATTTATGTTGTTCGTTTTTACTTTAACAAACTTATGGCAACATTTAGACACGTCCTAAATACAATTGTATATTACGCATTTTGTTAAAACTTAAAAGAACAATGTGTATATTTCTATGAAAGGAATAAAAAAAACAGCATGCTAGCCATAAATCAATAGAAATAAGAAGAGCCGATAATATAGATTGAAGGGTGATATAATAAGGTCTTCATTACCTATTTTTAAATCTAATCTGTTTTGTATGGAGTAATGAAACGGGTGATGGAATGGAATGAGCAAGGGAATGAAATATACAAGGTAATGGAATAGATCATTACCATTCATTGAGATGTTTGGTTACTATGTAGGAATGAAATGAATTATTACCTTTTGTTGTTTGGTAGGCTAGAAAAAGCCAAAATAAAATAAAAATGGTGGTGACTGGCCGCGGGTGGTGGTGGTGGTGGTGGGTTACGAGCAGTAATGGTGGCGGTGGTGGGTGGTGAGCGACGGTGGCAATGGGCGGGAGCTAAGAGTGATTGTTGATGGCGATGGGTGGATATGTGGTAGTGACAAGAGGTGGTGGCAGGTGGTGGTGACTGGTGGTGGTGGTGAGTGGCGGGTGGTGGCAGAGGGTGGTGGTGGTGGTCGAGAGTGGTGGGCGGTGGGCAATGGTGGTGATGGTCGAGAGCGATGATTGGTGATGGTGGTGGTTGGTGGTAGGGGTGTTCATGGTCCGGTTTTGACAGCTTTTAGGTCAAACTGTGGACCAAACCGTTAGTAATGTTTTTTTTGTTAACGTAAACCGAAACCGAACCGCTGAAAACTAAAACGAACCAAACTGAACCATTACTAACGGTTTGGTTCCGGTTTGATTTCACGGTTTTGACTTATTGGATCGGCGTATTTGCAAGTTGGCTAACGCCCTTCATATTTGCATGTTGACCCGAGTTTGCAAGTAATTTTATTGTTGATGAGTAACTATCATTTTGGGTTCCAACCAACGGAAACACCACATCAATAGTGTACTCAAATGTATATGTCATATCATACGCCTCATATGATTTCATACGAGTTGTTTAATGCTAGTTAATTTTGCACACTAGAGTCTATCACATAAAATGTGTCGTATGATAGGACGAAAAATAGTTATGGCTATATGGCATAATTAGTGACAACATCGGTCATTTCTTTATCAATTTAAAGTATCATACACTCTTATTATTTACCCCTTGCACCACCCATATGGCCATTTCCTCCCTTTCATACGCCCTTGTGGTCATTTTCTCATTATCATATGGTTCGTCTAATGATACGAGCCATACTAGTATGACACGCTAGAGAAGTTTTTTTTCCCTCTCTTTTTTGAGCCTCTATTCACTTATAAATTACACTAAATTTTATTCCTTGTTTGGGCTTGAACCCAAAAACTCTCACCTAAGGCTGTTCTCTATGACGGGGACATCGAAGCCCTCCACAATGGCACGCCATCGTCGTGTAGAAAGCGGGGTTTCGAAGTCCTTCTTCATAACTTCCCGCTATGGTTTAAAGCCCCTTGGGCGCCCCAATATATATATGTGTGTGTGTGTGTGTGAGAGAGGGGTCACCTTCCACGCCGGTCATTTCAAAGGCGCCCCCTTCCACGCCCCATATCGTGGAGTCTATAAGGCTTGCACCTCTATCACATGGGCTAGTCCCACAATAACATCAATAAAACTTAAATAGTGTGTTAGTGATGTTTGTTGATCAATGCTCCTCTAAAACATATATATTTACCATCCAAATAGAAATTTAGTTATTTTTGGTAGAAAGTAACAAATATTTGTATTTATGTTATATAGAACTATAGAAGGCACTTGTGAAAATCGGGTATAGAAGAATCTATATAAAAACACTTGCGTACGTAACTTATAGTTAAAATAATATAACAACCGTTAACAATATTCATAATATAATTTATATTCTTTTGCCTTTTGGTCTTTTTGTGGGTTCTTCTTTCATATTTAATAACACCTGTATCATAACCGAACATGTTTCTATAACTATCTTAGGTTTTTTTTTTTATTCTAACGGGCATAAATTTTTAGAAAAAAAAAGGGTTTAATTTAAAGAATAAAACACAAATAATAAAAACAAGCGCTTTGATTATTCTTCTAATTTTCTGTAACTAATTTTGTGGTTCACTTTTATGTTTACTATAAACTACTAAGTTACCCGCGTGTTGCGCGGTAAAATCGGTCAGCGAAACCCAAGTGCTGCAATGACGAATCAACGCGAATTCAGTCAATAGTACCTACAACCATTACAGTGTTGGAACTAAAACAAAATTGAAACAAAAAGATAAGAATAAAAGTTGAGGTAGTCCAATGGGGTAGCGTCGGTTGGTCTTAGACGACAACAGCTAGTCAATGCGAATTTAGTCAGCATTAACTGCGTTCGTTATGGTATTGGAACTAAAACAAAACGAAAACAAAAAATAAAAACAAAAAGTAAGGTGAGCGAATGGGGTGACGTCGTGGTCGGTCCCTGACGCTGAGGCAGTGACATGAGGACACTCGCATAACATATTATACTTTTTTTCCTTAACATATTTAAAGCAATGTTTACTTGGTCGGTAAACCCGAGCGTTGGCAAAAGCTGATCATCGAAACGTCAGCTCGATTCGTATTCGGGCGTTTGTGGTAGCGAGTCGGTAAAACTGGGGCGCTGGAAAAAATACCGACCTTTTCGGCGTTGGGGCAACGCGAATTTCATAGTTTTCGTTTACATTTGTTACGGTATCGAAACTAAAATAAAGTTTGGCAAAACCCGGGCGTTGGTAAAACCCGAGCGTTGTCGGTACTGGACGTTGCGCGATGAGTCGGTAAAACCCGAGCATTGTTGTGACAACTGCCCAAATCCGACCCGACCCAGGTACCTGTTTTCGGATCCGATTTTAAGATTTAAAATTTGATTATAATCTTTATAAATTTATCAAATATATATATATATATATATATATATATATATTACTAATAATAATAATAATAATTCCTTTCCGCCGTCCCGCCCCTTTTTCTCTCTTGTCGCCGTCCCGCCCCTTTTTCTCTCTTGTCGCCGTCCCGCCCCTCTGCTTAACCCTTAAGCCTTGAACCCCCTTTTCTCTTAACTCTTTGCTTGTCCTTTGGTTCTTCCCGCCTAAGGATGTCTGCGCAGCTCCACGCGCCAGACTCCTTACAAGGAAGCCTGCGTGAAGACCAGCTGTTCCCGCGGCGCGCAAAGGATTGTAGAACTATTCCCGCAGCGCGCAAAGGATTGTAGTTCTTCCCGCGGCGCGCTAAGGATTGTAGTTCTTCCCGCGGCGCGCTAAGGATTGTAGTTCTTCCCGCAGCGCGCTAAGGATTTTAGTTCTTCCCGCGGCGCGCTAAGGATTGTTCTGCTGACTGCCTTCGCCCTCGCGCACTCAAGCCTTCTCGCGCTAGACACTTAAGTCTTTTCTCCAGTTTAAGCCAGCCTGTATGCTTTTGAAATATCTTATCTTCTGTGCTATACCTGCCAAGGTATGGGCACAGTAGGCCAGATCTGACATCTGTCCGAAAAGTCACTTTCGGCGCAGCTTGCTTACCAACCCTCTTGGTTGTCAGAAAAAGTAACTGGCATAATCTTTTAAAATCTTCTTTTCCATGTCTTGAACAGTACTTTGACTGACCCCTCCCATGCAATGAACAGTAACCTGTCAGCCTTCCCCATCCCCTGCAGCTGCCACCATATCTTTTGCTTGTGATATCTTTTGCTTTTGATATCTTTTGCTTTGATTTGATAAGATCTTTTTCCCCAATTCGAGGGATGTGTTCCCTAGGGTTTTCCTATAAATAAAACTAATTTCTTGGATAATTAAACTACACTCAAACACTTAAACACTCCCCAAAATCTTTCTCCCTTACTCTCTGCCGAAGATCCTCAGCGACGCCTCCACTCCCCTCTTTGCAATCCGTCTTCTCTTCTTTTCTGCCCAGAAATCTCGGTAAATATTTAATTTGTTTAAGTGACTTGTGTAACACCCCGACCAAAGGCGGACTATACATCGGGGCGCCACATATTGCTTCATTACTCGCGACACTATTGGTGTCAATATTTATTAATACACATTTTATCGCGCACGCGCAGCGGGGAAAATAAAGAACATAAATCAAACATAAATCAATATATTATAAATTATAACATTCAAACAACATTAACTTGTCTTGATACATTTTAATTCTAGGTCCAAAAGTAAAAACGTCCTACGTGTCCACAAGCTCCAAAACAGCTACTGCAAACCTGAACATGTGTTAAAATAAACGTCAAACACTTGCGTGTTGGTGAGAAATCAAGTTTAATACAATACATAGATAACAATAAATCTGCGCGCAACATGTGTATGTCTGGTGTTTAACAAGGGTGCAATCAGATTGTGATCAAGCCTAGATAGATCATAGCTCATAGTTCATAGTTCAATCCGTGCTCCCAATTGAGCACAAAAACGAGAAAACATCTGTGCAAGTGTAAACAAAGAAAACCGTAAACGATAGGTCTCCCGTGTTCATCTAATGGATCCATGAAAACTGCGGAATAGGCCGAACAAAGCGGTTAATGATACACACATACAAATAAACAGCCAAGTAAACGTCCTCAACACATGGGATACTGCGCGACTAAAGTTCATAAACAAGTTTAGGACTCTAAGTTTGTACGAACACATGAACATCCCAAAACATTAAAAGTAAAAAGGGATTAGATACGAGATTACTCACTTGATAAAGATGCGATGATAGATAAAGCAAGAACCAACTTTAAACAAGCACAAGTTAACCTATAAATAAGATTATTGTTTTAATGATTTGTTTTAAGTCTTGATTATAAGTTAGCATAATTAATAAGTTATTATATATAATATATTACCGGAAAACAGGGCAGAGGAGAGGAGAAAACGGAGGCAAGAGAGGAGGGAGGCGGCTGAAGAACAACGGCAGAGAGCAAAAAGGGAGGAAGAGAATAAGTGTAGTGTGTGAAGTGTTAAGAAAATAGTACTATATATAGGCAAACCCTAGGGGACACAAACCCTAGAAAGATCTCCAAAAGTAAAAGAAAAGATATCAACAGTAAAAAGTTCTGAAAAGTAAAGATATCAAAAGATATGGTAGCAGGGAAAAAGAGAAAAAGGCTGACAGGATTCAGAAAAAGGCATGGGAGAGGACAGATAAAGTTACTGGTTAAAGCATGGAAAAGCAGATCTCAAAAGATAATGTCAGACACTTTTTCTACCAACCAATGGGGTTGGTACGCATGCTGCGCCGAAAGTAACTATTCAGACATTAGATAGGTTAGGTCAACAGCTCAGAAGAAAAGACATGACAAAAGCAAACGGCTAGAATAAACAGAAGATACAAGGGTTAAGCGCGGGAAGGCTGAGTGCGCGAGCGCGAAGGCTGGCACAACAATCCTTAGCGTACTGCGGGAAGAATCACAAATCCTTAGCGTGCTGCGTGAAGAACTAGAATTCTAAGCGCTTCGCGGGAAGAACATACATTCTTAGCGCATTGCGGGAAGAACATGCATTCTTAGCGCGCTGCGAGAAGAGTTCTCTTCACGCATCGCAGGAACAAGATGTCTTCACGCAGGCTTCCATGTAAGGAGTCTGGCGCGTGGAGCTGCAGACATCCTTAGGCGGGAAGAACCAAAGGACAAGCAAAGAGTTAAGGAAAAAGGGTTCAAGGCTTAAGGGCGGGACGGCGACAAGAGGGAAAAGAAGGCGGAAAGAGAGGAGAGGGACGGAACGGCGGAAAGAAAGAGAGAGGAAGAGGCGGGAGGGAAAAGTATATTATTATTATTAAAAGTAAAATATAAGTATAAATATTAAATAATAAAAGAAAGAGATCGGGTCAGAGAAACGGGTACCTGGGTCGGGTTGGATCGGGTCAGATGTCACAGTCTCCCCTACTTTAAGAAATTTCGTCCCGAAATTTATCTCGAAGTAGGTTGCGCAGAGAACAGGTGCGGGTACTTGATCTTCATTTGATCTTCCCTTTCCCATGTAAACTCGGCTCCGCGCTTGGACTCCCATCGAACTTTCACGATAGGGATACGACTGCGCTTGGTTTGCTTAACCTCGCGATCCATAATCTCAACAGGCTTCTCAACGAAATGCATAGTTTCATCAACTTGAACTTCATCAAGTGGAATGCGAAGGTTCTCGTCGGCTAAACACTTCTTGAGATTGGATACATGGAACGTTGGATGCACATTACTGAGCGCGGGCGGCAGGTCAAGTCTGTAGGCAACTTTTCCCACACGCGCGAGAATCTTAAATGGTCCAACATATCGAGGAGCAAGCTTACCTTTCTTCCCAAAGCGGACAACACCTTTCCAAGGCGACACTTTGAGGAGAACAAGATCACCAACTTGAAATTCGAGAGGCTTTCGCCTACGATCTGCGTAACTCTTCTGTCGGCTTCTGGCAGTCAGCAGATGATCACGGATCTTGGCGATTTTATCGGTTGTCTCTTGAACAAGTTCTGGTCCTGTGATTTGAGTTTCACCCACTTCGCTCCAACAAATCGGGGAGCGGCACTTACGACCGTAAAGTGCTTCAAATGGGGCCATACCGATACTGGAATGATAGCTGTTATTATAAGAGAACTCGATCAAAGGCAGGTGCGAATCCCAATTACCTCCAAAATCAAGAACACAAGATCGGAGCATATCCTCAAGAGTTTGAATAGTTCGCTCAGACTGACCGTCAGTCTGGGGATGATATGCCGTACTCATGTCCAAGCGAGTTCCTAGCGCAGATTGGAGAGATTTCCAAAAGCGAGATATAAAACGGCCATCACGATCGGATATGATGCTCAAAGGAGTACCATGGCGGCAGACAATTTCCTTGACATAAAGCTGCGCGAGATGCTCAACACGGTAGTTTTCACGAATGGGCAGAAAGTGAGCAGACTTAGTCAAACGATCCACTATTACCCAAATGCTATCATGTTTGCTTGCTGTCAAAGGTAACTTGGTAATAAAGTCCATTGCTACACATTCCCATTTCCACGTAGGAATTTCTGGTTGTTCGAGCAAACCAGATGGGCGTTGGTGTTCAGCTTTCACTTTAGAACAAGTCAGGCATTTAGCTACGAACACCGCAATATCCTTCTTCATACCGGGCCACCAATAAGTAATGCGCAAATCCTTGTACATCTTATCAGCGCCAGGATGAATAGAATACCGAGATTTGTGCGCTTCACTCAGGATATCAGCGCGAAGATTCTCATCAAAGGGAATCCAGATGCGATTGAGATAGCAGAGAATTCCACTCAGATTGGGCACAAAATGCGCTTCCGCGCCACACGCTAACTCGGCGCGAAGGTTACCATTACTGATGGATGCGCGCTGCGCGTCACGAATACGCGATTCAAGGTTGCTTTGAATCGGCGCGAAGTGAAGCTGCGTGCGCGGCAAGATACAGTTAAGCTGGCAGGGTTTTCGGCTGAGCGCATCGGCTACCACATTAGCCTTACCAGGATGATACCGGATCTCACAATCGTAATCGCTGATGAGTTCGTTCCATCGGCGTTGTCTCATGTTAAGTTCCTTTTGATCAAAGATATGCTGAAGGCTTTTATGGTCAGTGTAGAGGATACACTTAGTGCCATAAAGGTAGTGTCTCCAGATCTTCAAGGCAAAAACAACTGCACCTAGTTCGAGGTCGTGAGTTGTATAATTCTTTTCATGAACCTTAAGTTGCCTTGATGCGTAAGCGATAACCTTGCCTCGTTGCATAAGAACACAACCGAGACCTTGGTTGGATGCATCGCAATACACGACAAAATCATCATTACCCTCAGGTAGCGCAAGAACAGGAGCTTCACACAACAAACGCTTGAGCGTTAGAAAGGCTTTTTCTTGCTTCGAGCCCCAAATATATGGTTTACCTTTGTGCGTTAGAGCTGTTAAAGGCAAAGCGATCTTCGAGAAGTTCGAAATGAATCGCCGGTAGTAACCAGCTAAGCCCAGAAAGGAACGGATCTCAGAAGGAGAGGATGGCGTAATCCAGTTCTTGATTGCTTCAATCTTGGATGGGTCGACATGAATACCCATCTTGTTTACAACGTGACCAAGAAACTGTACTTCATCAGACCAGAATTCACACTTGGAAAGCTTAGCATAGAGTTGCTCAGCTCTAAGCTTTTGCAACACCAACCGAAGATGTTGCTCGTGCTCGGCCTTGGTCTTAGAATACACCAGAACATCATCGATAAACACAATCACGAATTTATCCAAGAAGGGCCTACACACCCGATTCATTAGATCCATGAAAACGGCGGGTGCATTGGTTAGACCGAAGGACATGACCAAGAATTCAAAATGGCCATAACGAGTTCGAAAAGCAGTCTTCGGAACATCTTCATCGCGGATGCGCAACTGGTGATAGCCAGAGCGGAGATCAATCTTCGAGAAACAAGAGGCACCTTGGAGTTGATCAAAGAGGTCGTCAATTCGCGGTAAGGGATACCGGTTCTTAATGGTGAGTTTGTTCAACTCGCGGTAATCAATACACATGCGAAACGATCCATCTTTCTTTTTAACGAACAACACCGGAGCACCCCAGGGCGAAGAGCTAGGGCGGATGAATCCTTTAGCAGTCAACTCTTGAAGTTGACTTGCCAATTCTTGCATCTCAGCGGGCGCAAGACGGTAAGGAGATTTAGCCACGGGGGAAGCACCAGGGACAAGATCAATACGAAACTCGACTTCACGAGCGGGAGGGATACCAGGAAGATCATCAGGAAAAACTTCAGGGAAATCACGCACAACAGGGATATCGCGAAGCTTCTTCTCTTCAGCAGGTTTAACCACATGTGCTAAAAATGCAATACACTTCTTCCGCATGAGTCTTTGGGCTTCGGCGCAAGACATAAGTTTAAGACCACTGGAAGGTTTTTCGCCGTAAATGTGAAGATCACCATTTTCTCGAGGAATGCGAATCAACTTCTTGGCGCAAATAACTTCGGCGCGATTATGCGTAAGCCAGTCCATACCAATGATAACATCAAAGCTTCCAAGAGGCATGGGGATGAGGTCGATCAGAAAATCGTTTTCGTTAAGGTTAAGCGTGCAATCTTTAATCACCGAGTTAATTAAAACAGTTTCACCGTTAGCCAATTCAACTGAAAAAATTTTCTTTTAAATCGTTGCGCGGTCGCGCAAGCTTCTGCTCGAAGGCGCGAGAGATA
Source organism: Bidens hawaiensis (assembly GCF_021521415.1). Taxonomy (NCBI): domain Eukaryota; kingdom Viridiplantae; phylum Streptophyta; class Magnoliopsida; order Asterales; family Asteraceae; genus Bidens; species Bidens hawaiensis. The sequence goes on from NW_027491474.1 coordinate 1,320,392, forward strand.
AAACTTCGATCGGCGCCAGTATCAAAAAGTATAGAAGCATAAAATCCGTTAAGCAAAAATGTACCATTAACTACGTCATTATTCGCTTGCGCTTGGTGCGCGGTTATATTAAAAGCTCGTCCACGCGTCACTTGGTTCGAAATCTGGTTCACCGGATTCGCTTGTGTGATTTGCACTTGTAGTCTCGGGCACGCGTTCCGGAAATGACTGGGATCACCGCAGTTAAAGCACGATCTGGGTCGTGGGTTTTGGTAGGTTGGTTGTGGGTTCTGCGGGTAGACTGGTGGTGTTGGCGCAATTGGATTGGCGGGAGGGACTACAGAACTCAGCAGAGTGACCAACGCGGCCACATCGGTTACATTGACGACACGGGGTTTGGGTTGGGTGGTGAAGTCTACAGGTTGGACAAAAGGGTTGATTTCCTGTGTAAGGTTTCTTAGGTGGCGGGGCAGGGAGTGCTGGATTGGTTAAGGCATTGTTGTGAACTACAGGGGGAGTTGGGTAGGCTGACAGTGGGTTAGGCGTGTAAACTGGAGGTTGATAAATGGGTTGTTGGGTAATGGGCGGGTTGGTAAGCGCATAGGCTTTGCGCCTGCGCTTGAGGTTGTTACGGTTAGAGGGTTCAGGTTTGGTTTCTGTTGGTTCAGGGGCAGTCTTGGTGAGTTTGGTCTTCTCAGTTCCCCGCAGGAACAGGGTTCCTGCTCTGACATGGTTGTCGCTGAGCACAGCGGCCAACTCAATGGCGTCAGAGAGGGTAACTGGGTTTCTGGCCCATACAGAATCTTGAATTTCCATGGGGAGACCCCCAAGGAATTTCTCTATGGCTCGGCGGGAAGGGGTAACAAGGTGAGGGACCAGTAAGCTTAGCTCGTGGAAGCGCGTCGCGTACTCGCGCGCTTCACCACTGTACTGCTTAAGATTCCAAAATTCCTCCTCCAGGCGCTTAACTTCGTTGGGAGGGCAGAATTCTCGCGTAAGAATTTCCTTAAATTCCTCCCAGAGCATGCTGGAAGCAGCTTCTGCGCCACGCGCATGAGCTACTCCATTCCACCATGTAAGCGCTCTGGATTCCAGGACACTGGAAGCATATAGGGTTCGTCTATCTGAGGGGCATTGGGTGTGAAGGAAAGTGTTTTCAATCTTTTCGAGCCATTGGAGCATCACGGTGGCTCCTTCAAGACCTGTGAACTTTGGAGGGTTACCCGCGTTAAAGGACTTAATGTTATAACTGGAGGTATTGTTTTGGCTCAAAGCTTGGGCTATTGCGGCGGCCATTTCCTGGGAACGTTGCTGTCTACGCATGCGCGAGACTTCTCTTCTCTGAAATCGGCGAGATAGCGGAGGCATTCTATAAAAATTTTAATTTTAGTTAATATCTTGGTTTTAGCGCAAAGTATAACCTCGAAAAGCTTGGTTTCACGGAGTTAGATACTATCAAAAGTTAAAAGTAAAATAAATGACCCTAAATGCAGACTTAATAAGGGTAACAAATTCGAATCAAGAATCGACGATTCATGTATCACCATGACTTTCCGAATTCCCAATTTAAAATATACGAGCAAACGAGTATTGGAGATTGACGATTCATGTATCACCATGACTTTTCAATCCTCAATATAAAACATACAAGAAAATGAGTATTGGAGGTTGACAATTCATGTATCACCATGACTTTTCAAGTCTCCAACCTCAGAACATAATCGTAAATGGAAATTGAAAATCAACTATTCATGTATCACCATGACTTTTCGGATCTTCAAATCCCAACAAACGAATAGGCAAGAAAAATCAATAAAAATCGAAATTCAGCAAAAATCGAAATATCGCGAAATAAGACATAAAATCATATACTGCGCAAGTGCGAGCATATTCATAAATAACGAGTAATTAACAATAAGCGCGCAAACATGAGATTTCTCTCATGCGCGAGAAGGGACTCTTAGGTATTCTAGGCCGTTACGTCTAACCACCTATCCTAAAGTCAACGAGCTCTGATACCAATCTGTAACACCCCGACCAAAGGCGGATTATACATCGGGGCGCCACATATTGCTTCATTACTCGCGACACTATTGGTGTCAATATTTATTAATACACATTTTATCGCGCACGCGCAACGGGGAAAATAAAGAACATAAATCAAACATAAATCAATATATTATAAATTATAACATTCAAACAACATTAACTTGTCTTGATACATTTTAATTCTAGGTCCAAAAGTAAAAACGTCCTACGTGTCCACAAGCTCCAAAACAGCTACTGCAAACCTGAACATGTGTTAAAATAAACGTCAAACACTTGCGTGTTGGTGAGAAATCAAGTTTAATACAATACATAGATAACAATAAATCTGCGCGCAACATGTGTATGTCTGGTGTTTAACAAGGGTGCAATCAGATTGTGATCAAGCCTAGATAGATCATAGCTCATAGTTCATAGTTCAATCCGTGCTCCCAATTGAGCACAAAAACGAGAAAACATCTGTGCAAGTGTAAACAAAGAAAACCGTAAACGATAGGTCTCCCGTGTTCATCTAATGGATCCATGAAAACTGCGGAATAGGCCGAACAAAGCGGTTAATGATACACACATACAAATAAACAGCCAAGTAAACGTCCTCAACACATGGGATACTGCGCGACTAAAGTTCATAAACAAGTTTAGGACTCTAAGTTTGTACGAACACATGAACATCCCAAAACATTAAAAGTAAAAAGGGATTAGATACGAGATTACTCACTTGATAAAGATGCGATGATAGATAAAGCAAGAACCAACTTTAAACAAGCACAAGTTAACCTATAAATAAGATTATTGTTTTAATGATTTGTTTTAAGTCTTGATTATAAGTTAGCATAATTAATAAGTTATTATATATAATATATTACCGGAAAACAGGGCAGAGGAGAGGAGAAAACGGAGGCAAGAGAGGAGGGAGGCGGCTGAAGAACAACGGCAGAGAGCAAAAAGGGAGGAAGAGAATAAGTGTAGTGTGTGAAGTGTTAAGAAAATAGTACTATATATAGGCAAACCCTAGGGGACACAAACCCTAGAAAGATCTCCAAAAGTAAAAGAAAAGATATCAACAGTAAAAAGTTCTGAAAAGTAAAGATATCAAAAGATATGGTAGCAGGGAAAAAGAGAAAAAGGCTGACAGGATTCAGAAAAAGGCATGGGAGAGGACAGATAAAGTTACTGGTTAAAGCATGGAAAAGCAGATCTCAAAAGATAATGTCAGACACTTTTTCTACCAACCAATGGGGTTGGTACGCATGCTGCGCCGAAAGTAACTATTCAGACATTAGATAGGTTAGGTCAATAGCTCAGAAGAAAAGACATGACAAAAGCAAACGGCTAGAATAAACAGAAGATACAAGGGTTAAGCGCGGGAAGGCTGAGTGCGCGAGCGCGAAGGCTGGCACAACAATCCTTAGCGTACTGCGGGAAGAATCACAAATCCTTAGCGTGCTGCGTGAAGAACTAGAATTCTAAGCGCTTCGCGGGAAGAACATACATTCTTAGCGCATTGCGGGAAGAACATGCATTCTTAGCGCGCTGCGAGAAGAGTTCTCTTCACGCATCGCAGGAACAAGATGTCTTCACGCAGGCTTCCATGTAAGGAGTCTGGCGCGTGGAGCTGCAGACATCCTTAGGCGGGAAGAACCAAAGGACAAGCAAAGAGTTAAGGAAAAAGGGTTCAAGGCTTAAGGGCGGGACGGCGACAAGAGGGAAAAGAAGGCGGAAAGAGAGGAGAGGGACGGAACGGCGGAAAGAAAGAGAGAGGAAGAGGCGGGAGGGAAAAGTATATTATTATTATTAAAAGTAAAATATAAGTATAAATATTAAATAATAAAAGAAAGAGATCGGGTCAGAGAAACGGGTACCTGGGTCGGGTTGGATCGGGTCAGATGTCACAACTTGCATATATTCAAGACATAAAAACCAATCGTTAAACCAATAACCTCTTATTTATAGGTTAACTTTCGCTTGTTTAAAGTTGGTTCTTACGTTATCTTTCAACGCACCTTTTACAAGTGAGTAATCTCGTACCTAATCCCCTTTTATTTTTAACGTTTTGGGATGTTCATGTGTTCGTACAACTTGAGTCTTAAACTTGTTTATGAAATTATGTGCGCAAAACCCATGTGTTATGGACGTTTACTAGTGTTGTATATTTGCATGTGTTGATCATTAACCGCTTTGATCGGCCTATTCCGAAGTTTTCATGGATCCATTAGATAAACACGGGAGACCTATCGTTACGATTTTCTTGATTTGTTTGCACATACACGAATGATTATTTGTTTTTGCTCGATTTGGAGCACGTTATGAACTATGAGCTATGATCTATTTAGGCTTGATCACAATCTGTTTACACACTATGTGGAACACCAGTTATACACATGTTGCGCGCAGTGCTTTGTTATTATCTATTTATATCTATTAACTTGATTTCTCACCGACACGCAAGTGTTGACGTTTTATTTTAACACTTGTTCAGGTTTGCTGTAGCTGCTTTTGGAAACTCGAGGACACGTAGGATGTTTTCTTTTACTTTGGACCTAGTTTAAAATATAAAGACAAATTTATGTATTTGAATATTATGATTTATGTTATGTGATTTACGTTACTTTATGTCGTGTTATGCGCATACGCAATGAAATGTATTTATTAAATATTGACACCCAAATAGTGTCACGAGTAATGAAACAATTGGTAGCGCCCCGATGTATAATCCGCCATCGGTCGGGGTGTTACAGATTGGTATCAGAGCTCCGTGACTCTAGGATTAGGTGGTTAGACGTAACGACCTAGAATACCTAAGAGTCCCTTCTCGCGCATGAGAAAAATCTCATGATTGCGCGCTAATTGTTAATTACTCGATATTTATAAAATATGCTTGCGCATACGCAGCACATGATTTCATGTTTTATCCGCGATCTTTCGATTTTTTTTATTGTTAAATTTCAATTCGTTTCTTTACTTACATATTCGTTTGTTGTTGGGACTTAACATTGAAAATCCGAAAAGTCATGGTGATACATGAATAGTTGATTTTCAATCCCCATTAACTTTATGTTCTAAAATTGAAGATTTGAAAAGTCATGGTGATACATGAATTGTCAACCTCCAATACTCATTTACTCGTATATTTTAAATTGAAGATTTGAAAAGTCATGGTGATACATGAATTGTCAACCTTCAATACTCATTTACTCGTATATTTTAAATTGAAGATTTGAAAAGTCATGGTGATGCATGAATTGTCGATTTTCAATTCGAATTCCTTACCTATATTAAGTTTGCATTTAAATTCATATTTTACTTCAAAATTTGATAGCATTTAACTCCGCGAAACAAGCTTTACAATGATATACTTTGCGCTAAAACGATTTCCCATACCAAGATATTAACAAAAACTAAAACTTTTATAGAATGCCTCCGCTATCAGCTCGCCGTCATCAGAGGAGAGAAGCCTCGCGCAGACGTATGCAGCGTCGTTCCCAGGAAATGGCCGCCGCAATAGCCCAAGCCTTAAATCAAAATAATACCAACCCTTCCAGTTACAATATTAAGTCCTTTAATGCGGGTAACCCTCCGAAATTCACAGGGCTCGAAGGAGCCACCGTAATGCTCCAATGGCTCGAGAAAATTGAGAACACCTTCCTCCATACCCATTGCCCTCCAGACCGACGAACCTTATACGCCTCAAGTGTCCTGGAATCAAGAGCGCTTACATGGTGGAACGGAGTAGCTCACGCGCGTGGCGCAGAGGCTGCTTCTAGCATGCTCTGGGAGGGATTCAAGGATCTTTTGACTCGAGAATTCTGCCCTCCCAACGAAGTAAAGCGCCTTGAGGAGGAATTTTGGAACTTGAAACAGTACAGTGGCGAAGCGCGCGAGTACGCTACGCGCTTTCACGAACTAAGTTTGCTTGTCCCGCACTTAGTTACCCCTTCCCGCCGCGCCATCGAGAAGTTTCGTGGGGGTCTTCCCATGCAAATTCAAGATTCTGTATGGGCCAGGAACCCAGTAACCCTCTCTGACGCCATCGAGTTGGCCGCTGTGCTCAGCGACAACCATGTCAGGGCAGGAACCCTGTTCCTGCGGGGAGCCGAGAAGACCAAACTCACCAAGACTGTCCCAGAACCAACAGAAACCAAGCCAGAACCCTCAAACCGTAACAACCTCAAGCGCAGGCACAAACCCAATCATCAAGCCTACGCGCTTACCAACCCGCTCATTGTCCAGCAACCCGCCTACCAACCTCCAGTACACGCTCCTAACCCACTGTCAACCTACCCAACACCCCCTGTAGTCCATAACTATGCCTTAACCAATGCCGCGCTCCCTGCCCCGCCAACTAAGAAACCTTACACAGGAAACCAACCCTTTTGCCCAACCTGTAAACTTCATCACCCAACTCAAGCCCCGTGTCGACAATGCAACCGATGTGGCCGTATTGGTCACACTGCTGAGTACTGTAGAGTCCTTCCCGCCAACCCAATCGCGCAAACACCACCAACCTACCCGCAAAACCCACAATCAACATACCATAATCCACGACCCAGGTCGTGCTATAACTGCGGTGACCCCAGTCATTTCCGGAACGCGTGCCCAAGACTGCAAGTACAAATTACGCAAGCTAATCCGGTTAACCAAATTTCAAACCAAGTGGCGCGCGGACGAGCTTTTAATATAACCGCGCACCAAGCGCAAGCGAATAATGACGTGGTTAATGGTACATTTTTACTTAACGGACAATATGCATCTATACTTTTTGATACTGGCGCCGATAGGAGTTTTATTTCTCGCGCATTTGAACAAAAACTTGCGCGACCGCGCATAAACTTAAACGAAAACTTTACAGTTGAAATGGCTAACGGTGAAACAATTATAATAAACTCCGTGATCAAAGATTGCACGCTTAACCTTAATGAACACGATTTTCTAATCAACCTCATTCCCATGCCTCTTGGAAGTTTTGATGTTATTATTGGTATGGACTGGCTCTCGCAAAATCGCGCCGAAGTAATCTGCGCCAAGAAATTGATTCGCATTCCTCGGGAAAATGGTCAAGATCTTCATATCTACGGCGAGAAACCATCTAACGGTCTTAAACTTATGTCATGCACTGAAGCCCGAAGACTTTTACGAAAGAAATGTGTCGCGTTCTTAGCTCATGTGGTCAAACCCGATGAAGGAAAGAAGAAACTTCATGAAATCCCCATCGTGCGTGACTTTCCTGAAGTCTTTCCCGAAGATCTTTCTGGTTTACCTCCCGCTCGGGAAGTCGAGTTTCGTGTTGATCTTGTTCTTGGTGCATCCCCCGTAGCCAAATCTCCTTATCGACTTGCACCCACTGAAATGCAAGAATTAGCAAGTCAACTTCAAGAGTTGACCGATAAAGGTTTCATTCGCCCTAGCTCTTCGCCGTGGGGTGCTCCGGTTTTGTTCGTCTAAAAGAAAGACGGTTCGTTTCGCATGTGTATCGATTACCGCGAGCTGAACAAGCTCACCATTAAGAACCGGTACCCCTTACCGCGTATTGACGACCTCTTTGACCAACTCCAAGGTGCCTCTTGCTTCTCCAAAATCGATCTCCGTTCTGGCTATCACCAGTTGCGTATCCGCGAAGAAGATATTCCCAAAACTGCCTTTCGAACCCGCTACGGTCATTTTGAATTCTTGGTCATTCCCTTCGGTTTAACCAACGCACCCGCTGTCTTCATGGATCTAATGAACCGGGTGTGTAGGCCCTTCTTGGACCAATTCGTGATCGTGTTTATCGATGACGTTCTGGTATATTCCAAAACCAAGGCCGAGCATGAACAACATCTTCTGTTGGTGTTGCAAAAGCTTCGAACCGAACAACTCTATGCCAAACTCTCCAAGTGTGAGTTTTGGTCTGACGAAGTACAGTTTCTTGGTCATGTTGTAAACAAGATGGGTATTCATGTCGACCCATCCAAAATTGAAGCAATCAAGCACTGGATTACACCGACCACTCCTACCGAAATCCGTTCCTTTTTGGGCTTAGCTGGTTACTACCGGCGATTCATTTCGAACTTCTCAAAAATCGCCTTGCCTTTAACAGCATTAACGCACAAAGGCAAACCGTATATTTGGGGCTCGAAGCAAGAAGAAGCCTTTCAAACGCTCAAGCGAAAGTTGTGCGAAGCTCCTGTTCTAACGTTACCAGAGGGTACTGACGACCTTGTCGTTTATTGTGATGCCTCCAACCAAGGTCTCGGTTGTGTACTTATGCAACGAGGCAAGGTTATCGCTTACGCGTCTAGGCAACTCAAAATTCATGAAAAGAATTATACGACTCACGACCTCGAACTTGGAGCAGTTGTATTTGCCTTAAAAATCTGGAGACACTACCTCTATGGTACTAAGTGCATCATTTACACCGACCATAAAAGCCTTCAGCACATTTTTGATCAAAATGAACTTAACATGAGACAACGCCGATGGAACGAACTCATCAGCGATTACGATTGTGAGATCCGATATCACCCTGGAAAGGCTAACGTGGTAGCCGATGCGCTCAGCCGCAAACCCAGTCAACTCAACTGTATTTTGCCGCACACGCAGCTTCACTTCGCGCCGATCCAAAGCAATCTTGAATCGCGCATTCGCGACGCGCAGCGCGCATCGATCAGCAAAGGCAACCTACGCGCCGAGTTAGCGTGTGGTGCGGAAGCGCATCTAGTCCCTAACCTGAATGGAACTCTCTGTTATCTCAATCGCATCTGGATTCCCAATGATGAGATTCTTCGCACTGACATACTGAGTGAAGCGCACAAAACTCGGTATTCCATTCATCCTGGCGCTGACAAAATGTACAAAGATTTGCGCCTTACTTATTGGTGGCCCGGTATGAAAAAGGATATTGCTGTGTTCGTAGCTAAATGCCTAACTTGTTCTAAGGTAAAAGCTGAACATCAACGCCCATCTGGTTTACTCGAACAACCAGAAATTCGACGTGGAAATGGGAAAGTATAGCAATGGACTTTATCACCAAGTTACCCTTGACCGCAAGCAAACATGATAGCATTTGGGTAATAGTGGATCGATTGACCAAGTCTGCCCACTTTCTGCCCATTCGTGAAACCTACCGTGTTGAGCAACTTGCGCATCTATATGTCAAAGAAATAGTCTGCCGTCATGGTACTCCCTTGAGCATAATATCCGATCGCGATGGCCGTTTTATATCTCACTTTTGGAAATCTCTCCAATCTGCGTTAGGAACTCGTTTGGACATGAGTACTGCATATCATCCTCAGACTGACGGACAGTCTGAGCGAACCATCCAAACCCTTGAGGATATGCTTCGATCTTGTGTTCTTGATTTTGGAGGTAATTGGGATTCACACCTACCTCTGATCGAGTTCTCTTATAATAACAGCTATCATTCCAGCATCGGTATGGCCCCATTTGAAGCACTTTACGGTCGAAAGTGCCGCTCACCGATTTGTTGGAACGAAGTGGGTGAAGTTCAAATCACAGGACCCGAACTAGTTCAAGAGACAACCGATAAAATCGCCAAGGTCCGTGATCATCTGCTGACTGCCAGAAGCCGGCAGAAGAGTTACGCAGATCGCAGGCGGAAGCCTCTCGAATTTCTAGTTGGTGATCTTGTTCTCCTCAAAGTGTCGCCCTGGAAGGGCGTTGTCCGCTTTGGGAAGAAAGGTAAGCTTGCACCTCGTTATGTTGGTCCGTTCAAGATTCTTGCGAGAGTGGGAAAGGTTGCCTACAAACTGGACCTACCGCCCGCGCTCGGCAATGTGCATCCAACGTTCCATGTATCCAATCTCAAGAAATGTTTAGCTGACGAGAACCTCCACATACCACTTGATGAAGTTCAAGTTGATGAGTCTATGCATTTCGTTGAGAAGCCTGTTGAGATTATGGATCGCGAGGTGAAGCAAACCAAGCGCAGTCGCATCCCTATTGTCAAAGTTCGCTGGGAGTCCAAGCGCGGAGCCGAGTTCACTTGGGAAAGGGAAGATCAATTGAAGATCAAATACCCGCACCTTTTCTCTGCGCATCCTACTTCGAGATAAATTTCGGGACGAAATTTCTTAAAGTAGGGAAGACTGTGACAACTGCCCAAATCCGACCCGACCCAGGTACCCGTTTTCGGATCCGATTTTAAGATTTAAAATTTGATTATAATCTTTATAAATTTATCAAATATATATATATATATTACTAATAATAATAATAATAATTCCTTTCCGCCGTCCCGCCCCTTTTTCTCTCTTGTCGCCGTCCCGCCCCTTTTTCTCTCTTGTCGCCGTCCCGCCCCTCTGCTTAACCCTTAAGCCTTGAACCCCTTTTTCTCTTAACTCTTTGCTTGTCCTTTGGTTCTTCCCGCCTAAGGATGTCTGCGCAGCTCCACGCGCCAGACTCCTTACAAGGAAGCCTGCGTGAAGACCAGCTGTTCCCGCGGCGCGCAAAGGATTGTAGAACTGTTCCCGCAGCGCGCAAAGGATTGTAGTTCTTCCCGCGGCGCGCTAAGGATTGTAGTTCTTCCCGCGGCGCACTAAGGATTTTAGTTCTTCCCGCGGCGCGCTAAGGATTGTTCTGCTGACTGCCTTCGCCCTCGCGCACTCAAGCCTTCTCGCGCTAGACACTTAAGTCTTTCTCCAGTTTAAGCCAGCCTGTATGCTTTTGAAATATCTTATCTTCTGTGCTATACCTGCCAAGGTATGGGCACAGTAGGCCAGATCTGACATCTGTCCGAAAAGTCACTTTCGGCGCAGCTTGCTTACCAACCCTCTTGGTTGTCAGAAAAAGTAACTGGCATAATCTTTTAAAATCTTCTTTTCCATGTCTTGAACAGTACTTTGACTGACCCCTCCCATGCAATGAACAGTAACCTGTCAGCCTTCCCCATCCCCTGCAGCTGCCACCATATCTTTTGCTTGTGATATCTTTTGCTTTTGATATCTTTTGCTTTGATTTGATAAGATCTTTTTCCCCAATTCGAGGGATGTGTTACCTAGGGTTTTCCTATAAATAAAACTAATTTCTTGGATAATTAAACTACACTCAAACACTTAAACACTCCCCAAAATCTTTCTCCCTTACTCTCTGCCGAAGATCCTCAGCGACGCCTCCACTCCCCTCTTTGCAATCCGTCTTCTCTTATTTTCTGCCCAGAAATCTCGGTAAATATTTAATTTGTTTAAGTGACTTGCATATATTCAAGACATAAAAACCAATCGTTAAACCAATAACCTCTTATTTATAGGTTAACTTTCGCTTGTTTAAAGTTGGTTCTTACGTTATCTTTCAACGCACCTTTTACAAGTGAGTAATCTCGTACCTAATCCCCTTTTATTTTTAACGTTTTGGGATGTTCATGTGTTCGTACAACTTGAGTCTTAAACTTGTTTATGAAATTATGTGCGCAAAACCCATGTGTTATGGACGTTTACTAGTGTTTTATATTTGCATGTGTTGATCATTAACCGCTTTGATCGGCCTATTCCGAAGTTTTCATGGATCCATTAGATAAACACGGGAGACCTATCGTTACGATTTTCTTGATTTGTTTGCACATACACGAATGATTATTTGTTTTTGCTCGATTTGGAGCACGTTATGAACTATGAGCTATGATCTATTTAGGCTTGATCACAATCTGTTTACACACTATGTGGAACACCAGTTATACACATGTTGCGCGCAGTGCTTTGTTATTATCTATTTATATCTATTAACTTGATTTCTCACCGACACGCAAGTGTTGACGTTTTATTTTAACACATGTTCAGGTTTGCTGTAGCTGCTTTTGGAAACTCGAGGACACGTAGGATGTTTTCTTTTACTTTGGACCTAGTTTAAAATATAAAGACAAATTTATGTATTTGAATATTATGATTTATGTTATGTGATTTACGTTACTTTATGTCGTGTTATGCGCATGCGCAATGAAATGTATTTATTAAATATTGACACCCAAATAGTGTCACGAGTAATGAAACAATTGGTAGCGCCCCGATGTATAATCCGCCATCGGTCGGGGTGTTATAATTGTTAGCCCGGACGTTACGGCGGTAAATCAACACGATTTCAGTAAAACAAAAAACATAATGCTTGTTACGAACGTAGAAAAAAACAAAAAGGAAAAACATTTAACCAATAAAAAAATTAAGACCAAAACTTAGCACAAATTAAAAAACAAAAGAACAAACATATTTTGAAAGGAAAAAAAAAGGTAAAATAATCAAAAGTGAATCTTGTGGCAGCGACATGTCTACTTTACTTCTATACGAAACATCTAGTTGACTCGTACTCAGGCGTTTATGGTGGTGAGTCGGCAAAACAGGGGCGCTGGTAAAAAACCGAGCTTTTCGACGGTTTGTCGACTCAAATTTCATAGATTTCGTTTACGTTTGTTACGGTATCGGAATTAAAATAAAGTTTGGCAAAACCTGGACGTTGGTAAAACCAAGCGTTATCGGTGCTGCACGTTACGCTACGAGTCGTTAAAATCCGAGCATTCTTAGCCCCGGACGTTGTGGCGGTAAATCAAAACAACTTCAGTAAAACAAAAAAAAATAATGGTTGTTACGGATCTAGGAAAAAAACAAAAAGAAAAACCATTGAACCAATTAAAAAAGTTTAAAACAAAATTTTGCACCAATTAAAAAACAAGAAAAACATTTTTTGAAAGGTAAAAAAACAATAAAATATTCAGAATTGAGACTTGTGGCGCGTGGTGTCTACTTTACTTATATTAGATAATGATTATGGATATTTATTTTATTCTCGTTTAAAAATTAGCATACTTTTTAAATTCATAAACTGAAATGAAATTGAAGTGACATAAGTCTAGAACCACAAAGTTTACTGGACAAACCTATTGACTTCTATAAATAGCTATAGCATCATCTCGCTCTTTATTATTGAGTTCGGTCCAGCTGATGAATCAGTAAAACAATCGGTTAAAAACCAATTTAATTGTAAAAAGATTGATGGATAGTTTAGTACTTGTGATTTTATTAGCATATAATATTTTAGTCAAACTTTAACTAAACTATCTTACATTTAGAATTGATCAAATCATGTTTGACAATGTTAGAACTAGTATGAAACCACAAAGCCGCCCAAAACAATAACATGAGGTCAGAAAACCAATGATAGAAAAATAATATATAACGTGCAAATAATGCAAAATAACTGACCTCACAATTCATGCTTGTTTTGTTATCAATCTTAGCATAAACTGCCCCTCATGTTTACTCTAATTATAAAATCACCCTTCTAATATGACGAACCTGAAACCCAATTATAAATCAAACTATTTCGTGAAACATGCGGAAACCCAAGGTCATGCCCAAGGATTCGGCCAAGATGAACGCGACTAATGGTGTCAAAAAGCTAATCAAGGCGCCTAAACATTTAAAAGAAAAGTATGAGCATGTCTCCATCTTCAAAATAAGCATATTGGAAGTACTTGTTCTTATATAACTTCTTTTATGTGGCTGATGAATTTGCAACTTGTGTTTATTAGTGAATAATATGCCGGCATTGATGTGATCGTTTATATTTGACTCGTATTCTTCGTTACTTCATGAATTCATTACACCATCTAGATTTATCCTAAATACACACATAACTCTTTAATACTTGGTAAATGTTTTAAAATCGTACATACGATGCTTGCAAGTACAGGATCGCTAGTCAAACCGGTCTTTGATCTACTTAAAAATATTAAAAATACGAAAAAAAAAAGTTTTAAAATATACAAATGTTTGAAATATTTATAACATGTAAATTTCTATTAATAATCCCATCAAATGTGGGTTTTCTTGTCATTCCTAAACTAACTCGCGTAGACCGATTTTCAATATGATCTAGTTTTTAAAACATGATATTTTATGATGAGTAAATGTGTATTTAGTATACGAACTTCTAAAAACATAAAATAATGTTATGTGTTTTTTTAGTAATCAAATAAAGGCACTCTAGAAAATCAGGTTGTGTTTGAAATTTAGCCACGTAACCTCATTTATCATTTTTTTTAAAACGATCTATAGAATGAAAGTCATAGCATATTATTATTAGTTTTAGAGATACTTGTCACAAACCACATATAGTGTGTGTGAAATATGACCATAACATGTGCTCACAAAATAACCACGTAAGCAAACCACGCGTACATAACTTTCTTATAGCTATAATTTATAACAAAACTATTAATAATAATTCATTAGTTTATTATAGTTTTGCCTTTTGGTCTTTTTACGGGTTCTTCGTTTATATTTGATTTAAAATCATAACTGAACAGGTTTTGTAGTTATTAATTTATCTTCTTTGGATCTATCTAGCATAAATTTTTAAAAAATAAAAATATGACGTATATGATTTGTGAGAATTAAATCGAATAATAAGTGAAAAATCGTACCAATAAAGAAATAAAAAGTTTGCTTATTTATATAACGGGTTTTTTGTGGTTCACTTTTATCTTTAAGGGTACAAATATTCTGCGAATATTAAAGAATGAGACACGTGAATAATGCCCACTACCTTTATTATGTTCTCTTATATAAGTAAAGATGAAGTATTATCTTCATGTTATATTATTTGAATTCGGTGGTCACCGCATCAAGGTGGTCACCATTTTGATGTGGTGGTTGGGTCGTTTTTCTTATGGATTTCTTTTGCGGCCCAGGTTTGATTCTTGGCATATGTGTACGCTTTGAAATGTGAGTTGCATAACTATAAGTGGGATTCAAACTTAGGTAGTGAAGATGACAAGCGTTATGATCCTTTGATATAGATATCACTGTCACTATGACATATGCCTTTAATAAAAGGGTTTCGAATTCTATATCAAACTGGGTTGATTAAATAACTAGAAAGTGTGTGAATGTATGTTTCACTATGTGATAATATGCTTATTACCAAATATTTATATACTATTTTTTTTTTGCTTTTGTCTTTTGATTTGCATGATATAATAAAGAATATTATACAAGATAAATTACAATATTCCATTCAACTTTATTCACTCGCGCATGTAAAAGTTTTCGTGAAATAAAAAAACATGGAAAATGTTTGTAAAATGATAAATTTAGTGAAAATAAATAAATAAAATCAACACCTTCTCATATACACTTTCATATCCATATTATGACAAATATTCTTCTAACCAACTTATGGGAATCACTAAAAGTGGTGTTCCAAAAGCATCTCTTGAGCATATCCACTAAATATGCTTTGTTTTACTTTTCATTCTTTGACTTTAGGTGTCTCAAATGGTCGCCTTTGAAGGTTCCAGAATAATAGTCAACAAAACCTTTTATTTTGTTCTATTACTTTGAATCTAATTTTGTAGGTCTATAAATACACTCATATTGGAGTCTAGACACTATCAAGTTGCCACTCTTTCTTCATTTCTTTACAAAACAACTAATGGCAGGGCTTCAATACAACTTCTTTCCAACCGATTTCCTATACCCTCAACCGACAAAGAAGATTTCGGATGTCACTGCACCTCAGGTTATTATATCGAATGACAAAATGCCAAAGGTTTCACGTGATGATTTGACCATCACGAAATCTTCTACTACTGACAGGCTTCAGTACAACTTCTTTCTAACCGATTTCATGTACCCTCAACCGATGAAGAAGATTCCAGATGCCACTGCGTCTCATGTTATTATAACGAATAACAAAAAAGCCAAAGGTTTCACGCGATGATTTGACTATCGTGAAGTCTTCTTCTGCCGCCAAGAACCAAATCAAGACAAACAAACATGATACACTTATGTTGTACTTATATATATCGATAGTTTAAAAAATAGCATCATCAACCGAGAAAGTACCATTTATACAGTTACAACTTCTTTCTTCATATGTTATAAACATATATCAAACAAATGGCATCAGTTATTTTCTGTTTATGTGTATTCAAATAGTTTTAATATAACGTCATAAATCCGTGAGTTTTCAATTTTGTTGTTTAGAATGATGTTACAACTTCTTTATTAAAATACTAGGTTAGGTACCCGTGTAGAACACGGGTTAAATAAATAAATTTATTTAAATAATAACACAATGTTAAATATAAAAAATATGTTCAACATATAAAAAAATATAATATATAATTGAATAAATTACATAATACACAGTATGGAAATAAAAAATTACAAATTCGTAAATCTCTAAATATTTTTTTGTATACAATATTTGTAACTTTATCATTCATATTAAAATTATTAGTTTCACTTTATTTTTGTTTCAACTATATATAATAGAACACATAACTGGCCATATGTTAAAACATATTGTCTCAAAAACAAACAAATTATCTAAAGCAATCGGCATTGTCTTTTATTAATCTTCATTGAGAACCAAACATAAAGTGAAAATTTCTTTTTTTGAAATTTGAAATTAATTATTTTATCTAAATCAATTTGAAAATTCATTGTTTATAAAAACTTAATATTAATAGCTAGTACAATATATTAAAAACTAAATAATATATACTTAAAATATATACTTAAAATAATATATATTAAAGCAAATTGGACTTGCAAATATATACTTAAAATAAAATTCCATAATTAAAGCAAATTGTCAAAAAAAACATGAAGTTAACAAAAGTCATGGCTTAGAATCAAGTAACCCTTGAGCACTCATCAACAGTCTTAAACTTGTTCTCACTTACCCTTTGTATTTGTAATATCAAAATATATTACTGGCTTCCTCTTAGGTTCATTCCATTGTTGCTGCAAACGTAAATGCAAATAGTCAACGGTCTTCGTGTTTAGTCTTCTCTTTGACTTTTAAGGTCAAATACATTATATAGTTTCCAGCTTTAATTAATATGATTATCTTTAAATTTAGACAAGTCCACAATGATTTTACTTAATATAGTTGAAAGTACAAAGGTCAACTTTTACCTCTATAACAGCAGCCAAACGCAAAATCGTTGCTTCACACCAAGGCCGTCCTATTAGTTGCAGCTGTAAGGCCCCGAACCCGATAGCCCTACTTTAGCGTCGGATTTACTCATAAACACAGTCCTTCAAATCAGAGTTTATTAAAACTTTTCACGGAATATAAAACATCAATCATTTGTTACAAAACATTAAATCTTTTCTTTGATACCATAACACAAAACTTTATATTCAAAACATTTTTACTTCTTTCTTCTGATGCCAGCCGTTCAATCCATGCCATGCGTCATCCTCTTACTAGCTCTGTAATCGGCTTACCTGCGTGCATACTAAAAGTCAGCTACGCTGAGTGAGTTCTAGTTAATCAGGCAACATACAATCTATTCCCATATATTACTTCCCGTATCCGAAGACACATATTACTACCTTAACCTTGTATAAATATCCATAGGAGGATCGTCACGTAATATCTATTAAGAGAACCATTACCATTACCCTACCATATATAGTTTCCATAGGAGGAACACTATACTATCCATAGAAGGAACACTTTACTATCCATAAAAGGAACACTATACTTTATTATTTAATATCCATGTAAGGAGCTAGTCACTTCCCTTGACGATACGTGCAATATCCGAATATCGTTCACGTACCATCAAGCAATCATTCATATATTTCACATTATCCATATAAGGCATACACTTATCTCTTAGGATAAGTGTATTAACAAACATATTGAGTATGCACACAGCCCCGAAAACGTAACACATAAATGGGGCTAGAACTCACCTGAATTCTGCTTCTTTTTCTGATAGCTGCAAATCCCTTCTCTATCTGAGCTCGGCTGACTGTACAAGTTACACGTATCAATATTCGCCTGATCTAATCTGGCGGCCTAGTAGTGGCTTACTTAACTTATCGCTTTTTAATTTATTTTCTAATCAAACTTAGCTCTAGGCGAAGTTAACCTTAGGCGAACTTAGCTGTAGGCGAAGTTACCAGCTAGGCGAACTTAGCTTTACAGCGAAGTTGCCATCAGGCGAACTTGGCTTCAGGCGAAGTTGTCATCAGGCGAACTTGGCCTCAGGCGAAGTTACCAGTTAGGCGAACTTAACTTTACAGCGAAGTTGCCATTAGGCGAACTTAGCTTGCAGGCGAAGTTCATCGCGTTGAAGGCGAAGTTGCCCAGATGAAGGCGAAGTTACCCAGACAGCCGCTGTTTGGTTTCTTTCCAGCATTTTGAGCGTTTTTAACACCCTTGCTATGGTTCAATATCACCCACTACGCTTCCCGACCATCTTCGGTCGCTTATACACTAAAAAGCTTGGATCTTTAAACCTTAAAGGTCAAGAATCATACCTTTTTGAGCTTGTTTGGATCTTGTTTAACTTGCTAGCACACTAATCGCTCTCTCTCGGTCCTGCCCGATTCTTCCCTTGGCTCGGTCGGCCGGCGGTATGTGCACGGTGTGTGTGTGTGTGTTTTTGGAGTGTTAGGGAGTTTGGTGAAAATGAAAGATATTTTGGGTTTAGGGGATATTTATACCCCTGGAATCCCATGGACCTAAGGCCCATTCTCATTTAACCCATCTCTATTAATCCAAGTCCATAACCCACGTCCATTACCCGACACTAGCCCGACCCATACCAACCTCTATTCTTTTATTTATTTCCTGATAACCCGAGTAACTTTCCCTCTATTATTAAATAATATAATTAATATTATTTTGGGATTTTTGGGATGTTACAAGTCTTCCCTCCTTAAAGAGGTTTCGTCCCCGAAACCTAACTTATTCCCTATAAAAGGAAAACTTCTTATATTTACACGCTTTATTGAATCGCCTTCGTTTTCTGAGTTACCCTTCTTACCTCTGACTTTGCAGTCATCGAATGGTGGTCATGTGTATTAGCTATTTAAGGTAGCTTGTCCATGAGGCCCTCAATGTACCAAGTCTCGTTTCGATCTTTAAGAGGCTTTGTCTTATATCATATTAATGCTAAAGCCTAAGTCGACACTCTATCACAACACGTCAATTTATCATGACTAACATGCATTCAGACAATTCGTACCATAATTAATAAACACCAGTCTAAATTTCAACATAAAACAACACGCATCGAGTCATCAATAAGTTACACATAGATTTAATACTTATGGCTAGCATCTAGCCTTCTTGAATGTCTTCTCTAAGCATACAGAGGAATCTGTTAAACCTCAAGCACTCTTTTCTCCTTCATGTCCTCCCTTTGGCTTCTTGCAATCCCTTGCTAGGTGCCCACGTCCTCCACAGTTGTGACACCTATGGTAATCATCACATTCCCAAGAGGAATGTCCTGCTCTTCCACACCTGTAGCAAACACCTAATCCCTTCCTGCACTCTCCGGGGTGTCTCTTCCCACATTTTTCACAAGCAGTGAACCCCTCTTGCCTTGCCTTCTTTTTGCGTGGATCCACCTCATTGGCTTCCTCTGGTTCTGGGGTTGGGTTATTTTTCTTCGGTTCCATCTTCTCCCCTTCACAGTGGGCAAGGTCCTCATAAATCATCTCGGCCAATTCCACGGCCGAGTCAAATGTTGCGGGCTTACTAGACTTAACCAAAGTGCGAACATTCCGCGGAAGTCCCCTTACGTAACACTTGATCCTTTTAGCTTCGGTGTTCACCATGTCAGGTACCAACCTAGACATGCGGTTGAATTCAGTAGTATACTCCCGTTGTGTCATCCCTCCCGCTTTCAAATTCAGAAACTTCATCTCCACTCTTTCAACTTCTGTATCAGCGCAGAATCTCTTCATCACCATGTCCTTTAGGTCATTCCAACTCATCGTCTTGATCTCTTCACGGGTCTTCCTCTGCTCCACACTCTCCCACCAATACATAGCCTCATCTTCAAAAGATTGAGTGGCATAACCGACAGCTTGGTTAGGACGGCACTCGCTAATGCGGATAACCTTATCCATGGCGGTTATCCACTGAAGAGTAGCGATTGCGTCTCCTAAACCAGTCAGCTTAGGCGGGTCACAACCTTTGAAGGACTTATAGTTGCAACCGCCTCGGCCCCTCTTCCTATCATCATCTTTCACAGACTTTACCTCACTCGAGTCACCCCTTTCCCTCTCGTCATCCTTTCTATTATTACCACCTGCCCCTTCAACGGTTCGTTCACGGCTTCCAGCAGATCCTTCGGGATTCAGGTTCTTCACAGCAGCAACTACAGCTTGAACAATGGCTGCTTGAACCGCAGGGCTAAGTTGAACTTCTTCGTTGTTGTTCTGGTCTCCTCCAGCGGCGCTCCTTTCATCTTCGGTGTGGGAAACTTCTTCTACCGAGGGTTGCCGGACAAGACGAGGCCTGCCACGACGTCCAGTGCGACCCCCAGTTCCCACAACTTCTCCAGCTCCAGCCATCAGTATTCTTAAAGGGACAACACAAACATCATCACTCAAGGAACTATTTAGTACAAGGATAGCAAGGCTAACAGGTAATAACAGTGGCCAGCTGTGACTAGCTGATCACGTTGCTTTCCGTGTCCTATTCGTTTCCCTTTATGAGTCTATTTGTGCTGGTTCTACTTAAGCAATTAGTCAAATCAAACAATCAATTACTTCTATCCTTATCGTTCACGTATCTTTTCTTTCTCATTAACATATATCATTTAATCATACACCTTACCTTTACTGATTTTTGCTTGAGCGACACATGGCATTCTTGAACTGGCATCTTCTTTCTTTTCTTACTTAAATCCCATTCTCTGTTCGAGTCTAAGCATGTAGGATGCTTAAATCTCTCGAACTTATGCTCTGATACCAACTTGTAAGGCCCCGAACCCGGTAGCCCTACTTTAGCGTCGGATTTACTCATAAACACAGTCCTTCAAATCAGAGTTTATTAAAACTTTTCGCGGAATATAAAACATCAATCATTTGTTACAAAACATTAAGTCTTTTCTTTGATACCATAACACAAAACTTTATATTCAAAACATTTTTACTTATTTCTTCAGATGCCAGCCGTTCAATCCATGCCATGCGTCATCCTCTTACTAGCTCTGTAATCGGCTTACCTGCGTGCATACTAAAAGTCAGCTACGCTGAGTGAGTTCTAGTTAATCAGGCAACATACAATCTATTCCCATATATTACTTCCCGTATCCGAAGACACATATTACTACCTTAACCTTGTATAAATATCCATAGGAGGATCGTCACGTAATATCTATTAAGAGAACCATTACCATTGCCCTACCATATATAGTTTCCATAGGAGGAACACTATACTATCCATAGAAGGAACACTTTACTATCCATAAAAGGAACACTATACCTTCCATAAAAGGAACACTATACTTTCCATAAAAGGAACACTATACCTTTCATAAAAGGAACACTATACTTTATTATTTAATATCCATGTAAGGAGCTAGTCACTTCCCTTGACGATACGTGCAATATCCGAAGATCGTTCACGTACCATCAAGCAATCATTCATATATTTCACATTATCCATATAAGGCATACACTTATCTCTTAGGATAAGTGTATTAACAAACATACTGAGTATGCACACAGCCCCGAAAACGTAACACATAAATGGGGCTAGAACTCACCTGAATTCTGCTTCTTTTTCTGATAGCTGCAAATCCCTTCTCTATCTGAGCTCGGCTGACTGTACAAGTTACACGTATCAATATTCGCCTGATCTAATCTGGCGGCCTAGTAGTGGCTTACTTAACTTATCGCTTTTTAATTTATTTTCTAATCAAACTTAGCTCTAGGCGAAGTTAACCTTAGGCGAACTTAGCTGTAGGCGAAGTTACCAGCTAGGCGAACTTAGCTTTACAGCGAAGTTGTCATCAGGCGAACTTGGCTTCAGGCGAAGTTGTCATCAGGCGAACTTGGCCTCAGGCGAAGTTACCAGTTAGGCGAACTTAACTTTACAGCGAAGTTGCCATTAGGCGAACTTAGCTTGCAGGCGAAGTTCATCAGGCGAACTTAGCTTGCAGGCGAAGTTCATCGCGTTGAAGGCGAAGTTGCCCAGATGAAGGCGAAGTTACCCAGACAGCCGCTGTTTGGTTTCTTTCCAGCATTTTGAGCGTTTTTAACACCCTTGCTATGGTTCAATATCACCCACTATGCTTCCCGACCATCTTCGGTCGCTTATACACTAAAAAGCTTGGATCTTTAAACCTTAAAGGTCAAGAATCATACCTTTTTGAGCTTGTTTGGATCTTGTTTAACTTGCTAGCACACTAATCGCTCTCTCTCGGTCCTGCCCGATTCTTCCCTTGGCTCGGTCGGCCGGCGGTATGTGCGCGGTGTGTGTGTGTGTTTTTGGAGTGTTAGGGAGTTTTGTGAAAATGAAAGATATTTTGGGTTTAGGGGATATTTATACCCCTGGAATCCCATGGACCTAAGGCCCATTCTCATTTAACCCATCTCTATTAATCCAAGTCCATAACCCACGTCCATTACCCGACACTAGCCCGACCCATACCAACCTCTATTCTTTTATTTATTTCCTGATAACCCGAGTTACTTTCCCTCTATTATAAAATAATATAATTAATATTATTTTGGGATTTTCGGGATGTTACAGCAGCCCTATTGGAAGTCCCTGCTTATCATAACCAACCTAGGCGGACGCAGACAACAACATAAGACATGAGGAGCGGTTACGTTTATCATTTCCATACACACTTACAGGGACAGAAATGGCCGGGAATCCAAGAACATTTGCTGTCAATCCATATTTCATTAGGCTAGCTGAACAACACACACATATAATAATAATTAAACTCACATTCCATTTTGTTTGTATAAATAACAGATACATCTTTTCTTAAGTTAACTATGCACCTGTAACCTCCAGATCCGATTCACCACAAGCAAGTGCACTCGGGTGAATCTTAGGTGCAGTCATGCTGGACAATAACGCAATTAGATCATGAAAACAATCAACATATACATACGTACATATAGTAGCTGCTGAGCTTATCATACCCTGTTGAAGGGGTCACAATAATGTCCACCTTCTTGAAGATTTCCATGTGGTAATACATTAATCTCCGTCTGTAGCATATTAAATTATAATTCTTTCTCTAGCTATAGAAATCATAATAAAGAATTTTTTTTTTACCTAAGACGTTGGGCAGCAACATAGTCTGAGCCTGTGAATGACTGAATAACTGCCAAATTTATACGACTATCAAATGCAAGTTTCTGAAAGTTCCTGCATGAAAAACAAACAACCTGTCATTCACCAAAAGTCCATTTTTAATGTTTATAGAATTCTGAAATCGTTTTACTTGTAAATTAAGACTACTATAGTAACATTAAAAATTATATTTCTCATTAAACTCAAAACGATTCTAATAAAGTTGTGATTAACATGTTTGTAATTATACATAACAAAACACACATACCATTCTAGGAATCGAGGCATTAATGAGCACAGGGCTTCACTACCATATGAAACGATATGTGCTATGCGCATCTTTTGAAGCTCTGGTATAGTAATCTCTACTATCTTGGACCACAGAGAAAGCAAATTATTGCAAGCTAGAAGAAGTAACATTTAAGTAGATATATAGACTTACTTCACACCCATGCATCTCTGATAATGAAGTAAGAACTTGTCCACAGACACCAGATACGTCAGGCGAGTTTACATCATCAAACCACTGAAAGAGTGGTACACATAGACATATTTAGTACTCTTTAAGACCTTATTAGGTAAAAGTATAAAACTGTGTCCGTTTCAACTCAATTATATATCTTAACACAGTAATCGGCGAGGCATGGATTATTTAAGGACACGCCGGAGCAATTAAGAACTATACCTTAGTCGCTGTAGCAATCGGCGAGGCATGGATTATGATGATAAGACGTAACGAATCTTCTAGTGCTGGATCGAGAAGAAGAAAGATTTGAATTTGTTTTTCATTTTTTGTAGTTTATTAATTATAATATATGACTTTAATAATCCTTTTATATATATTAACTAATTTTTAAAAATTTAAAGAAGATGGAACCTCTAAAAGAAGTGCTGACATATGAAAAGATTAACAAACCTGAGCTTACTGAGGCAAAAGTTCCTTTGTTTCTTCGAGCTTTGCAAACTCTTCCTCGGTTTGAGGTTCACAATTTGCATCTGAAAGAAGTTGTTTTAAGGATGCAATGGTTTCTTTTAGCACTTCACATTCAATTATCTTGCAAAAATCAAAAATATTGATACATCAGAAAACAAAGAATATCAAAAGGCAACAGAAATCTGCAATGGACGTTTAAAATTGTACCTTTTGGTTGAGCTGTTCTTGTATTAGTCGATGCTCCTCGGTTTTCACCTGTTAATCAAAATGATATAACATCTATGCAATAATAATAAACATAATCATCGAAATTCACAAAATTGAAGAACATTTGGTTAAAACAACAAATAAATAATCGACCCTAAGAAGAATAAGGAACACGATTTAGAGTTTATATCAAAACAAAAATAAAGATAAAAGGCACATATCGAACGTAATTTCATACATTATGAAATCGAAGAATAAACAATGGTGAGATGCTGCTTGTTAATCAATTCATGCCTAAATACATACTGAAATCGATTTAGGGTTTATATAAATAATTAACGAACACCGAATCATATGAGAAAGCAAGAACTATAACATACCAGCCTGAGGTCCAAAGACTGGTGTACTAAAAGGGTTGTCGGCGGGACCAGTGGTGGAATCAGGTGAGAAAAAGGGGGTGGCGGTGGCGGTTGCGGCTGCAACATCGGAGACGAAGGTAGCTGAAGAATGATTTAACAGATGAATCGGACCAGGGTAAAATCCGGTGAGAAAAAAGGGGTGGCGGTGGCGGGTGCAGCTGCAACACCGGAGACAAAGTAATTAAGCTGGAGGATGATTTAGGGTTTGTATGAAAGAAGGCGTTCAGATTGAATCGGGCCTGTTATAGGAAATGGGTTTGTAAATGGATATTGGTGAGAAGCGGGAATGGGAGACTGATGATGGGTTAAATGGATGACATGTGGCATAAAGAAAGGTTTATTTATTTAGCAGTATAGATTATACTTACTAGTTTTAGAGTCCGTGTCACACACGGAATAATTCAAAGTATACAATTATAAGTAAAACAAATAATTACATAGCGTATATGAAAAAATATATATTACATCTATACTTGTATCTATACAATGTGTACATAAATTGATTTTATTTATATCACAAAATAATTTTTTAAATGAACTTAATAAAAAAAATGTCTGTGCAAAATCGTACCCGAGAATGCTTCTTTCTATTGAAAAATTCATTCTCGGTGTCATATATGTATAATTGAAATAATTTTGGTTATGAACCAATTTCGAAAATAAGACTTCTCATACAATAGTAGTTCTAACCACTCAGCCTAAATACAAAAGAGGCGTTACCTTTATTGATATATTTATCAATTTACCACCCATCAAAGGAAAGTAGGATATTAAATTGTGGCAATGGATGTTCTTCAAGAACTATGTTTTTCTGAGCTACACCATAAAAAAGATTTTGATAAGTTTCAGAGGGTTTCTCGACTTTGTCATAATGACAATATAAAAAATAACATGTTAACCCATTCAATTTTGTGAATATTTTGTTTCATTTTAGCATAGTTTTGCATGACATGCTTCCCATACAACATTCTGATCACCATTGAAGGAAAAATTAATGTTGACATAAATATTTCAAATTTGATAAAAGTTAGAAGCATTGATAGGCATGGGGGTGGCATGTCGAAAGTGCTCGCAATCTTTTCTTAAATTTTAATAGTTGAGGGAAAAATATCAATTTGTCAAATCCCGAACCTTTTGATTATTTCAAAAAATGCCCTTAAAAATAAATTTGAAATCCGAATCATGTTTAAAATTCTAACTTTCCTACTTTTGACATTTTAAAGTCAACACTTTGAACTCATAACAAATTTGACGATAAATCTATTTTGCATTCTCAAACTTTTAAAAATACTCAAAATTTTCATTTTTGGCTCGTAACAAATTTGACCTAAATGTAATTAACTTGTGTCAAACAATCTATTTACCAACTTTTGACTCATAAAATCAAATTTAACTTCCACAAAAAACCCGAAACAATTTTCATTTGAGAAACATGATTTGTTGTTGATTTTTGGAATTCACAAGTATTTTGAAATATATAGTAAAATAATATGTTAATATTTATATTTATAAAAATATATAGATATTATATAAATATAGTGAAAAAGGAAAATGAATAATTATTGATTTATTACATATATTAGGGTATATTAGTTTTGAAGGTATAAAAATTATAAGAATTAACTAAAACATGACAAGTGTCCACATTTATCTTACTTTATTATAATAGGTAGATATTTATTGTTAAGTATATTCTAATCATATATTAAAGGCACATGGGGCATGACATGAGTTTTTGGTTTATATCAAAATAAAAACCCCAAAATTTGTTTTTTACGTAGACAAATATTCAAATAACATATATAGATACTATAAATATAGATCTAAATGTTTAGATATAGATTGGAATAGATGGAAAGGTTCGTTTTTGTAACTTCTCTTGTTCATTGTTTGCACGGCCTCTGCTAGCTTCTCGTTAGGGGTGTTGGCTCAATTGTTGTTTGGCCAAAGTGTAAAGCCCAGCCCAGGAATTATTAGGGTTTTATATGTTTGGTAATGTCTTGGCTAGCAATAGGTTAGTCTATATAAGCCGAGTTATGGTTATACATTATAGATTATGAAGTTGATGCAACCGAGTTAGGGTTCATCAAGAGTTAAACCGACTTAGAGTTTGAAAGTTGTAATCAGTTTTTTGAATTATATTTTCTGATTAACATAAACGAGATTTAGTCGTTTTATTCGTGTTGATTATCTATCTGGGACTTGAAGGGGAGGTGCCATGCTGTTTTTTTATTAATGAAGTTTGCAGTTCAAAAAAAAGATACTATAAAACAATAATATAATACTTCAATATAATTAGAATAGAACATAATGATAATGTTTATATACGCTAAACATTTCAATATATCTAGGATTTTTTTTCTTTCTATTTTTCGGTGTATAGATACCAAATTACCAAACCAAACCAAACCTTTGTTTCAGTGTTTATGTTCTGGCTCCTAAGTATGCACGAACAGACAGATTCTTGCTTTGTTGGTTCTGTTTGAATCATAGTTGGAGTCATTGTCAGAGCATCTATGGTTGGTGAGAATGATAAGATACCATTTATTATGAATAAAATTTGCTGAAATCATTAGATCGAGCGGTTAGGAATAACACGATATTTATGTGGTAACTCACCATAACTCGCTCTTAATGGAATTAAATGAAGAACACAGGAGGAAAAGGTAAGGACTCGTGTTTGACATGATCCCTTAAAACAAATTGCACGTTTACTCTAAGAGAGCATATCGAAGTACAGCAATCAGAGCTGTATATACTGTATAAGAAATCTAAAGCACTTGAAATTGCACCAGAAAAGTGTTGCTGGAAAACTAGTGATGTTTTTAGATCAAAGCTTGAAAATAAAGTTCTTATATAGACCCTTGTCAACCTAAAAACTAGATTGGCTAGTCTACCACCACTCAAACACCATTGTGTTAATCAAAACAAGGACTTAAACTAAGAGTCTAAACAATCAAGCTTTGAACAACGTTTGACCTAGCTTCTAAATAGCTAGACAAATATGAAACTAGATTGATGATGTCTCATTCCTCAACCACTGGATAAAAATGTAAACTTAAACTCGGCTTTTGGACGCACGAAGTTACGACCTATCAAATTTAACTGGTGAGAATGAGAATTTGCATACATGTGAATATTGCTCGGCCTCACTTGCCACAAACGAGTAAAGATATCTTTTTATTCAAGTTCTTATTGGTAGTATACTTACGGAGTTATCCAATATTTATGTCAACTCGTTAAAAATAAGAAACAAAAACACCATACTAGTTAAAAATAAGAACAAAACACAAGATCAAATGCTTGATGCTTCATAAATTCCTAAATTTTTGATTTTTTTTACAATTATGTTTACATTTCCCTGGCTAGTCGAAATGACGGATGTCAAAATATGAACAAGGCTAGATACAACGACAACTGCGACCTTGCTCTATACAGAAAATTACAACAAACTAAACACAACACAAACAGACACTACTCCGGTTTCTCAACACTGGATTTGATTATATAAGACTGAAAGCTAAATCTAGACCAGAGAAATCTTTGAAGAAATCGATCACATTTAACGGGGTTGCTGGATGCGTTGTGCACGAACCTTTGGGCTAACCGGTTTAGCTGGCTTCTCAAAATACCTAGCCGTCTCCACAGGCGACTTTAGCCCCCTATCCCTCAGTTTCAGCTCCAATTCCAAACCTGATCATGTACAGCTTTGTCAAACTCGTGTAGTTTGTAAATGCGGCCAGGCCCGAGTAGGCTAAAGCTTGCTTCATTTAATTTACAAGAGCCTGAGGTAAAGCACGGCTCATTTCGAGTTCTATCTCTAAAGCTCGGGCTTGGCTTATCATTAATTAACCTATATAATTTTATTATAACTTAAATATATAACATAGTATATGATAATTGGTTAATTTATCCTAATTTTATATATAATAATAATTGTTACAAAAATATATTATGAATATATTAAATAAAAATCATATAAATAATAGCTTGTGCAAGGTAGCTCGCTCAATAAGTAAAGCCCGGTTCAAGCTCGTTTATTGAACAACCTTACTCGGCTCTATCTGAGCTTTTAACAGGCCGATCTCAATAGGTAAAATCCAGGTTCGAGCTCGTTTATTAAACAAATTTAATTTTAGGCTTGCCGGCTTGATTCGAGCTTTTAACAACCGATCTTTAGTAGCACACGAACGGCTTGACTCGTTTACATACATGTGTAATGGTGCATTAACAATTATTTAGCATACCATTGATGGGGATTTGCTTGAAAGAAGTGTGTTTCCTTTCCAATTCAGTTGACATCAGGAACTGTTCATATTCGGATTCCATTGTTAAAGTGTCTTCATCAGCATAAATGGAATCAGGCAGGATGTCAACGATATCGCTTAAGTCGAAATCATCTTGTGTGTTTCCAAAGAAACCATCTTCACCTTGTTGCTGACTAAGCCAATAGTCATGAAACCAGGTGGAGGTTGTTACTAGGTCCCACCATTCTGGCGAGAAGTCCTCTACTTGTCGGACTGCAGCAGGGACGAACAGTGGCGCATTTGGATTGAGTGTTGATCGTTCGGCTGAAACCATTGTCATCTTCTGGTGTGCAGTTGTTCAAATGTGCCTGATAATGAACAAGTTAAACAATCATTCCAACAAATTTTGTGCAGAAAAATATGCTTTTATAAGGGTGTAAATGAGCCGAGCTGAGCTCGTTTAGGCTCTTGAATAGTTTGTCAAGCTCAAGCTCGAGCTCGACTCGTGCTTAGCTCGTTTATTATCTATAACGTATTTAAGTATTATATAAATATATCGTTATAACTATTTACTTTATGTGCAGTCTAATTGACTCGGATGATCATCTAAGTTTGCGTTTGGATTACCGTAAATTTTGCGTGATTTCGAGCTTTATATTACTATTACTTTTATATTGTGACATGTGATTAGATCGGCACAACACAATATACAGATCTAATCACATACCACAAAACAATAGCTATTATATTAAATAAATATAAATATAAAGCTCTCGAAATCAAAAGCAAACTTCAATGATCATCCGAGTAGGTTCATAAATTTAACAGGCTAAGCTACAGATTACAGATCTAATCACAAGTCACAACTTATACCAAACAAATATCATTACGTAAACTTCAATCAAAAAACTTATAAAGGCAACAAATATGAGATCAGGCCTACACGTATATAACTCAAATCAAACAAATAAGTATCACGATTATATCAAATTAAGTTAAGTAGAACTGTGAGGAAATTATACCTTTGATCGATCGAGTTGAAAATATCTAAAAAGTGGAAATGAGGTTCGGAGCTTTTGGCTCGGGGTAATCAGATAAGGTATTTGGGTATCACAAAAACGCCTATTTATAGGTCACAAAAACTCAAAGTTACTCCATCTTCCGAACCTCAGGTTCGTAGCTCATCACCGAAGCAACCTATTATTAAACTACATTAAACTTGAAAACTCGTGAAAAATCACTTTTTAATACAAGTTCTTTTTAAATATAAATAGATTGAAGTACATAGATTTCTAATAGGTGGCAAACAAGTCGAGCTGATCGTGAGTTATTTGCGCTTGGAATAATTAAAAACTCGAAAATGAGTCAAGCATTTTCAATATGGAGCCTTAAATAAAGCTCGTTTAATTATCGTGCCTTGTATGAGAATTTCGTTTAGGCTTGTTGAGTCTTAACAAGTCATGTGTTTTTTCTTTTTTGTTTTTAGTGGAATTTTTGTGTATTAATTTTCAAATTGAACACTCAAAATCCAGCAGAGCTTCACCTTGTTTAAGCTATTGCTTGAGTTGAACTTAGGCTCGTTTAAGGCTAGAGCTTTAAAAAATAGCTTCAAAAGAGTTGCGTTCGGCTCTCGTAAGTCAAAACGATATGAGCTTGAGCCTGGTCGGGCTCACCTCCTTTAAACCCCTAGTTATGGAAGTATATTTATGTTTCTTGCGAATTTACATATATGGATCTCACATAAGATAAATATGTGTGATATTATGAATAGCACATGCGTACTTTAAAAAACAACAAATATTTTTTATATTTATTTTTTGTTGTATTAATAACATATAAGAGTTAAAAATAAGGGGAATTACATATATGTCTAACCTTAAACATAATTATATATATCTCCATTGGCTATAAAATTTCCAAGTTACCCTTTTCTTTTACAAACCTATCTATGCAATCTATGACAAACGAATTGTTCGGTTAGAGAAGAACCCCATACAAAGCGCTGCCGTCGGGAAGCCTCCACCGCCACAACGAATCATCCTTGCGTGTCATTGACTAGGCAAAGGAAACGTGGACGAACGATTGTACCTCAAAGTTGTAGATCCGACTGTTAGGTCGACAGGAAAGGAAAAACGAGAGGTGAAGGAATAAGGAGAGATGATTTGAGCAATGTTTTAAAAACGGTATTTTACTCGTACTAGATTTAGTTCAAAAATGGTACAACTGGTTGAACCGGAATGTATCATGAGGTTCAACCGGATTGAATAATTTACCATGTAATTCCATATAAATACAGTTTCAGCTCAAAAAATAACCCAAAAGGCCAAAAGTACATTAATATCGGGCTCTAAATACCCGTTGCCATACGAAAATCCAGTATAACCGGTTCGACCAGCCGGTACGTACCGGTTTTTAAAGCACTGGATTCGAGAGAAAGATGAAATTGCTTATTGTAAGGTTTGCTTCTAAATGTTGTTGTATCAAAAGACAATCGAGACTCAACCGGATGAAATTGTTAGAATTCTTAATCAAGTTGCTTCCATGATTAGTCCATAGCCAAGAAATTACTTAATACTCAAAACCCATAAAACAGAGTGATCCGAAATAGCGGCGTTAGTAATGAACTGTAGTTACGCATATCTGCTAAGTTTAATAGGATTTAGGGAACTTTTAACAGTTCATGATTGAAACCAAAGTTCATATGTGTTTTATTAGTATTTTTTCTTTATTAGCGATATGTATATATGATTTTAATACACATACAATTGTGTTTAGTAAAATGAATGTGCTTTTGTAGTTTAACTAAAACAAAGGGTAAAATAGTCATATTTTAAGTTTATTTTAATTGAATGCATAAAAATATAATATAATAATTATACTTAAGTAAGAGATATATATAATTAACATTTTAGGCTGGGTATAATGTAATTAATCGAGTTGATAGGTATATGTGAATGTCTCTCAAAATATTATTCTATGCGTAGTGGAAGACAAAAGGGTTGGATTTTGGGAGCCTGGGCGACAACATCGCCCCCTGGCGATATTCGGATCGGGAGCGGGGGGGGGGGGGGGGGGGGGCGGGAATATAGATTTGTCGCCGGCGTGTAGGTTGAAAATAATAATAATAAAATTAAAAAGGGTGACAACACCACTACACCCATAAAATGAAAGTCCCTCTACCGACGTGTCGCCACATGTCGAAAATCTACCTAATTTTATAGCCCTCCACTACATATAACGTAGTGGCTTTCAATAATTTTGATTAGGGGTGTCAATCGTGTCGCGTTGGCGGGTTAACGGGTTAATGGGCTTCGGGTTGGTGGGTTAGCATGTTGAGATTCTTCAACCCAAACCCAACCCGTATATTTATTCGTATCGGGTCGTGTCGACCCATTTAAATTCGTGTCGTGTTCGAGTTGTGTTTCGGGTTAACCCATTTTACTTTCTTATACGAATATGAGAAATACCTATTGACTTAGTTATAAATTAAATAATTAATTACGCTTATTCGTTTAAAAGTTGTTAATAGTTTGTGATATATCTAATTGTTTATGTGTATTTACCTCCTATTCCAAATTAACAAACTTATATTCACATATTTAGCTCATGATAAGAATAAGCAAATAGAATAACACGATAATGGATGAGAATGAACGATTTAAACTAATAAAATATAAATGTTGAAAATAAAAAGTAGATAAAGTAGTTTAAAAAGAAATTAGTTTTACTTTTAAAAGTTAATTTATATATGAAAATTAAAAATCTAAGTATTTAACTTCAAATTTTAAAATTTATTATCTCTAAAATCCAAATATTAACTTCTCTAAAATCTTAAACGGGTTAACAGGTCAACCCACTTTTTAACGGGTTGGGTTCGGATTGACCCGTTTTTTAAACGTGTCAGGTTTGGGTTGACATGTTTAAGAAAACGGGTTGTGTCAGCCAACCAAAAACCTATATTTTTTCTTGTCGGATTCGTGTTAGGTTTCGAGCCATGTCAGGAATTGAAACCCCTAATTTTGATGGTGTTGGCTTCCTGTTTACTGTTGAGTCAGTTCATACTCCGAAGCTGAGGTTCGTAACCGAGCGAACCCATTGATTACGTTCAAACCGATCAACAGCCGACGCGCTTAACCCACAGGTGAGGTGTTGATTTCCGAGTGGAGGAAAGTGATGGGAAGGTGTGTGGGGCCAACGTGTGCGTTGGTGGATTATTATTGCTAACTTGACGGTTGAGATTTAAACTTTGAGTTTAATCCAATGGTTGGTTGCTTGGGTTGGTATTATTGTACGGGCCAGGGTTAGGAAGACGACAAACCTCGATTATTATTTAGTGGGCCCACCACATTAGGGCACTTTTTTCAATTAATTTTTGCATTTTGAAGTGACAAAATATCTTATTATTATATTGCCGTTTCAAACAAAAAAATAAAGTGACAAAATGATATGTAATCGGTAATTTATTATTATATGTTATCTGAAATATCTTTTTCGTGGAATTTTTCTAGAAACTTAAGATTGATATGACATAAATGTATTTGGCATTTTGGTTTTCATTAATTCATTAGAGCTGCATGTTATTGTGCATGACTATTTGATTAATTTTATTAAAGTCTTGCATTTGCATGCTAATGCTTAATAAACATTTGTGTAACATATTATATCATCGTTAGTTGTTCCCTTGTTACATTAACACTTGTCAAATATTTAAACATAATGCTATTGATTTTATGGTTCAGTGACATGACTCATGAGGGTGACCAATTAGGGAATGTTTGGTTATAGGTAATAGAATGAATGGGAAATGAAATATTAGAAGTATTGTAATGGATAGGTGAATGAAATATATTACTACCTTTCATTTGTTTTGTTTGGTTAACTTTTATGAATAAAATGAATTATTACTTTATATTGTTTGGTATCCAAAAAAAATTATATGAATAAAATAGAAATAATAAAAACACACCTAACTCAAAATAGGTATTTTTTTTACCAAAATATGAAAAAACTGCAGTGGTGACGTTGGTTGTGGTGGTGGTCAGGCCTTGACGGTGGCGATGATGATCTCGGGCGATGGCGATAACAATGGTTGTGGTGGTTACTGTAAGACCCCGAATCCCGAGAATCCCACAGTTGGTAATCACATCCACAAATTCACAAAAATTTAAAACCAAATGTTTCGTTTTATTTAAAACAAGTTCAGAGTAAATAACAACGGAAAAGGTGTAAGTATTTGAAAATCCCAAATACGGGTACAGGTGTCCAAAAATCAAATATAACTAAAATATCTGTTTTATTTGAAATTCTCGACTAGAAATGTCTTCAACCTCCCGAGTAGCATCCAGCATGTCCAAGCGGTAGCATCCACTTCTTAACCTGAAAGTCAATCTACCATACACACAAAGTCAGCTGAGGTGAGTGAGTTCAAGTTTTCATAAACGACATTCATTAAAAATTTAAATTCCATGAGTATGGAATGTAGGGGAAAATCATGAGTCCCTAAAACCATAGATAGCTATACTTAACCAAATCATAAGTAAAAATAAAACATTAAAGATCTTTTCACGCAGCACGGGCCTCCTCAACCCGGGTCTTTCCCGAGTAATATATTTGACCCAGCCGCAGTTTAACAAAACCGTTAAAATCATGCAACACGAGCCTCCTCACCCCGGGTCATCCCCAAGTAATATATTTGACTCGGTCACAGTTTAATAAAACAAAATCACGCAACACGAGCCTCCTCACCCCGGGTCATCCCCAAGTAATATATTTGACTCGATCACAGTTTAATAAAACAAAATCACGCAACACGAGCCTCCTCACCCCTGGTCATCCCCAAGTAATATATTTGACTCGGTCGCGGTTTAACATACCAGACACGTGATACGGGCCTCTTCACCCCGGGTTTTCCCCAAGTAATATATATGATCCGACCACGGTTTATAGAACGGCGGGCCTCCTCACCCCGGGTCTTCCCCAGGTAATATATTTGACCTGACCACGGTTTATAGAACGGCGGGCCTCCTCACCCCGGGTCTTCCCCAAGTAATATATTTGACCCGCCGGGTCATAAACATGCAACACGGGCCTCCTCATCCCGGGTCCTCCCCGAGTAATATATTTGACCCGGTCACAGTTTACCATCACATACACATTCACAGACACACATACAAACATCTAATTCAAACATTCAACCAACAATATCACCACATACAATCCATAAATAATGGATAATCTAGGCATTCAATACTAAGCCTAATAGCAACCTCGAGGCTTAGAGCCCAAGTAAAATGTATAACCTTAAGGGATATATGACCTTAAACGAGTCTAAAATATCCTAAGGCATAAAATATAATTTACACATGTTTTCATAAAGGCACAACCACAAACAAGATCATACAATACCAAACCAATAGTTTAAACAAATTAAAATCGGTTAAAATCATAATAAGGTGTGTATGCTAGCCCAAAACGTAAAAAGATTAAAAAGGGCATCATAAACTCACCTGAATCAATCGAACACCTGCAACGAGCTAGGAAATCCCTAAGTGCACAATCACACGCAAGGGCCTGTAAATTATACACAACGCGTTACTAAACTAAACCACAAGAACACACTTGCCTAATGGGCCGCTCAAGCCCAACACTTTGGCCCAAGGCCCAACCCATACCCAATTACTTTACCTCAGCCCTTAAAACCTTTCAACTAACCAAATATACCGGTTAAGCCTAAAACGAACTTATCGATTATTAACGAATAAAACGTGTAGATTTTAGCATGCGAAGATGCATTTAATTACATAGGATAACCTTTGAAATAAATTATTAAATTTTTACCAGACTTTAATAAATGACTTAGGTTTATAAAAATATTTTTATTATATTTTTCTATTGGACACAAAA
Source organism: Bidens hawaiensis (assembly GCF_021521415.1). Taxonomy (NCBI): domain Eukaryota; kingdom Viridiplantae; phylum Streptophyta; class Magnoliopsida; order Asterales; family Asteraceae; genus Bidens; species Bidens hawaiensis. The sequence goes on from NW_027491474.1 coordinate 1,356,187, forward strand.
ATTATAAAAATTCCTCCAACACAGCAAGGTACGTGCAGCTATTTCAGTGCGCAACAAAATGGTTTTATTTTTATAAAATTCATTACCAAACCAAATTAAACGATTCCAATGGGTTTGGTTCCTAACTCAAAATACTAACTTTCAGAAGTGAAACCAACCAATTTGGACATGTCGAAAAAAGGTTATGACGTCGGGAAGACATACCAGAATCCGTCATCCCGCATCAGCTTTGACACTCGATTTTATAAATTCATAAAAACCATTCAAATCTCGTCCAAAAATTACGTATTATACCTTTCTGGAAACTAGACTCAAAGTAGAACATCATGGAATCAAGAATCGATCAAAAACAATGGATTATCGTCGCGTTTCAGACCCTACAATAAACGTATACGAATCTGTCAGCAAACTGTTATCATCAAAACTCAACCTTAACGACCAATAAGCGCGTTAATATGATCAATTAAGGGGTAAAAGACATGGGGAATCATAAAACCGACATTGAATTGAAGTTTTCACGGCTGAAACTTGGCTGGGCAGAAGAAAAACGAGCAGGGGGGGTCTTGAGGCCGATCGGTTGCTGGGAATAGAGTTAGGGTTAGGGTTTTTTTTCTTTTTTAATATTATGATATAAAATAAATTACACTATAGTCCCTCCAGTATGAAGTGTGTAGCAACTTGGGTGGAAAGTCAATTAATTCAACTTACGGGTATGACAAGGAGGTCCCCGAAGTAAGCCGGTTCAAACTCGATAAATATACAAACTCTACAACATGCATGCCGATAAACGAAAATGTCGGGTGTTACATACTAATATAATACTTTAAGTCGTAAGAGGGGATGTTTTGGGAAAAAGGATGGACAAACGGACTTTTAAAACGTATTACAAGGCTCTAAATTAGAAAGATGAAACCCTGGCTTTTTGACCGACATTTATAAACGATCGAGCCGATTAACGAAATTTACGGGCGTTACAGTTACGACGAAGATGGTGGCGGCGGCGGATGTTGTGGTGGCGGCAACGACGGTGGCGGTGGCGAACAGGTGGTGGTGATGGTGGTGATGATGGTGGTGGTTGTTGTTGTTAGGTGATGGTGTTGTTAAGAAGTTGGGTGAAAGGGGAATGTAATGAAAAAAAGAAGGGGGGTGAGAATCTTTGGTTTTGATAGAATAAGATTCCAGGTGTAATGGATGATTCAATTACATTAAGCAATCAAACACCATTTTTTTCATTCCCACGTAATGAATTATTTCATTCCCCATGTCATTTATGAATATCAAACGCTACCTTAATGTTTGAATTATGAAGATATCAAGTTTGAAACCTGACTCAAGTGGATTTTCCCTCTATGATGGGTTCCTCCCTGATAATGTTCTTGTGCGAGATTATGTTTCAAGAAAACTCACTTAGTGTATTGAGGGTGGTTGCAATCGATGATAAAAGAAAATACTTAAACATGATGATCATCAAATAAGTAGGATTGCAACTCGTATATCTGGATGTATGATATAAATATGTAAGGGGCTAAATACGTAGGGTTTGAATTGAGGTGTGCTTAACTTATTTGTTTATTTGTCATCATTAATAGTGGGCTGGAATTGTGGCCGAAGGCCCACAATACTATTGAGCAGCAGGTTTTGTCCTTCAGTTTGTTCTATTTTATCATAAACAAACTAAGATTCATCTTAAAACCAACATATAAGAGAATGAGATAAACTAAAATGCATGGATCAAGTATAATTTAAATCAATCAGATGCTGTTAGTAAGACTTCGATTATCATTTTATCGACTTAACGTGTTCTTCAGTATCCCACAAATAGGGGTGTCAATCTTGATCCAAACCATTTCAAATGGGTCAAGTTAGGTTGTTTTAAAAATTAATTGAGTTGTTTTGGGTTAGAGATTTAAATTAAATGACTTAAAATGAGTCATTTGAAATTTTATCTTGTTATTTTCGGGTCAAAATGGGTCGACATATTCAAAGAAATGGGTCGATATGGGTTAGTGCTCTAAGAAGATGTGACATGTTTCAGGTCGGAATGGGTTTCCGCATGATACAGGTTTCGGCACGAAACAAGTTTGAGATTGGAATGGGTTGGTTCAGGTTTCAACCCAACGCGAATTATATATATAGTTACCATAGAATGAGTTTCAATCATGGCGTAAATTCAAGATTGAATAATAACCGTTTGATAAGAAAATCCAAGATTGAATATTAATCTTCGGATAAGGATCAAGATTGATTTTAGCCCTTTGATAGCAGTTACAGGGTTTTCATCACGTGTTTACTACCTCTGTTCTTTCTCAATTCCATGAAACGGCAGTTCTAGAGCTCCCACTCCATCCCACTTCCCTATAACTCCCTCCCGCTCACAACATCTTCTTCAATTTGGAAATCGATGATGCGCACCGTCACCTCCACCTGCAAATTGCGAAGCCTAATCAAACAATCGTCTCCATCAGTTCTGATTTTGTTCAATCACAAATTAACATTGCGTTGTCACGACTGGTGCCTTCGTTAATAAGTTAGGAGGAAACAGTGAGTTCAGCCCCTAATTGGCAAATTGAAGGTAACTAGATTGAACCGCCAAAGCTATGGTTTACTCAACTTTTGAATTGATAAAGAGGGTTTCTCTTTGATAATTGAAGAGACTGACATTATATAGTTTCTGAACCAAATATCACAAACTCACAATTGAGGAGGTGAAAATAATTGTCTATCTCTAAGGATCTTTGATAAGTTTCATGGGGTTTGTTTGTTGCTTGCTTGTCAAGGATTACACTCACACTTTTGTCAATAGAGGAGGAGGATAACTTGGTGGTAAATTTTTATTTTTAATCCTAAAATTCTTAGCTAATTAATTAATTACACATCTATCTAAAGAAGTGGTCATGTTAAATACTTAACATATTTGTATTTATATCACTGCAGGACCTGATTTCCGCTTTTTTGTTGGAGCACCATTACGCGGAATTTTTAACTACAAATTAGCTTAAGGTGACATCATAGTCGTGGAATTAAAATACATTTAAAATAACAGTAGGATATGAATCTCATTCATTAATATGTCAAATTACCATATCATGAAATGCACATTACCATATATTGCCTTGTGTAACAATGATATTAGTGATTATAAAATCATGCTCTCTGTGTGCAAGGAAAAAAAATGGAGCTGGAATCAATGCAAGTTTTGTTGTTTATCAGGCGTACCGAGTTGTTGCTGGTCACATCAGAACTCTTTCATTTGCCATTACTAACGGTTCTCATATAGGTTGACACAAAACCTCTTATTTATTGTTTTTAAATTTATAAGTTCAAAAACCTAATTTTGTTTTACAGGTAATGAAGGGAGTGAATATGTTTTGAGGCGTGCTCCTCACCGAGTTGTACATTATGGAACCAATGTACTAAAAGCACAAGGGACTTTTAAGGGGTATGTGCCAAACTAATGTTATATTGTATATTTTAATTTTTATAAATTTTAATATTCCTTTTTGTCATGATGGAATTAGATTGGTAAAAGTTTTGGTGGATGCAATGAGCGACAGGCACGCATTAGAGAGATTATATCAGAAGAGGTAACAAGTTTTGGAAGAACTTTACTTCGTTTATGGTTTTTATTATGAACGAATATCGTGTGTGCAGGGTGCATTTATTTTGTGGGATACTTATGGATTTTCTTCAGTTCTGACTCAGGTATGTTTGAGAGTTCATTTTAAATTATTTTTCTATGCAATCCTTTGTTTTAATTTTTGTTAAGCTATAGTTTTCTTATTTCAGTTGATGGCAGAAGAAAAAAGATTGCTATGAATGAAGCTAGAGAACGAGAATCGCCCAAAACAAGGTTTTTATAACTTATGTTTTTACTCCTGACCAATACCCACCTCCATTGTGTTAGTGTTAAATTGATCTGCTTTTTTTAACCCAGTTTTCTTAAATTTAGGCAACTTGGGTATAGTGTTTTTTTTAATAATTTAAATCTTGATCTGTTTGACCCCAAAAGTCAATATCACTTTTAAAACTCCGTTTTCTTGAAATGTAATGATTTAATTATGTTACTGAATTTATTGATTTTGTTACTAATTTAACCCAATTTTCCTTTAATTCATAGTGGGTTGGGTTTTGATGTAGGATTGAAAGTTTTTATTAATCCTGATGTGTTTGATCCAAAAGTCAAAACGTCTATGTGTTTATGTTTGAATTATAATGATTATGTTACTAATTTTATTGATCTGACATACATCTTTTGACAGATAAAATTCTTACAGTTATGACTGCAAAGCTTAGTGGAATCATTGCAGGGACACAATCCGAAGAATTAATGAAACTCTTGCTTTCAACCGAGCGACCGCCTGTTGATTTTTGGTTCCCTGTGAACCCTATTGAAAAGTTGAGGGTGCGGTTAACCATCACATAGAACTCAAGTTCTACATCTGTCAGGTAATATATTGGTTATTGTCATACTAGATTTTTTAATGTGTTTGGAACATTAATTATTTATGTACTTTATGTTGCTAATTGAATTCTGCGAGCTATTCTTCACAGATCTGCTTTTTATTTTGTCAATTAGTGTACCATTTGGAGTTTTTTTTCGTGAGGGCAGTGACCCACCATTCCAGCGATCTAACCATTAGTGAATTAAACATCAGGTAATAATTATCATGAATGTTTTGTAAATTAAAATACATTTGTTTGTGTCAAATAGGGCCAGGTTGATTTGAATGCAAGTTTTGTAGTTTAATAATATATAGTGTCACTGGAATTGAATCTCTTTTTTGTGCTCACAGGCTCACAGCTTTGTAGAGATTAATCTCCTATCATCATTAATTTATCCAACGGAGAAAAATTGAGGTAGGTAATATTATTATTGGTGTTATTACTAGCGATTCGTTTAGTACAAAATCAAATTTAAATAGAGTCATTCAAGAACCACGTAACGCCTGTTCATGCTTGCTGAAACAACCTCTTATGATGTAATTCCACCATATGATCAGGCAAGAGCGCTTGGCAAAACTAATATAGATGTTGATCGAACTAATATGATGTAATTCCACATAAACCTTGCTGTCATGTGAAAACGCTAAAGAAAATAGCTGAATTTGGATGAAAGAATTAATGACCGTACACCAAATAAAAGTAGATGTGAGCAACTACCTCTTGGCCCTAAAACATTAAAATATATAGACTAATGAACAAACAAGACTTGTGATCATGCACGTTTTTCATATAATTAAATGAACAAAAAATTTTTGTTCATGTTCGTTTATTTATTTTAGATAAACAAACATAAACGAGCGATTCACCGAAAGGCTTAAAGAATTACTACTGTGACAACTCATGTTTGTTTTAGCGTTAAAAGAATTAAATCTTTATCTACTCATATTTGATTCTCGCTGTGCCGTTTATGTTTTGTAGTGATACGGAATGGGAATGGAACAAAAGTGCAGGTAATAAATCACGATTAATTAAATTAAAAAACCTTTAGTTTGCTTTTATTGCGTATTCGTTTATTGTGTTATTGTACAATACAGTACCTTGGCTATTAACAAATTTCGGGTTTGAGTTTTAAAGTTCAATGGGGCAGCTCATTACAACCTTAAAAGTAAAAAGTTACCCCTTCATCTGACTTTTGTATATATAGACATGCAAATTTGAAAGATTTAACCTTCAAAAAATAATGCTGTTTTAATAGTCTAGAGAGACACGATGATCAAAGAATTTTGGCTAATTTGACCAAACTACTACAGCTATTTGATTTATAGTCTCTTTAAAGCAAATAATTAATCTTTTGTGCCAGAAACATGTAAATTTCATTAGCTCATTGATTGAAATTACTGCTTAAAACAAGTTTTAAGTGTTTCAGGAATAGAAAGAGAGGAAAAGGTTTTAAAAACAGCTTAATAAAAATGGAAGATCAATAGGATGGATTTCTGTGTTGTGTACAAGCCTATCAGGAAAGAGTGGAAAAGGTACAATAGTAATTGGGAAATTCTTAAAAATATTAACCACATGTTTATGATTAGGACCCTTAAAGTTGTTAGTTTGGTCCTATCTCAATTTTCTATTGTAAAGGTTTGTTTGACACTCTTCTGCTGAATCATTAAGGTGTAAGGAGCTGTTTGACCCATAGGAGTCTAACCAATCAAACTCTACATCTAATTGATTCAGAGATACTCTATTAATGAAATCATAAGGTAAATTTGCTTTTGTGTAGTCAAGTTCATCTGAAATGTTGTTGAGAACGGTCGCATCATATATTATATCAGATATGCGTTGGGTGTTACCTGCTATATCAGATATGATCTTGTGTCTCAAAAGTTATAACTTGATTTTATAGTATCGTGGCAGTCTAAATTAATGTAGTTGTCATGTATTCGCGTTTATATTCCCGTCCACCGGACGGATAAAGCACTAGTTTTCACACATGACGGGTTGGGGTTTGATTTCTTTTTGGTCGATTCCGGTCTCGTTTTTGGTTTTTTGTTTTGTTTTTGTCCGTCTTTTAGTTTAGTTTTTGTTCGGTTTCAATTTTTTCAGTTTCGTTTTGATTGAGTATTTTTGATTTTGATTGATTTGGTTCGGTTTTGGCTTTTTGTTTCATTTCCGTCAATTTTTCGGTTTCGGTTTGATTTCTCGGTGGGTTTTTTTTTATTTATTTTTTATTTATTTTTTATGTAATGAGGATGAGGAAACATTTTAGTTTTTTTAGTTTTTTTATTTTTGATTTATATTTTGAGTTATGATTTTTTTATTATTATTTTTGACTATTTTTAAGGGGTTTTTGATATTAATTGAAAACCCTTTAAAAAAAAATAAAAAATAATAATAAAAAACTAATAACTCAAAATATAAATAAAAAACAAAAATTTAAATATATTAAAATGTTTCTGCCGCTATTCACTTTCAAACAAAAGAAAAAAAAAACTTGAAACCCGTTCTGACTCGTTCCAACCCTAATCAAAACAACCATTTTTTAGTTGAACAATTCTGACCCTAATCCATTCTGACCCAAACCAAAACAACCATTTTTTAGTTGAACAATTCTGACCCTAATCCATTCTGACCCAAACCGTTTTAACCCAACCCCATTTTGACCCATGACCCGTTCAACCCAACCCAACCTATTCCATTTGCCACCTCTACCCACAAATATCCATCACCATGCACGTACCCCTGTCCTAGTTTGATAAAATACATATGAATGTAAAATAATTCAAAAATAAAAAATATAAAAAAATGAAACTAGATTGATAAAAACATGGAAAATTCCTAAAATATCCTCTTTTAGATAGACCATTTTTACCTTAAAATTTTTTATAATTTGGACTTGCAAGACGCTTTAGAAAAAGATAAAAATGAAGAGGGAGCAGACCAAATTTCGAAAGAAAGTCAGGTAAAAGACGAGATTTAAGGAAATAATGCCGTGCAAGTCCAAATTATTTTGTAATCTTTGAGGAAAAGTCCAAATTTTTTCAAATCTTTTTTATTCAACAAACCGTCTTAAGAGACTGTTTTTTTATGTTTCCTACCTTTCCCGTCAATATTTTCAAATTCTTAGAAAATTATATTTTTTACAATTATACCCCAACCACCACCATCACCTTGAACGTCGGCCCACCACGTCGGCCCACCACGTCGGCCCCACCCCATCACCACCACCGAACCACCACCACCACCACTTTCTTCAAAAATAAAATTAAATTAAATTAAAAACATAAAGTCAAAACACTTTCTTCGTAAACAAGCTCCTCAAATTAAACAATCCGGTAGCTCCACCGTCACCGGCGGCCGTCATCGGCGCCACATCACCCTTCCCGCCGGCACACATCCACCGTTAACCTCTTTACTCACATCACTCTGACAACTCATCCGTTGCCGGTAACCAATACACGTCAGAACATTAACGTTCAACACCTTACCCCTTGCTACGGCGGTTGAGTTTTTGGCAGTATTCCGAACAAGGTTATCGTGTAAGCTTCGGCTCTGCCCGAACGGTTTAGCTTGCCAAACCGGACTGCTCCGACCCAAATGAACACCAGGTCGTGTAACACCCCGACCAAAGGCGGATTATACATCGGGGCGCCACATATTGTTTCATTACTCGTGACACTATTGGGTGTCAATATTTAATAAATACATTCATTCGCGCACGCGCAAAGTAAACACAAATAACATAAATCAACATAAATCAATATATTATAAGGCAAAATATTCGAGCAACAATAACTTGTCTTGATACATTTTAATCTAGGTCCAAAATAAAGAAAACTTCCTACGTGTCCACAAGCTCCAAAACAGCTACTGCAAACCTGAACATGTGTTAAAATAAACGTCAAACACTTGCGTGTTGGTGAGAAATCAAGTTTAATACAATACATAGATAACAATAAATCTGCGCGCAACACGTGTATGTCTGGTGTTTAACAAGGGTGCAATCAGATTGTGATCAAGCCTAGATAGATCATAGCTCATAGTTCATAGTTCAATCCGTACTCCCAATTGAGCACAAAAACGAGAAAACATCTGTGCAAGTGTAAACAAAGAAAACCGTAAACGATAGGTCTCCCGTGTTCATCTAATGGATCCATGAAAACTTCGGAATAGGCCGAACAAAGCGGTTAATGATACACACATACAAATAAACAGCCAAGTAAACGTCCTCAACACATGGGATACTGCGCGACTAAAGTTCATAAACAAGTTTAAGACTCTAAGTTTGTACGAACACATGAGCATCCCAAAACATTAAAAGCAAAAAGGGATTAGGTACGAGATTACTCACTTGATAAACGATGCGGTGTAAGATAAAGCAAGAACCAACTTTAAACAAGCACAAGTTAACCTATAATTAAAGATTATTGTTTTAACGATCTGTTTTAAGTCTTGATTATAAGTTAGCATAATTAATAAGCAAATTATTATATATATATATATATATTACCGGAAAAGCAGGGCAGAACAGGGAGGAAGACGGAGGCAGAGAGGGAGGCGGCAGAGAGAGCAAGGAGAACATGAGAGATTAAGTGTTTGTGTGTGTAGTGTTAGGAAAAATAATACTATTATTTATAGAGAAACCCTAGGGAACACAATCCCTAGAAAAAGGGGAAAAGATCTCAAAAAGTAAAAGATTCCAAAAGCAAAAGATATGGAAAGATATGGCAGCTGCAGAGGCAAGATAAAGCTGTCAGGGAACAGTAAAAAGCATGGGCGGATCAGATAAAGGTACAGGTCAAGCATGGCAAAAGCAGATCTCAAAAGATTATGTCAGTCACTTTATCTGTCAACCAATGGGGTTGGTGCGCATGCTGCGCCGAAAGTAACTTTTCAGACATTAAGCAGATTAGGTCAACAGCTCAAAGGATAAGACAACACAAAAGAAAAAGGCTAGATTAAACAGAAGAAAACTCAAAGGGTTGAGCGCGAGAAGGCTAAGGCGCGAAGGCAGACACAGAAGGTCAAGAGAGCGCGAGCGCGAAGGCAGACAGAACTAACCTTAACGCGTCGCGGAAAGAACTACAATTCTAAGCGCGCCGCGGGAAGAATCACATTTCTTAGCGCGTCGCGGGAGGAACTAAAATTCTTAGCGCGTCGCGGGAAGAACTACCGTTCTTCGCGCGCTGCGAGAAGAATTATAATTCTTAGCGCGTTGCGAGAAGAGTTCGTCTCGCGTATCGCTGTAACAGGTGGTCTTCACGCAGGCTTCCTTGCAAGGGGTCTGCGCAGACAACCTTAGGCGGGAAGGAACAAAAAAGTTAGAAGAAAATGAGGAAAACAAGGCGGAAAGAGAGAAGGAGAGGGACGGGACGGCGGAAAGAAAAAGAGAGAAAGAGGCGGGAAGGAAAATATATATTATTATTAAAAGTAAAATATAAGTATAAATATTAAATCATAAAAGAAAGAGATCGGGTCAGAGAAACGGGTACCTGGGTCGGGTCGGATCGGGGCAGATGTCACAGTCTCCCCTACTTTAAGAAATTTCGTCCCGAAATTTATCTCGAAGTAGGTTGCGCAGAGAACAGGTGCGGGTACTTAATCTTCATTTGATCTTCCCTTTCCCATGTAAACTCGGCTCCGCGCTTGGACTCCCAGCGAACTTTCACGATAGGGATGCGACTGCGCTTGGTTTGCTTAACCTCACGATCCATAATCTCAACAGGCTTCTCAACGAAATGCATAGATTCATCAACTTGAACTTCATCAAGTGGAATGTGAAGGTTCTCGTCAGCTAAACACTTCTTGAGATTGGATACATGGAACGTTGGATGCACATTACCGAGCGCGGGCGGCAGGTCAAGTCTGTAGGCAACTTTTCCCACACGCGCGAGAATCTTGAATGGACCAACATAACGAGGAGCAAGCTTACCTTTCTTCCCAAAGCGGACAACACCCTTCCAGGGCGACACTTTGAGGAGAACAAGATCACCAACTTGAAATTCGAGAGGCTTCCGCCTACGATCTGCGTAACTCTTCTGTCGGCTTCTGGCAGTCAGCAGATGATCACGGATCTTGGCGATTTTATAGGTTGTCTCTTGAACAAGTTCGGGTCCTGTGATTTGAGTTTCACCCACTTCGCCCCAACAAATCGGGGAGCGGCACTTACGACCGTAAAGTGCTTCAAATGGGGCCATACCGATACTGGAATGATAGCTGTTATTATAAGAGAACTCAATCAAAGGCAGGTGTGAATCCCAATTACCTCCAAAATCAAGAACACAAGATCGGAGCATATCCTCAAGAGTCTGAATAGTTCGCTCAGACTGACCGTCAGTCTGAGGATGATATGCCGTACTCATGTCCAAGCGAGTTCCTAGCGCAGATTGGAGAGATTTCCAAAAGCGAGATATAAAACGGCCATCGCGATCGGATATGATGCTCAAAGGAGTACCATGGCGGCAGACAATTTCCTTGACATAAAGCTGCGCGAGTTGCTCAACACGGTAGTTTTCACGAATGGGCAGAAAATGAGCAGACTTAGTCAAACGATCCACTATTACCCAAATGCTATCATGTTTGCTTGCTGTCAAAGGTAACTTGGTAATAAAGTCCATCGCTACACATTCCCATTTCCACGTAGGAATTTCTGGTTGTTCGAGCAAACCAGATGGGCGTTGGCGTTCAGCTTTTACTTTAGAACAAGTCAGGCATTTAGCTACGAACACAGCAATATCCTTTTTCATACCGGGCCACCAATAAGTAATGCGCAAATCCTTGTACATCTTATCAGCGCCAGGATGAATAGAATATCGAGATTTGTGCGCTTCACACAGGATATCAGCGCGAAGATTCTCATCACAGGGAATCCAGATGCGATTGAGATAACAGAGAATTCCACTCAGATTAGGGACAAAGAGTGCTTCCGCGCCACACGCTAACTCGGCGCGAAGGTTACCATTACTGATGGATGCGCGCTGCGCGTCACGAATACGCGATTCAAGGTTGCTTTGAATCGGCGCGAAGTGAAGCTGGGTGCGCGGCAAGATACAGTTAAGCTGGCAGGGTTTTCGGCTGAGCGCATCGGCTACCACATTAGCCTTACCAGGATGATACCGGATCTCACAATCGTAATCGCTGATGAGTTCGTTCCATCGGCGTTGCCTCATGTTAAGTTCCTTCTGATCAAAGATATGCTGAAGGCTTTTATGGTCAGTGTAAAGGATACACTTAGTACCATATAGGTAGTGTCTCCAGATCTTCAAGGCAAAAACAACTGCACCAAGTTCGAGATCGTGAGTTGTATAATTCTTTTCATGAACCTTAAGTTGCCTTGATGCGTAAGCGATAACCTTGCCTCGTTGCATAAGAACACAACCGAGACCTTGGTTAGAGGCATCGCAGTACACGACAAAATCATCATTACCCTCAGGTAGCGCAAGAACAGGAGCTTCACACAACAAACGCTTGAGCGTCAGAAATGCTTCTTCTTGCTTCGAGCCCCAAATATACGGTTTACCTTTGTGCGTTAGAGCTGTTAAAGGCAAAGCGATCTTCGAGAAGTTCGAAATGAAGCGCCGGTAATAACCAGCTAAGCCCAGAAAGGAACGGATCTCGGAAGGAGAGGATGGCGTAATCCAGTTCTTGATTGCTTCAATTTTGGATGGGTCGACATGAATACCCATCTTGTTTACAACATGACCAAGAAACTGTACTTCATCCGACCAAAATTCACACTTGGAAAGCTTAGCATAGAGTTGCTCAGCTCTAAGCTTTTGCAACACCAACCGAAGATGTTGCTCGTGCTCGGCCTTGGTCTTAGAATACACCAGAACATCATCGATAAACACAATCACGAATTTATCCAGGAAGGGCCTACACACCCGATTCATTAGATCCATGAAAACGGCGGGTGCGTTGGTCAAACCGAAGGACATGACCAAGAATTCAAAATGGCCATAACGAGTTCGAAAAGCAGTCTTCGGAACATCTTCATCGCGGATGCGCAACTGGTGATAGCCAGAGCGGAGATCAATATTCGAGAAACAAGAGGCACCTTGGAGTTGATCAAAGAGGTCGTCAATACGCGGTAAGGGATACCGGTTCTTAATGGTGAGTTTGTTCAACTCGCGGTAATCAATACACATGCGAAACGATCCATCTTTCTTTTTAACGAACAACACCGGAGCACCCCAGGGCGAAGAGCTAGGGCGAATGAATCCTTTAGCGGTCAACTCTTGAAGTTGACTTGCCAATTCTTGCATCTCAGCGGGTGCAAGACGATAAGGAGATTTAGCCACGGGGGAAGCACCAGGGACAAGATCAATACGGAACTCGACTTCACGAGCGGGAGGGATACCAGGAAGATCATCAGGAAAAACTTCAGGGAAATCACGCACAACAGGGATATCGCGAAGCTTCTTCTCTTCAGCAGGTTTAACCACATGGGCTAGGAATGCAATACACTTCTTCCGCATGAGCCTTCGGGCTTCGGCGCAAGACATAAGTTTAAGACCACTGGAGGGTTTTTCGCCGTAAATATGAAGATCACCATTCTCTCGAGGTATGCGAATCAACTTCTTGGCGCAAATAACTTCGGCGCGATTATTCGAGAGCCAGTCCATACCAATAATAACATCAAAGCTCCCAAGAGGCATGGGGATGAGGTCGATCAGGAAATCGTTTTCGTTAAGATTAAGCGTGCAATCTTTAATCACAGAGTTAATTAAAACAGTTTCACCGTTAGCCAATTCAACTGAAAAATCTTCTTTTAAGTTATCGCGCGGTCGCGCAAGCTTCTGCTCGAAGGCGCGAGAGATAAAACTTCGATCGGCGCCAGTATCAAAAAGTACAGAAGCATAAAATCCGTTAAGCAAAAATGTACCATTAACCACGTCATTATTCGCTTGCGCTTGGTGCGCGGTTATGTTAAAAGCTCGTCCACGCGTCACTTGGTTCGAAATCTGGTTCACCGGATTCGCTTGCGTAATCTGAACTTGTAGTCTTGGGCACGCGTTCCGGAAATGACTGGGATCACCGCAGTTAAAGCACGATCTGGGTCGTGGGTTTTGGTAGGTTGGTTGTGGATTCTGCGGGTAGACTGGTGGTGTTGGCGCAATTGGATTGGCGGGAGGGACTCTACAGTATTCGGCAGAGTGACCAATGCGGCCACATCGGTTACATTGTCGACACGGGGTTTGGGTTGGGTGGTGAAGTCTACAGGTTGGGCAAAAGGGTTGATTTCCTGTGTAAGGTTTCTTAAGTGGCAGGGCAGGGAGTGCGGGATTGGTTAAGGCATAGTTATGGACTACAGGAGGTGTTGGGTAGGTTGACAGTGGGTTAGGCGTGTAAACTGGCGGTAGGTAGGTGGGTTGCTGGACAATGGGCGGGTTGGTAAGCGCATAGGCCTTGCGCCTGCGCTTGAGGTTGTTACGGTTTGAGGGTTCTGGTTTGGTTTCTGTTGGTTCAGGAACAGTCTTGGTGAGTTTGGTCTTTTCTGTTCCCCGCAGGAACAGGGTTCCTACTCTGACATGGTTGTCGCTGAGCACAGCGGCCAACTCGATGGCGTCAGAGAGGGTTACTGGGTTTCTGGCCCATACAGAATCTTGAATTTCCATGGGGAGACCCCCAAGGAATTTCTCTATGGCTCGGCGGGAAGGGGTAACAAGGTGAGGGACAAGCAGGCTTAGTTCATGGAAACGCATCGCGTACTCGCGCGCTTCACCGCTGTACTGCTTAAGATTCCAAAATTCTTCCTCCAGGCGCTTAACTTCGTTGGGAGGGCAGAATTCTCGCGTCAGAATTTCTTTGAATTCCTCCCAGGGCATGCTAGAAGCAGTTTCTGCGCCACGCGCATGAGCTACTCCATTCCACCATGTAAGCGCTCTAGATTCCAGGACACTGGAAGCATACAGGGTTCGTCTGTCTGAGGGGCATTGGGTGTGGAGGAAAGTGTTTTCTATTTTCTCAAGCCACTGGAGCATCACGGTGGCTCCTTCAAGTCCTGTGAACTTTGGAGGGTTACCCGCGTTGAAGGATTTAATGTTATAACTGGAGGTATTGTTTTGGCTCAAGGCTTGGGCTATCGCGGCGGCCATTTCCTGGGAACGTTGCTGTCTACGCATGCGCGAGGCTTCTCTTCTCTGAAATCGGCGAGATAGCGGAGACATTCTATAAAAGTTTTAATTTTAGTTAATATCTTGATTTTAGCGCAAAGTTTTATTCTTATAAAGCTTGGTTTCGCGGTGTCAGTTACTGTCAAAAGTTAAAGTAAAATAAATGACCCTAAATGCAGACTTAATAAAGGTAGCAAATTCGAATCAAGAATCGACAATTCATGTATCACCATGACTTTCCGAATTCCCAATTTAAAATATACGAGCAAACGAGTATTGGAGATTGACGATTCATGTATCATCATGACTTTTCAATCTTCAATATAAAACATATAAGAAAATGAGTATTGGAGGTTGACAATTCATGTATCACCATGACTTTTCAAGTCTCCAACCTCAGAACATAAGCGTAAATGGAAATTGAAAATCAACTATTCATGTATCACCATGACCTTTCGGATTTTCAAATCCAACAAACGAATATGTAAGTAAAATCAATAAAAATCGAAATTCAACAAAAATCGAAATATCGCGAAATAAAACATAAAATCATATACTGCGCAAGCGCGAGCATATTCATAAATAACGAGTAATTAACAATAAGCGCGCAAACATGAGATTTCTCTCATGCGCGAGAAGGGACTCTTAGGTATTCTAGGCCGTTACGTCTAACCACCTATCCTAAAGTCAACGAGCTCTGATACCAATCTGTAACACCCCGACCAAAGGCGGATTATACATCGGGGCGCCACATATTGTTTCATTACTCGTGACACTATTGGGTGTCAATATTTAATAAATACATTCATTCGCGCACGCGCAAAGTAAACACAAATAACATAAATCAACATAAATCAATATATTATAAGGCAAAATATTCGAGCAACAATAACTTGTCTTGATACATTTTAATCTAGGTCCAAAATAAAGAAAACTTCCTACGTGTCCACAAGCTCCAAAACAGCTACTGCAAACCTGAACATGTGTTAAAATAAACGTCAAACACTTGCGTGTTGGTGAGAAATCAAGTTTAATACAATACATAGATAACAATAAATCTGCGCGCAACACGTGTATGTCTGGTGTTTAACAAGGGTGCAATCAGATTGTGATCAAGCCTAGATAGATCATAGCTCATAGTTCATGGTTCAATCCGTACTCCCAATTGAGCACAAAAACGAGAAAACATCTGTGCAAGTGTAAACAAAGAAAACCGTAAACGATAGGTCTCCCGTGTTCATCTAATGGATCCATGAAAACTTCGGAATAGGCCGAACAAAGCGGTTAATGATACACACATACAAATAAACAGCCAAGTAAACGTCCTCAACACATGGGATACTGCGCGACTAAAGTTCATAAACAAGTTTAAGACTCTAAGTTTGTACGAACACATGAGCATCCCAAAACATTAAAAGCAAAAAGGGATTAGGTACGAGATTACTCACTTGATAAACGATGCGGTGTAAGATAAAGCAAGAACCAACTTTAAACAAGCACAAGTTAACCTATAATTAAAGATTATTGTTTTAACGATCTGTTTTAAGTCTTGATTATAAGTTAGCATAATTAATAAGCAAATTATTATATATATATATATATATTACCGGAAAAGCAGGGCAGAACAGGGAGGAAGACGGAGGCAGAGAGGGAGGCGGCAGAGAGAGCAAGGAGAACAGGAGAGATTAAGTGTTTGTGTGTGTAGTGTTAGGAAAAATAATACTATTATTTATAGAGAAACCCTAGGGAACACAATCCCTAGAAAAAGGGGAAAAGATCTCAAAAAGTAAAAGATTCCAAAAGCAAAAGATATGGAAAGATATGGCAGCTGCAGAGGCAAGATAAAGCTGTCAGGGAACAGTAAAAAGCATGGGCGGATCAGATAAAGGTACAGGTCAAGCATGGCAAAAGCAGATCTCAAAAGATTATGTCAGTCACTTTATCTGTCAACCAATGGGGTTGGTGCGCATGCTGCGCCGAAAGTAACTTTTCAGACATTAAGCAGATTAGGTCAACAGCTCAAAGGATAAGACAACACAAAAGAAAAAGGCTAGATTAAACAGAAGAAAACTCAAAGGGTTGAGCGCGAGAAGGCTAAGGCGCGAAGGCAGACACAGAAGGTCAAGAGAGCGCGAGCGCGAAGGCAGACAGAACTAACCTTAACGCGTCGCGGAAAGAACTACAATTCTAAGCGCGCCGCGGGAAGAATCACATTTCTTAGCGCGCCGCGGGAGGAACTAAAATTCTTAGCGCGTCGCGGGAAGAACTACCGTTCTTCGCGCGCTGCGAGAAGAATTATAATTCTTAGCGCGCTGCGAGAAGAGTTCGTCTCGCGTATCGCTGTAACAGGTGGTCTTCACGCAGGCTTCCTTGCAAGGGGTCTGCGCAGACAACCTTAGGCGGGAAGGAACAAAAGAGTTAGAAGAAAATGAGGAAAACAAGGCGGAAAGAGAGAAGGAGAGGGACGGGACGGCGGAAAGAAAAAGAGAGAAAGAGGCGGGAAGGAAAATATATATTATTATTAAAAGTAAAATATAAGTATAAATATTAAATCATAAAAGAAAGAGATCGGGTCAGAGAAACGGGTACCTGGGTCGGGTCGGATCGGGGCAGATGTCACAGGTCGGGCCGGGCTGCTGGGCCACTTCCGGTACTTATCTCTGGTGGAATTACTCCGGGAACTCGGCGGCACTGCTTACTTTCCGGTTACCGGCCACCGTCCGCTGCCGGCTTTCGATGTTCCCAGCCGATCTGCTTCTCGAAAACGGCCATAAATTAATGGTGGTGATGGTGGTTGGGTTTTCCGTTGAAGAGAAGAAAGTGGTTGAGTTGTGTGCAGATGAGGGCTCCTATACGGGATGGGGTGGGGCCGACGTGATGGTGGTGGTTCAAGGTGGTGGTGGTGGTCCAGGGGTATAATTGTCAAAAATATATTTTTTCAAGAATTTGAAAATATGGACGGAAATGGTAGGAAACAAAAAAACAGTCTCTCAAGACGGTTTTTTTGAGTAAAAAAGTTTTTGAAAAATTTGAACTTTTGCTCCAGGATTACAGATAATTTGGGCTTTAACGACATTATTTCCCCAAATCTCGTCTTTTACCTGACTTTCTTTCGAAATCTCGTCTATATTTTTATTTTTTTCCAATGCGTCTTGACAGTCCAAATTATAAAAGATTTTAAGAAAAAAGAGCTATTTTGGGACTTCTATCTCTAAAAAAGACTATTTTGGGAATTTTCCCTAAAAACATTCTATGGCCACTAGCTCCCGTGATGTTTGAGAGCTCACTTCTTCCTTATCATTCAGGTGCATGTTTATTAACTCTAGTAGTCTAGTGATATAATGGAGAGAGGATGGTTTCGGTCATGAGCGATGGCCATGGACGCCATCCTCCATACTTCGATATAGTGGTGGACAACAAAACCGGTTCCTGGAACCGGTTCTGTGGAACCGAACCCGGAACCGAACCGGTTCCTACCCGTTTTTTCGTAGGAACCGGTTCGGTTCCGTTTCAACCCGACGATCCGGGACCGGTTTGACATTTTTGGAGGTGGACCGGGGTAGGGAACCGGAACCGAACCGAAACCGGTTCTGGAACCGGTTCGACCGGAACCGGGTTCTAGCCGTTGGAGTAGTTCTAGCCGTTGGGAAACGGTTTTATGGCCGTTTTTTTGACCGTTTGGGGTCAAAAATGGCCGTTTTTTTGGCTCCCCAAACACCCCACTACTAGTATAAATAGGTATTTGGTGTAATGGGTTCATCACAACACTCAAAACGCAAACCCGAACGCAAAAAAAATACAAAAAAATGCTATTACAACGTTCTGAGTTTTCTAATCTCTTGTTTTCTCTTCTTCTATATTCATATTTGTTGTTATGGCTGCCTCACAATCATCGGTTGGTCAAGGTTTCCACCGCCGGACCAAGTTTCGTTCGTATTGTACCTCATAATCGTAATCAAGAGATTTGGGTGCAATTGGGATTTGGTTGAATTGAAGTGACCATTCATTGAAGGCTCGGTGCAAGTTTTGTGGGATTTATTTAAACCAACTTTCGAATTCAAATTTGAAGAAACACATCGAAAGACCGTATTGCAGGGCGTTGAAACAGAACGTCGAGTCGCAACAAACGCAAATGGATAGTGAAGGCGGAATATTTACATACCAAATTGATCGAGTTCAAGATCGTATGACGAAGTTTGTGATTCAAGAAGCTTTGCCGTTTAGCCACTTCGACAACCCTCGCTTAACCGCCATGATTCGAGATACGCTTCAACCACAATACACTCACGTAAGTCGTCATACTCTTAAACGTTATTGTTTAAAATTGTGGAAGAAGGCCAAAGAGGTACTAATTGCATATTTTGAAAATATAAATACGGGAATAAACTTAACTAGTGATGTTTGGTCGGCTCCACATGGTCTACACCGAATCTTATCTTTGTGTCACCGCTCATTGGGTAGACCCGTCATCGTGGGAAATGATGAAACGCACCATTGCTTTCGAACTCTTTGAGTATCCACATACGGGAGATAATTTGTTTGAAATTTTAGATTATGTTATAAAAACTTATAAACTAGAAAATAAAATATTTTCAATTGCATTTGATAACGCGTCGAATAATACATCGGCGGTTGATAAATTAAAATTAAAATATACGCCGATTTGCAATGGTGTATTTTTTCACTCAATGTGTGTTGCACATATCATTAATTTAATCGTGCAAGACGGACTTGCTTCGGATGAGGTTACATCGGTTATAAACGATTTTAGAGTAATGCTACATGAAGTTTTTAAGAAAAGTAAAAAAAGACAAATGGATTATAGAAAATTTTGTAAAGATACGGGAAGAAAAGCTTTGGGAGCTAATTGGGATGTACCTCATCGATGGAATTCCACTTGCATAATGATTCAAAGTGCTTTGAAACAAAGAGAAACTTTACAAATGTTTCATTCTAGTCTTGCCGAGAATGATTTGGCAATCCCCTTTTCAAATGAGAAATGGGAAATTATCAATGACTTATCGACTTTTCTTGAAGTTTTTAAAACATCAACTACGAAACTATCGGGAACGTATTATCCGACAAGTCTCTTGGTTCTTTCGGAGTTATTTTTAATCGTTAACAATCTTAAAGAATTTGAAAATAAAAGTCCAATGTTTTCAAACATCATATTACCAATAAAGTTTAAATTAAAAAAATACTTTCTTGAATTGCCACCGATTTTTACTTGCGCCGCCGCTTTAAACCCAATGTTAAATGTTACGGGGGTTGAATGTGTGATAGACGAAATTTTTTCAGCCTTAGATATGCATGAAGTTGACCCAAACTTTTCAACAGAGGCACAAAATGATTTTAACTTGAATTTTAAATTTATGTATGACTTTTATATAAATAAATATGGGTCAAACATACACATGCCTACGCAGGGGAGGTCTTCATCGAGTTTAAGTGCTACTAGAGTACGAGACCCCATGATTAGCCTTATGAACACCGTTCGCAACGTAACGGCTACAAGACAAAGGGGTAACACCCCTTCAAGCGAACTAGGAAGGTATAGTGCATATGATTTCTCTACCGGTTTATCCGAAGAGGAATATGGCACTTTTGATGTTTTGGCTTGGTGGAAGGTAAAGGAAACCGAAGTTTCCGATTCTTGCCACCATGGCCCGTGATTTACTAACCGCCCAAGCTTCTACGGTAGCTTCGGAATCTGCTTTTTTTCTTAGTGGCAGGGTAATATCGGTGAGAAGAACAAGACTGAATTCGGAGTCGGTGAAGATGTGCATTTGCTTGAAGGATCACTTGGACTCAATCGATCGTGTTCAACACGTAACCACTCTGGAAGACGAAACACACCACTTGATGTTCGAGTGCACGACGAACAAGAAGGCGTTTCTACAAGTAATTCTGATGAATAAGTCGCCACTCAATAATTACGACGAACAAGAAGGCCTTTCTAGAAATAATATGTCACAACTTTATATTTATAAGTTTAATGTTTTGTTAGTTTGTTTTTAAATATTTTAAAACATGTAACCTTTTTTTTTGAACTTCTTAAAGTAAATAAAATGAATTTTTATTGTTTTTTTTTTATTTAACATGTTATACAAATACGAATCGTATAACACCGCTCTTGATTATAATTCAGCATTTGACTTGCGTAAGCCAAAAGACTATAATACATAGCAAACTCAACAAATGTAACACGATACAGATTTAAGTTCACCATTACACGATACACGATACAGACTAATCAATTCAAACACGCTGACACTCATAGCATTAAGTTCAATATGTTGTTTACCATTGCTTTGTGGTGTGAACAACAAAAGTAGCATGAGCCTCTTTAGAAATCAGAAGAACACAAATCATCACCTACACAAGCAGCGGAAACGAAAAACGAAAAAAAAAATAATATTTTTACACTGTAACCGGTTGGAACCGGTTACAGTGTAAGAACCGGTTTTAGGAACCGGTCAGAACCGGTTTCCACCGGTTCCGGGGTCCGAGGGGTTGGGGGAACCGGTTCGACCATGGAACCGGTTTTAAACAGTGATGTTGACTAATGGAACCGGTTCTGAACCGGTTCCGGTTCCTTTGACCAACCCGATTTGATCACCTATACTTCGATATATAATAGGTAGTGGACCATGACCGTGGACATTAATTGTGTTCTCATCATAAACAATGCAACACATGCATTATAATATTGTATAGATTTTTGTATATACATGTAGTTATATGTGTACAAACTTAATAAAACAATAGTATTCACTAGTAGCTGAAAAAATTGTCATATTACAACAACGCACGATTACCTTATTTCCGACACATTACATGCCAAAGAAATGTTTGGCATCTTTCTAGTCGATCTAATGATCACCTTTCTTAATGCTATGATGGGCAAACAACTACACATAGTGGATTGCTACATTTGATAACACAACATTAGTCATTACTCATTACCATTTACCACTATACTTCAAACAACATATATGATGACCATCTTTCCATAAAACCAGTCTTGTTATATCATTTTCAAAATTTTGTGTGTTACTTAGGCTCACCATTGAACACAAAACACGTGATCTCAAACACAACGCATGTTTAATTTCATAGGTTGACACAGACATGTTCTAACTTCCGTTTAAATGAAGAAAACGTACGATCAACATTCAACTCATAAGACCCAAACTACGAACCCTTTGTGTAAAACTCATGATCAACACTTGGTACCAATTTTCGTATCTTGCTAATTGATAGGTAAACTATATTTTCTTTAGTTTATATTTCCCCCCTTATTTAACGGATAATCCACAAAGAAAATGAAAAAAAGTTATATAAAGTGTTGATTCTTCATGACTACACACGTGTAGCACAACACATGCAAAACTGCAACATTTTACACGTGTCACTCCATAGCCAAAAGTAAAAACCCTACTTATCCAAATTATCAAATCATATATATTAGTAACACCCTAGTAACTAAACATTAACATCAATAATATTATGTGACAATGTCTAACATCCCATGGGAAGTACTTGTTCTTGTTGCCAACAATCTTGACCCCAAAACCCTAGCCATTGCCTCATGTGTGTCAAAACCATGGTGTTCCATCATGACCTTAGACCGCCTATGGGAACACCTTTGCACTACTCACTTCCCGTCCCTCATCCACCTCCGTTTGGCCGTCCCAACCCTCCCGTACCACCGGCTCTACAACCTCGGGTTCACGTCCACTAAACGTCGCCAACCGCCACCTCCAAACCCCTAGAATCACCCTCCAAAACCTTCTTTTTGTTATAACACTTAATACTACTAAGTCGGCCCCGGTCACAATAATAAAACCCGGAGGCCGCGCTTTCTCTCGACTCGAAATCGCTATTTAGGTTTGATTTCGACGTTCGGGAACATAACAAGTGGTTGAAGTACTTCGATGTGACCGACGAGAAACGGGTGACGTGGAATGTGGTGTGGAATGATTTTGAAGGGGTTTTTTACTATGATGGATTGTAAAGGGGAGGGGGAGTTTTTTTTTCGGGTAGTGACGGGTGGTTTTCGGCGGAGTTGCCGGTGGCGGGGGTGTTGTTGTGGGGGGCGGTTTCGAGCGGGATGGTGGCGGAGATGCGGTTGGCGATGAGGGAGGAGGTGGGTGGAGATGGGAGGAGAGTGGTGGTGGGGAGTGTGGGGGGTAGGGGTGTTGAGTGTTGTGAGTTGGAGATATGTTTGTGTTGACGATGGTCTTAGATACTTGCAACATTTTCTTGAACCTTCACATTGATGGAGTGTTAACTAATGTAAATAAATATGTAATGTTCCTATAGTTACATGCAAATATGTAATGTTTCTTTTGAAGCCGTTTCTAAATACTTGTGTACTTCCTTTATATTACGTCTTTTAGGTGTGAAAAAGAATTCAAAGAAATAGTAACTAAAAAAATAAGTTAGCAAGAAAATGGCCCATGTCCCATAAGACCCAAAAGCTGACTTCACTCCTTTTGAGCCTTTCTAGTACTTAAAAGTTCACAAAATAACCCACGAAAAATGGATGATCCTTTTTAACGATTATGG